>NW_006399762.1:2909622-2964595 GCF_000299155.1 Elephantulus edwardii
TTTCTGACTCTAGCTCCTCGCAAATTTCATTGTAGTATTTTGCTTTGTTGTTCTGAGCAATATAGAGAGATAGCAATACTTAGATAGATAAGAACAATACAAAGAGAACTGAAAGAATTTCAAGTTCGGTTTAGAAGTGGCAGTGGCACCAGGGATATCAATGACAATGTCAGGGGGATCTTGGCTGAAAGCAAGAAGAATACCAGAAGAATGTCTATTTGTGTTTTATTGACTATGCAAAGGCATCAAATTATGGCTAACATTGAGAAGGATGGTAATACCAGAACACTTAATTATGCTTATATGAACTCCATACCTAGACCAAGATGTTGTAGTCCAAACCAAACACAGGAACATTGCATGGTTTAAAACTGGGAAAGGTGCACCATGGCTGTATCTTTACATCTATATAATCTGTATGCTGAGCAAGTCATTAGAGAAGTTGAACATTATGAAGAAGGGTGTAGTATCAGGATCAAAGGAAGACCCACTAGCAATCTGTTATGCGTATGACATCGTCTTCCTTGTTAAAAATGAGAAAGACCTGAAGTGCTTGCTGCGGAGGATCAAGGACAGTTGCCCTCTATGTGGATTACAACTCAACATCAAAAAAAAACCAAAACAGTCACTACCAGGCCAATAGGAAACATCATGAAAGATAAAGACTGAAATTGTCTATTATTTCCACTTTGCTTCAACTCACAATTAATTCTCTTGGTTCCAGCAGTTGGGAGATCAGGACACATCAGCTATGAATATGAGATGTGGACAATGAATAAGGATAACCGAAAAGGACTAATGTACTTGAGTTGCAGTGTTGGAGAAGTGTTGAATATCCCATAGACTGACAGAAGAACAAACACATTCATCATGGACAAGTGCAACCAAAGTGCTTGTTGGAGTCAAGGATGATGATGCTTACTCTCACATACTTTGGACATGTTGTTAGAAGAGGCTATTGCTTGGAAAGATGGAGGGTCAGGAAAAGAGAAGACTCCCCCCACCCCCCAATGAGATGAATGGACAGTAACTGCAGCAATGGGCGCAAGTGTGTCAGAGACGATGAGAATGGTGCAAGATAAGATAGGGTTAAGACCTGTTGTTCATAGGGTCGTTATGAGTCATACTCAAATGCCCTTAACAACATATAAAAACAACGTGTACCTGATCCAAGCCATGGGCTTTTGAATTACTTGGTATGAGTTTGAAAGTTGGGCAATGGCTAAAGATGGCAGACGAATCACTGATGACTTTGAGTTGTAGAGCTGGAGAAGAGTATTAAATATTCTAGAGAAAGTGAAACCAGAGTGCTCCCTAGAGGCAAGCACACATATTCTGGGCATGATGTAAGGAGGAGTCAGTCTTCAGAGAAGGACAGCATGCTTGAAAAGGTAGTGAGTGGGTCAGCATCAGATCGTAAGACCTTCAAAGAGATGGACTTGACACAACAGTTGTAACAATGAACTCAAGTGTGTTAGACATGGTGAGAACGGTACAGGACAGGGCAAGATTCAGAGTAATTTTTCATAGAGTTTCTAGGAGTCATAGTCACCTTGATGATACATAACATCACAAAAGGGAGCTCTGATAGTCTATACTTTGTGGGTTTTTTTACAATAATTCATATAAACTGTGTTTTGTTCATGTGCATTGTGGGTTTGGTTTTTTTAAAAAAATTCTTGCAATTCTTTTATTTAATTTTTACACTGGTTTACCTACAAAATTTGAATATACTGCCCTTCACATCGGATTTCCTCACCTCCCAAATGCACCCCCCACCACCCATCAAACCGTGTGACCCCATGGAGTTTTTTTAAAATGAAATTTTATTCACATCCATTGTTCATAGGTCGTTATGAATCACAGTTGACTCCATGGCACTTAACAACAACAACAGCAATAGCTAGTCTTGGTGGAACTTGAATCTCTGACTTTGATCTTTTTCACAGAGCTAGTGAGGCTGCTCTGGTGGCGTAGTGCTAAGAACCTGCACTGCAATCCTAAAGACACACGGTTCAAATCCACCAGATGCTCTCGGGGAGAAGGATGGGCAGTCATCTTCTGTGTAGTTAATGACCTCTGAAAATCTGCTGGAGGGTCAGCTTTGAGTTGGTTCTGACGCGAAGGTACTCAACAACAAAAACAACAACCGCAAGTGAGATTACCAGCACTGCTTGTCACCTGGCCAGTTTCTGGGATATATCTGACTTAATTTTGTAAATAGCTTCTCCCTTTCCCAGAGCCAAAGACAGCATTTTGTTCATGAAACCACCAAAACCAGTTGCTGTTGAGAAAAATGCCAACTTACAGAGTAGAACTGTGCTGTGTAGGGCTTCTGTGGCTGGCACTTTTGGGGAGCATATTGCTAGGCCTTTTCCCCAAGACATCTTTCAGTGAATTCATCCAATCAAACATGTCATTAATAGCTGAGTACTTACTACTTTGCCTCACCCAAACACTTATTTGTGCATAAAAAAAAAAAAAAAGGTAATGAAAGCTGGACAATGACTAGGGATAAAAGAAGAATTGATGCCTTTGAGCTGTGGTGCTGGAGAAGAGTTGAATATACAATGGACTGCTAGGAGAACAAACAAGTTCGTCCTAGGGAGGGTGAAACCAGGCTGCTCCTTGGAGGCAAGGATTCTGAAGCTTTGTCTGACATACTTCGGGATGTCGCAAGGAGGAACCAGTCTTAGAGAGGGACATCATGCTTGTGAGGGTGGAGGGAAAATGCAAGAGAGGAAAACCCTCAATGAGATGGATTGACTTAGTGACTGGGATAATAGGGGCAGCTATGTCAGAGACAGTGAGGTTGACACAGGACAGAGCAGGGTTCAGGTCTGTTGTACATAAAGTCATTATAAGTCACAAGCAACTTGACAGCACATAACAACAACAATGGCTGAAACCAACACATAGCTGGCTCTCCAGAGGGTTTTCAGAGAGGAGACTGCACGTCCTTCACTCAAGGAACAGTTGGTAGTTTCAAACTGCCTGACTGTGGGTTATTAGTGTAATTCCTTACCCACTAAGCCACAACAGCTCCCTTATTTGTGTTTGTTATTGTTGATGTTATGTGCTGTTGAGTTGGAACAGACTCATAGCTTACCCTCCAGCAACTTTTCAGAGGCATTAAATCTCAGAGGAGGAGATTGCCCATCCGTCTCCCATGGAGCAGCTGGTGGATTTGAACCATGTACCTTCGAGATTGCAGTGCAGATTCTTGCTACTATGCCATAATTTTTTTTTGTAAATATGCAGCCATGCATCATTAAATGTCCATGATTATGTTCTGTGAAATGGGACTTTAACTGATTTGAACATTGTGCCAACACTATTTTATGTTGTCTGGCCCGACTTGTTCTTTAAGCATCTTGCTTGTCAGCATGCTGAGAGGGATTCAGTTTTGTGCTTGGTCCTTAAACCATGTCATTGCTAATAAATCCACCTTTGATACAAAAAAAATATTTAATTTTATCCAGGTTTACTTACGAAGTTCGTATACACTGATCACACTGGATCTTTCCCATTTCCTTTACCCCTGCTTCCCTCTACCCATCAAATGGTGTGATTCTATGTATACCCCCCTCTGTCCATCCTGAACCCTCCCCCCTTTGATCCTCATATACGTTTTACTAGTTACCTTTCTATTTCTACAATAATGACCTCATATAGTCTTTGCCCTTATGGGGCCGAGTTACTTCACTTAGCATAATATTCTCCAGTCCCTCCCAAGTTAGAGAGTGAGTTTCAAAATCATTCCTCCTTCACACTGAGTAATATTCTATTGTGTGAATGTATCAAATTTCTCAATCCATTCAATTGTGCTTGGACATTTGGGCTGTTTCCATGTTCTTGTGATGGTGAATAAAGCTGTTGTGAACATTGGTGTACAAATCTCCGTTTGGGCCTTAGTTCTAATTTTCTCAGGGTATATTCCAAGCAGTAGAATAGCTGTGTCATATGGAATTTCTATGTTCAACTTTTTTAGGCAACACCAAACTGCCTTCGAGAGAGAGTGGCTCTACCAATTTAGAATCCCACCAACAGTGTATGAGAGTTCCTATCTCTCCATATCCTCGCCAACATTTATTCCTTGCTGTTAAACTTTGCCACTGCTACTTTAGTGAGATGGTATCTCATTGTGGTTTTGATTTGCATCTCTCTTATTGCCAGTGATTTTGAACATTTCTTCATGTGTCTGTTGGCCATCTGAATATCTTCCTCTGTGACATCTTTACATGTCTTTTGTCCATTTTATAATTGTGTTACTAGTCTTTTTGTTTGTTTGTTTGTTTTGTGGAGGCTCTGCAGGATTCTATAAACTTTTGATATGACACCTTGTCCGAAATGGTATTGCCAAATGTTTTTTTTCCCCAATCAGTACATTTTCTTTGACACTGTAGGAAAATGTTTTTGATACTCACAGAGATTTAATTATTAGACGGTCCCATTCATCAACCTTATTCTCTCCAGATGGGGAGTCAGGGAGTGCTATGCTTCCCACCTCATTTTTACTTTTCAGAAGTGCTTTGGTTATATGGGATCACTTTTCTCTCCAAATAAATTTAACAATTTCCCTTTTGATCTCCTTGGAAAATGAATTTTGTATCTGTATTGGGATTGCATTGAACATGTAGATTGCTTTTGGTAGGATTGCAATTTTCATAATATCGAGTCTTCCTATCCATGAACAATGGAACATTTTCCCACTTATTTAGATATTTTATTGTGTGACAGAAATGTTCTGTAGTTTTCTTTGAACAGGTCTTTTGAGTTTTTAGGAAGGATCACTCCCAAGTATCTCAATTTGTGGTTGGATTTGGCAAATGGTATTGCTTTCTTGGTTTCCTTCTCTAATGTCTTTTCGTTGCTATGGAGGCATCCCACTGAATTTTGGATATTGATCTTATACCCTGCCAGTCAACTAAACTGGTTTACTAGCTCTAACATTTTGTTGTTGTTGTTGTTGAGTCCTTGGGGTTTTCTGTGTACACTGTCATGTCATCTGAATATGTTGTTTTTGTTGTTACGTGCCATTTAGTCGCTTGCAACTCATAGTGACCCTCTGTAACACAAGAGCCCTAAACCCTGCTCTATCCTGTGCCAAGCTCACTGTCTCTGTCACACCTACTCCCATTACTCCAATCACTCAATTTATCCATCTCATCAAGGGTCTTCCTCTCCTGTGCTGACCCTTCACTCTCCCAAACATGATGTCCCTCTCAAAGGACTGGCCCCTCCTTGCAATATGCCCAAAGTATGTCATAAGAAGCTTCAGAATCCTTGCCTCCAAGGAGCAGCCTGGTTTCACCATCTCCAGGACAAACCTATTTGCTCTCCTAGCAGTCCATGGTATATTCAACATTCTTCTCCAGCACCACAGCTGAAAGGCATCAATTCTCTATGATCCCTAGTCACTGTCCAGATCTCCAATGCATAGAATGCAATTACTAAGACTACGGCCCAGACAGGGCGCACCCTACTTAGTCTCCAGTCTGATGTCATTGCTCTTCAGTACTCTGGAGAGGTCCCTGACAGCTGACTTTCCCAATGCAATTCATCTCTTGATTTCCTGGCTTCTGGTACTAAGAGTGTTGACTGTGGAGCCAAGTAAACTAAAACTGTTAACTATCTCAATCTCTTCACCATCCATACTTATGCTGCCAATTGGCCCAGTGGTGAGAATCTTTGTTTTCTTGATGCTGAAGTTCAACCCATATTGAAAGCTGCAGTCCTGGACCCTCTGCAGCAAATGCTTCAGGTTCTTCTCAGTTTCAGCAAGCAGGGTTGTGTCAGCTACATACCGTGCTACATTCCTCCTCGTACAGTCCAGTGTCCCCATCTCAGTTTCAGCAAGCAGGGTTGTGTCAGCTACATACCGTGCTACCTTCCTCCTCATACAGTCCAGTGTCCCCAATGATCTGTTCTGCATACAGATTAAAAAGGTATGGAGACAGAATTCATCCCTGGTGGACAACCTTTCCAATTTTGAAGCATGCAGTGTCTCTTTGCTGTTATGACGATGGCTTCTTGTTTCAAGCACAGTTTTCATATAAGCACAATCAGATGTTCTGGGATTCCCATTCTTCTCAGTCAGCCACATCTTGTTGGAACCCACACAGTCAAAAGCCTTTGCGTAGTCAATGAAGCAAAGATAGACATTCCTCTGGTACTCTCTGCTTTCTGCCAAGATCCATCTAAACAATAGCCTCTTCTAAACATCTGGCAGTTCTCTGTTGACGTGTTGCTCCACAGTCATTTTTGGATAATTTTCAGCAGAATCTTGCTTGCATGTGGTATTAATAATACTGTTTGATAATTTCCACCCTCTGTAAGGTCACTTTTCTTTGGAATGGGAACAAATATTGATCCCTACCAGTCAGGTAGCCAGGTGGTTGGTTGTCCTCCAGATTTCTTGGCACAACTTAGCACATCCATGGCAGTGTCTGTTTGTTGAAATATGTCAATTGGTATGCTGTCAAGTCCTGGAGCCTTGTTTTTTGCCAATTCTTTCAGAGCAGCTTGAACTTCTTCCTTCATCACCATAGGCTCTTGCCCATATGTTATTTCATTAAATTCTGTGTTAGCCAATTCCTTCTGGTACAGTGACTCTGTATACGCCTTCCATCTTCTTTTAATACTTCTTGGATCATTTAACAATCTGCCCAAAGCATCTTTAAGTAATGCCACTCAAGGCTTGAACTTGTTTTTCAATTCCTTCAGCTTAAGAAATACTGATCAAGTTCGGCCCTTTTCATTTTCTGACTCCAGCTTTTTGTAAATCTTATTGTAGTATCTTGCTTTGTCATCCTGAGGTACCCTTTGAAATTTTCTGTTCTGCTCTTCAATTTCTTGATTTCTTCCTTTAGCTTCAGCTTCTCGGCACTCGAATGCAACATTCAGAGTCTCATCTGACATCCATCTTGGTCTTTTTTACCTCTTCAGACTTTGAAATGATCTTTTGCATTCTTCATGGATGATATTCTTGATATCCTCCCACAGCTCATTTGGTCTATGCTCATTGGTGTTCAAGGCCTCAAACCTGTTTCTGAGATGGTTTTGAAACTCGAGTGTGATAGACTTAAGGCCAAATTTTGGTTCCTGTGGATTTGATTTTATTTTCTTCAACTTCAGCTTGAACTTGCATATGAGTAGTTGGTGGTCTGTTCCACAATCAGCACCTGCCTTGGTTTTCACAGCTTATATTGAGCTTCTCCAGCAATTCTTTCAAAAAATGTAATCAATATGGTTCATATGCATACCATCAGGTGAAATTCATGTGTATTGCCTGTGTTTGTGTTTCTTATAGAAGGTATTGCACTGAATAATTCATTGAATGTGCAGGACTCTATCATTGTATCTCCAGCCTCATTTCTGTCACCAAGTCCATGTTTTCCAGCTACTGATCCTTCCCCCATGTTCCAAACGTTTTGTTCCAGTCACCCATTATTATCAATGCATCTAGATTGCATGTTCGATTGATTTCTGACTGCAAAAATTGGTAGAAATCTTCTATTCCTTCCTCTTTGGCTCTAGTTTTTGGTGCATATATTTGAATGAGAGTGGTATACACTGGACTCCTTTGTATGTGTATGAATATTATCCTGTCACTCACCACATTGTATTTCATGATGGACCTAGCAATGAGTTTTTTTAATTATGAAATCGATCCCAGTTTTTTCCTCACCTTTTCAAGTATAGTAGAGCATACGATCATTTTATTTAAAATGTTCCATGCCAAGCCATCTAACTTCGCCAATACCTAATATGTCAATATTTATGTTGTCATTTCTTTTTTAACAACGTCCAATTTTCCTACATTCATGCTTCTCATATTCTGTGTTCCAATCACTAGTGTCTGCTTATAACTGTTCCTCCTTCTTTGTGTTTCCATACCTGAGATCTCAGCCTCAGTTGCCATGTCTGCTAATCTAAGTGTGCTCTATTGTACATAGGGTTTTTGAAGGCCTGTATTTCAGAAGTGGATGGCCAATCCTTCTTCCTACTCTGTCTTAATTTCTTTTTTTTATAATAGTATTTGACAGACAAGCATTTTCCAGAAAAGAGCAGATGAAAGACATTCACACAATAAGAAAAATGACCAATACATTCAATGTTGCTACCCACCCCTTTCCCTACTCCACCAGCATCCCTTTGGACTTCTGCCTACACCATTCCACACCTGTTTCCCCTTAACCAGCCCTTACTATGATGGCTTAAGTCTCAAGCTGTCAGGATTTTAACCATCTGTTTGCCAATCTGGATGCTTATTTACTTCCTTCTTTTGTGGTATTGCTCCAGCAAGTACTTCCAATACAATGCTGAATAGAAGCGGTGGCAGTGGTATCATTGTCTAGTCCCTGTTCCCTAGAAAAAAAGCTTTAATCTTTCTCCATTGATAATGAGGCTCTTGGTTTTGCATATATACTTTTCACTATATTGAGGAAATTTCCTTCTATTCCAATTTTGCTGAGTGTCTTTATCAGGAAGGGCTGTTGGATTTTGTCAAATGCCTTTCCTGCACAGAGTAATTGCTAGAGTAAAATCATTCTTGTTATTTGCTTTGTTAATATGGTGAATTATGTTGTTTTTCCTATGTTGAACCATCCTTGCATATCTGTTATGAATTCCATTTGGTCATGATGAAATACGTTTAGAGGTGCTTTTAGATTCTATTGACTAGGATGTTTGCATCTATATTCATGAGAGATATTTGTTTATAGATCCCCCGCCCCCTTGGTAATATCTTTGCCTGGTTTTGGTATTAGGGTAATGCTTGCTTCATAGAATGATGCTCAGAGTGTTTCTTCTTTTTCTATTTTTAAAAATTCTTTAAGTAGAATTAGTGATAGATATTATTTGAATGTTTGATAGATAATTCAACTGTGAAGCCATCTGATCCAGGACTTACCTTATGCAGAAGTATTTTTGTGATCTGCTAAATTTTTTCTTTTGTGATGGATCTATTCAAGTGTTCTACATCTATCCTTGTCAATCTGGATAAGGCATAAGTTCCAAGGAATTTGTCCATTTCCTAAGTTTCAAGGAATTTGCATATTTCCTGTTTTAAATAATTTTTCCATTTCCTCTAGGTTTTCAAATTTATCAGAGTATAGCTTTTCATGTTGTTATTGTAGTTAGGTGCCCTGGAGTCGAGCATGCCTTATAGTGACCCTATGAATAAAAACAAGATAGGAACCTTGTCCTATCCTGTACCATCCTCACATTTCTTGACACACAAGAGCCCATTGCAGCAGTCACCTTATCCATCCACCTAGTAGAGGGTCTTTCCTCTTTCACTACCCTCAACACTTCTCAACATCATGTCCTTCTCCAAGGAATAGCACCTCTAAGGAATATGCCTCACCATTCTTGCCTCCATAAAGCACTCTGGCTGCACCATCTCCAAGACATTTCTGTCCATCCTCTTGGTCATACATGGGATATCCAGTGCTCTTCTCCAAAATAGAGCTCAAATGTGTCAATTTTTTTCCTGTCATCCTCATTTATTGTCCAGCTTTTGGATGAATAGCTGGTAATCAGAAACACTATGGCCAGAATCAGATGCACCTCAGTCCTCAAACTGACATCATTACTCCTCACTACTCAATAATTTGGAAAAGTCCCTAACTGTAGATTTTCCCAGTGCAATGCATCTTCTTATTTCCTGACTGCTTGTACCAAAGGGGTTAATTACCAAGTAAGATGAAGCTGTTGACAGTCTCAATATCCTCTCCATCTATCATGACTGTGCCTATGTTTCCACTGGTAAGAATCTTCATTTTCCTGACACTGAGATACAATCCATACTGCAGGCTGCATTCCTTGATCTTCTGCAATGAGTGTTTCAAGCCCTCCTCACTAACAGCAAGCAAGTTTGTTTCATCTTCATAATATAGGTTATCGATTAATCTCCCTGCAATCCTTATGCCACACTCCTCCTCATAGAGTCCAGATTCTTGGATAATTTGCTCAGCATATAAATGGAACCGATATGGAGATAGAATACAATCATGACACACTACCTTCCCAATTCCAAACCATGCAGAGCTCCCCCTCTCTGTTAACACAACAGCCTCCTGTTCCAGATATAGGTTCCGCATGAGCACAATCAAGTGTTCTGGATTCCCATTCTTCTCAGTGTCAGTCGCAGCTTGTCATGATCCACATAGTCAAATGCCTTTGCATAGTCAATAAAGCATAAATAGACATTCTTCTGATATTCCTTACATCTAGCCACAGGATACATCTGACATCAGAAATGATACCCATGTTGCCATGGCCTCTTCTAAATCCTGCTTGGACTTCTGGCAGTTTCTTATCTATGTACTGCTCCAGGCATTTTTGAATGATCTCCAGCAATATTTTGCTTGCATGTGATATCAATGTTATTTTTTTATAATTTCCACAT
Organism: Elephantulus edwardii; assembly: GCF_000299155.1. Taxonomy (NCBI): domain Eukaryota; kingdom Metazoa; phylum Chordata; class Mammalia; order Macroscelidea; family Macroscelididae; genus Elephantulus; species Elephantulus edwardii. Next base: position 2,920,037 of record NW_006399762.1, read on the forward strand.
TAGCCTAGATCACCTTTCTTGGGAATGGGAACAAATAGGGACCTTTTCCAATCTGTCGGCCAGACAGCTGCCTTCCAAATTTTCTATCATTCTGATATTATTTCATCTGGTTCTGTTGTGATCTCACCTCTATTTTTTAACTATCTTTGTCTTCTGGTTTGGTTCTCCTCCCCCCCACCCCCCTTTTGCTATGTTTGCTAGGGGTTTGTCAATTTTATTGGCCATTTTGAAAAATCAGCTTCTGATCTTACTGGCAGTTTCAATTGTTTTCCTGTTTTCTATCTCATTGATTTCAGCTCTTGTCCCTATAATTGCCTTTCTTCAAGAGTCTATAGGATTAGATTTTCTTTTTCTATCTGATGATATTGAGTTAGATCATTGATTTTTCTTTCTTCCTTTTTTTATGTGTGCCTATTGTGATTACCCCAGGAATGTCTTAGCTGCATACAAAAAGTTTTGGTATGTCTTATTTACATTTGTTTCTAGGAACATTTAAATTCCGTTCTTTATTTCTTTTATAACTCAACTGTGTTCTAGCAGAGTTATTTAGTTTCCACTGGGTGGCTTTGTGAGCTTTACCCTCCTGTGGTTAATTTCTAGTTTTACAGCATTGTGAACTGAGAAGATACTTTGTATTATCTCATTGCTTTTTAATTTGATGAGGCTTGCTTAGTGTCCTAATATGTAACCAATTCTAGAGAATGTACCATGTGCACTTGAGAGTGAATTTAGTTGGGTGTAGTACCCTGAATACATCCACAAGGTCAATTTGGCTGACTGTAGTTTAGATCTTCTGCATTTTAATTAATTTTAATTTTAGTTTACCTATCCTATGGTGATATTGGTTTGCTGAAGTCCCCTACCACTATTATGGTGCTATTACTCTGTCTTCAATTCTGTTAATCATTGTTTTACATATTTTGCAGGTCTATCATTTGACGTATAGATTATAGATGTTGACCAAGGTTATGTCTTCTTGATCTATTTTGCCCTTAATGAGTATGTAATACCTTTCTTTATTTTTATGGTATTTTTCATTGTGTAGTCTATTTTATCAGAGATTTGTATTGCCCCTCCTACTTTTTTGTTGTTGCCATTTGGTTATTTTTTTCTTCTGCCCTTGATTTTTAGTCTTTCTCTCGGTGGGATTTTTTTTGCTTGTTTTTTTATCCATTCTGCTGCTCTTTTTCTTTTGATTAGTACATTTAGTACATTCACATTAAGTGTGATTATTTCCAGGCCTGGTTTTACTATTTCACTGTTTTTTTCTTTTTCTCTTGTTTCTATCCACTTTCCTTTGGCATCTCTTTGTGGACTTCACTTGAAATTTCTTGTGTTTTTGGTTCTTTTCACAAATTCCTTAAGTTCCTTCTTTTATGCAAAGGTTCTGATTTCTGTTTCATATTTGATGGAGACCTTTGCTGAGTATAGGATCCTTGGCTGGCAATTGTTCTTTCAACTTTCTCTATATGCCATCCCTATGAGCAAAAGGCTTACAGCACCTCCACAACCATCGACATTTACCAAAGTTCATAGTGTTTCAGGAGCCATATTATTTAGCAAGTGGATGCCATTCTGCTCTAAATCATGGCTTGGGTTAGACATAACAATAAATTATTTGACTATGTGGATCATATAAAATAATGGCTAATATCGAGAAGAATAGGAATCTCAATACTTAACTGTGCTCATGAAAAACCTGTACCTAGACCAAGAATCTTTTGTCTGAACAGATCAAGGGAACACTGCATGGCTTAAAATCAGGAAAAGTATCTCTCAAGGTTGTACTGTCTCTTCATATATATGAATCGTTAGCCAAAGAAAATCACTAGAGAAGCTAGACCCTTTTTTTTTTTTTGAGAAGCTGGACTCTTTAGTAAGAAAAACTGGCATTAGGATAGAGGGAAGACTTGCCAATGGCACAACCTTGCTGGCTGAAAAGAGACTCAAAGTGCTTGCCACTGATGATCGGTGACTAACAGTTTTCAATATGGACTACATCTCAACACAAAAAAAGCAAAAAACCCTTATGAGTAGGCCATGAGGCAACATCATGATAGATGGAGAGAATAATGAAATTGTTAAGTATTGCCTTTTAATTGGATCCACAAGTAATACCCTTGGTACCAGCAGTGAAGAAATCAAAAGATGTGTGGCCTTGGAGAAATATGCTTTCAAGGACTTCTCCAAGATGCTGAAGAGCAGTGATGTCAGTTTAAAGACTAAAGTGTGCCTCATTCAAGCCATGATCTTTTCAACTTTTCTGAAAAATGTGATTTTGACAAGTTTACAAAAAAGTTGTATTTTCATTCATTGTTGCACATTTTCTTCCCTTCTCCTCCCGTAATCTTCCCCAGTTCACTTTTTCTTAAATATTCATTGTTGCCCAATTTCCTTCCTCTCTTTATCCACTCCCTCAATCCTCTTTGCAATGCACCTCTTATTCTTTACCACTGTCTTACATATAATACCTAATCATTTCTTTCTTTTAAACAGCTCTCTCCCATATCTATTACAATAAAGTGTTTATTATCTATCCACTCTTTTCCTATTCACTATTCTCCAAATCCCCATGTCAGTCCTGCTTCATAACAGTAGTGCTATGTAGTATTTGTCCTTTTAAGATTGAGACATTTCATTCTGCATAATGTCCTCCCGGGTTACCCATGCTGTGTAATGTTTTATAAGTTCATTATTTTTTCAACTACTTTCTATTCATCTCAAAATGGACACTGAGTAAGGATGACAGAAGAATCAATGCCTTTGAATTTGGTATTGGAGAACACTTAATATCCTCTGGACTGACAAAAGGACAAATGTCTTGAAAAAAGTGCGTATAGGGTGCTCCTTAGTGGCATGAATGATGAACCTTGTCTCATATACTTCTGCCATATTGTTAGAAGTGGCTGGTCCTTAGTAAAAGAAATGCTTGCTGAGGTGGAGGGCTAGTAAAGAGAGGAAGATCCTCAGTAAGATACTGACGTAGTCACTGTAGCAATGGGTTCCAGTGTATCTAGGATGGTGTGGATGACACAAGAATAGGGCAGAGTTCAGAACCATTGTTCGTACAGTCACTATGAGTTAATTTGCTGTCACCTAATAGCAGCCTAACAACAATAGTATCAGTGAGAACCCAAAGTGTCTAGATTATGACTTCTAAACACTATTTTGCACTAAAGGGAACTAGGATCCTTAGAGAAATAGTTAAATCCAGGTCTGAGGTAATAAATGCACAAAATTAGGAAGAAATGCTGTATTATAACAGAAAGCAAGGAAGCTAAAATATTTATTAATGTCACTGTCAAAAGACACAGGCAACAACCCTTAAGGCTCTTTCATAAATCACAGACACCCTCATTATTTTTGTTTACAATGTTTGGAATCCACTGTCAGTGTGAAAATAAAAGGAAAGGAAAAAATAAAGCCTGGGACAAGATAAAATATGTATACACATACTTTTATGTGTATAATAATACACATATGTTATGGTTGCACATTATGAAAATCCAGATAGCTCTATAAATGAAGTATCAGAATTAATTTAGCAAAGGCATGGGATTGAAGACCAATTATCAGCATCAAATAAACAGGTTATAAAATGTACAAAATAATAACAAAAACATCAGTTGTCTAGAATATTGAAATATACTTACAAAAAGGTCTCTTACTGACCAAAAGCAAGTGGACTATTAATATTAAATATAATCAATTAAAACACAAATGTTTAAATACACAAGTTTACTGATATTATAGTATCTTCATCATTTATTTAAAAATGGCAAAAAACAAACTTCAAACTTACTACTGTTGAGTCATTTTCAACTCATGGAAACCCTCCTTTGGAACTGAGGCTATAAACCTTAAGGTTACAGCAGCTGGCAGATTCAAAGTGATGATCTTTTAATTAGCAACCCAACATAGGAACAACATTTTTAAAAAAATGTAAAGGAAGGAAAATAATTCTGCCTTTTCCACAGCAACCTTGTAATAAGAGGATGCTTCTTTCAACCAAAACAAGTTATTATCAAACTAACATGCTTAGCTTTTTCTTTACCTATGTAAGGAATGTGCTTTCATAAACTCCTGTGACATGAGAGATGACATCTCACTGAATGTCTTTTTACTATCCTACTGTTATTATTGTACACTCAGTACTGACTCAGTACATCAACGCCATACTGACCCATTGTTGACCCTCAAGTGGGTTTTCATAGGCAGTAAATCACAGAAGAAATTACTGCCCATCATTTTCCTGTAGAGCAGGTAGTGGATTCAAACCATAAGCCTCTGGGTTGGCAGCAAAGCTCCTTACCACTAGACAACCAGAGTACCCAACCTAGTGACTACCAAATAGTCTCTCCCTCTCATTGCTATTGATCTGGAATGGAAACATAGCTGCTCCTCAAACAACTTTTTAAGAGTCTGTAAATCACATGGGAAATTGACCAACTTTTCCAAAGGAACCACTATTGTATTAAAATTTCCAGAACAGTACTGCCTTTGGGTTAGCAGTGTAATGTACTACAGAAATAGAAATAACTGATGATTATCATTTGTTATCTAGACTTCTAATTTTTAATTTAAAAAACCAAAATGCTACATGTACAACACTGAATAACTAAACTTCATTTGATAGCTTTTTTATTTAAAGCAAAAATGAATCTCTTTTAATTTTAAAAAAAAAAGATTTAAACAAATGACAGCCAAAACAATTACAATTCTGAAATGCCTGCAAAAATTACAAAATGTTATATATTAAATCTGGTAATTCTTTTTTTCAAAAAATAAAATATTGCTCAGAAGGCACAGGTTCATCAAAACCACCAAGATTTAGGAAGGGTCCGGACTGCATTTACTGGAGGTTTAATTTCCCTAGAAAGTTCCCAACTCCATTCAGACCCTCTCTTGGCTAAGGCTGAAAAGTCCTCTTTTATCAAGGCAGTGAGAGAGAGAGAGAGAGAGTGTGTGTGTGTGTGTGTGTGTGTGTGTTTGTGTGTGTGACATCAACCCCCATTCACCTCACATAATGTCATGGAAGCAGCAGGCAGGTTCAAACATTATGGGAAAAAAACCCCACAAGTGAGGCTGGAGACAGAATGATAGAATTCTGTACAAAGACCTATTCATTGCAAATACCTTTTATAGGAAACATAAATGGCAACTATACACATGGACTTCACCGATGGTCTACAAAGGAATCAGATTGACTAAATCTGCAGATGAAATCACTGAAGAAGTTCAATATCAGGTGTGTAAACTAGATCAGATGCTGACTGTGGAACAACCATCAACTACTCATATATTATTTCAAATTGAAGCTAAAGAGAATAAAATCAAAACCACAAGAACCAATGTTTGAGCTCGAGTCTATCTCACCAGAATTTAAAGACCATCTCAGAACGGTTTTGGCGTCCTGATCACTAATGAGCAAAGACCAGATGAGCTGTGAAACTATCATTCATGAAGAAGATGAAAAGTTACTGCAAAGACAGAGGAGAAAGAAAAGACCCAAGATGGATGTCAGAAGAGACTCTGAATATTGCAGTACAGTATCAAGAAGCCAACACAAAGGGAAGAAACCAAAACATTAAGGAGCTGAAAGAATTTCAAAGGGTAACATGAAAAGATAAAACAATGTATTATAATGAAATGTGCAAAGAGCTGGACCTGGAAAATCATAATGGCCAAGTTGCTTGGCATTTCTTAAGCTAGAGTAACTGAAGAATAAATTCAAGCCTTCTAGTTGTAATACTTAAGGATGCTGAAGGCAGAATGCTGAATTACCTGGGAAGCATCAGAAGATAAAAGTAGTACAGAGGCACTACACCAAAAATTGACTAATATAGAATTTCATGAAACAACATATGATCAAGTGCCTACAGTGATGGAGGAAGTCCAAGCTGCTCTGAAGCAACTAGCAAAAAACAAGGCCCCCAGGAATGGATAAAATATCAAATGATACATTTCAGCAAACAGATGCTGCCCTGAACACACCAGGTTATCCCAGGAAAACTGGAGGACAACTACCTGGCCAACTGACAGGAAGAGATTTGTATTTATTCTCATTTCAAAAAACAATGACCTGATAAAGAGAGTGGAAATTATTGAATAATATCACTACTATAACTGCTATCAATCTTCAAGCAAGTGAACAGTATCACTTCTACTCTATCACTACTATCTTCAAGCAAGATCTTGCTGAAGGCTATACAGAAACAACTGAACAGTACATCAGCAGAGAAATGTCAGGTGTAGGGTGGGTTTAGGAGAGGTTATGGCACTAAGGACATCACAGCCGACGTTTAATGAGTCTTGGTTGAAAACAGAGTCCCAGAGGAATGTCTGTTTTTAACTGACTATGCAAAGCCATTTGACTATGTGGATCACAACAAATTTTTTTTTTCACAACAAATTTTAGCTAATCTTGAGAAAAATGGGGATCTCAGAACACTTAATTGTGTTCAAGAAAAATCTATACTTGGACCGGGAAGCAGTAGTCAGACAGAGGAGGTAAATAATTCATGGTTCATTATCAGAAAAGGTGTCTGTTAGGGATGCATCCTATCTCCATACCTTTTCATCTATATGCACATATCATTTGGGAGGCTGGACTTTATGAGGAATGCAGCATCAGGATTGGAAGAAGATGCATCAATAACCTACACTATGCAGATGACACAACCTTGTTTTCTGAAACTGAAGCGGACCTGAAGCACTTACTTCACAAGGTCAGGGACTGTAGTCATCAACATGAATTGAAGCTCAACATCCAGAAAATGAAGATTCTCACCACTAGGCCAAACGGCAGGATGGAGTAAAATGAGATTGTTAATAGCTTCAGTTTGCTTAGTTCCAGAATCAACACTCTTGGCACCAGCAGTCAGGAAATCAAATGATGAATTGCACTGGGAGAAGTCTGTTGTCACAGACCTCTCTAGAGAACTGAAGAGCAATGATGTCAGTCTATAGACTTAAGACGTGCCTGATCAAAGCCATGGTCTTTGAAATTACTTCCTATGCATATAAGAGGTGGGCAATAAGGATGATAGAAGGACTGATGCCTTTCAGTTGTGGTGTTAGAGAAGAGTGTTGAACATCCTGTGGATTGCCAAGAGAAAAAAACAGGTCTGCCCTGAAGAGGGTGAAAGCAAGTTTCTCCTTGTAGACAAGGATTTTGAAGCTCTGTCTCACAAACTTTGGACACGTGGCCATAAGGGACAAGTCTTTGGAGAAAACATCATGCTTGGAAGGAAAGAGGGACTGTCTAAGAGAGCAAGAGCCAGGATGAGATGGATTAACTCAGTGACTGGAGATGTGGATTTGGTCTGTCAGAGTTGATCAGACTGGCTCAGGATAGGGCAGGTTCACAGCTGTTATACATGGGCTCACTATAAGTTGTAGGCGACTTGATAAAATGTAACTATAATATATGAATTATGGTATAGAACACAAAGTACATGTGCAATCAGGATGTATATTAATGATTACATGCAAACCAAAAAATATTTTTTTAGAAAGTAAAATGTTTAGGAATGATTTAATATTTTAATGTAAATTTGTAAATTAACATGAACCTCTGAACACTGCTGTTGATAAGACCTTGATTTTAAAAGTTGAAAGCCACTAATATTTTTGAAATATTTTTACTAAACACACGAAAAAGTACAAGAAATTTTAATATGACAAAGGGTTGCCTAATTCACATACTAAATTGCTCTATACAGGGAGATTTTACAATCCAGGAGCCATAGCCATGTTGCTGTAAGTAGGATTTCAACAAAGTTTTCGCTTCTTGATAGGATCCAGACATACACTAAAGATGAAAAAAAGTCGAATTAGGAAAAATAGTTTCACTTATGAAAAAAAATTAACTCTAATTTCCTATACTTTAACATTTAAAAACTCATCTTGAATTTCCATTTATTCTCAAAATATTAAATGAAGTTAAAAAATGCCAATTTCCAACATACATAAAGGCAAATTCTCATATCAAAAAAGTATCCATATCTATTACATAAAACTTTAATATATATAGCATGTAGAAGGAAATAAAAATTATCTTTTAACTCAAAACTATAGCTAATTATCACTAATATTTTGGTTACTTCCTTTTATTCCTTTACAAAGAAATATATTGCATAATATAAAATTTAGCTGCTCTAAGTGTACAACTTCAGGGTATTTTATTACATTTACCTAGGTATACAAACATTATCACAGCTTATTTCAAAACAATTTCATTATTCCCAAAAATCAATCAACCAATCAGTCTTTCTCTTTGTGTCTGTGTGTGCATGTGTATCTTCTCAATTCTCTTTCTTTGGAGAACCCTAAGCCAGAAGCCACCCGAAAACAGCCAAAACAATCGAGAAAAAGAACAAAGTTGGATAATTCACAATTTCTGATGTTAGCACTTACTACAAAATTATAATAATCAAGACAGTCTGAAACCAGCATAAAACCAGCATTTACGTTTATAAATTCTGGCACTTATTGTTGCTTGATTTTGACAAGAGTAGCAATATGATTTTGACAAGAGTAGCAATATAATACTATGGGGGGGGGAATAGGCGCTTCAACAAGTAGTTCTTAGATAACTATAAATTCATAAGCAAAATTATTGATTTGCTGATTTTTAGTTTTATGTTCAAAATTAGTATGTGAGGTGGTAAGATGGAATTCTGGCAGGATGTCTATTTACAGCTCCAGGGTAGAAATCTTTCCCCTTGTGGTGGTGGTTGTGTGCCTGTGAGTTGGAACCAATCCAGACATAATCTTCCAGCAGGTTTTCAGAGGCAGTAATGATACAGGACAGTGCTCTTCTTTTTCCAGCAGACCAGCTGGTAAATTTTAACTGTGTGCCTTTGGGATTGTAGTGCAGATTCTTAGAACCTGGGTTTCTTTGTTGTTGTGTACCATCAAGTTAGAGCTGACCCACAGCTGAGAACCTCTGGAGGGTTTTCAGAGGTCTTTAATTACACAGGAGGAGATTGGCCATCCTTCTCCTGAAGAGCAGCTGAGGGATTCAAAACATATCTTCAGTCATTGCAACACAGCTTCTTGCCAACAGGCCACCAGAGCTCTTAATTTTTTTTTTCTCTTGGACTTTCAATTGAATGATGCGAGGCCTGGCTAAATTCTAGAATACATTTTACTTGAGGCCAAGTGATTGTTTTACTCATATTTAATACCTTCACAGTAACATTTGATCTTGTATGTGACTAAAGAAGTAAGCTACTATGTGACTGAACAACTGAGCCCCATCTCATAGTTAGTTATACATATCAAATTAACCACCAAAGCCTCTATATTAGTTACCTAATGCTAACTATACTAGAAATACAACAAATAGGTAAATTTAAGGAATATAAATGTATTTTCTCACAGTTCTGAAGACCTACAGTTTAAAGCAGGGTCTTAGTAAGATCAATTCCCTGGTGTCTGCAGATGATTTCTTGGCATTCTTTTCTAACTTGAGTTTTGTATTTCCTCTGTGTGCACCATATCTATTCTGGTCTTTTTATAACTTAAGAGATCAGGTTCGGTAACCCACCTTACACAGGTATGGATGGCCTCAACTGAATAACTGATTGTATCTAACTGCACTGCATTAAGGTAATTTTAACAAACCAAACACACTGCTGTAGAGTTGGTTCTGACTCATAAGGCAGTCTGCATGTGCAAAGATTTACAGTCTTGAGAATTCTAGGAAATCCTATTCTATGATGAAAGTTCTCAATTACATTGCTATTGTATGTTAGATAATTATTAGTTATAAAGAGCCCTAGTGGAGCAATTCCACTATAATATTTTGCTTCTTGAGAATCTTAAGTTGTCTTTTGACCTCTTCTGTTCAAATCTTTTAATTTCAGAATTTCTTCCCTTTGTTTTGACACTTGATGCTCTGGTGCAATTTCCAAAGTGTCTTCTGGGAATTCATTTTGGTCGTCTTCTTTTCTGTCTTTGCTCTTATCATGGATGATATCTTTTATTTCATCCCATAACTCTTCTGGTGTTCTACCCTTAGTGTTATTCTGGAAACATTTAAATTCAGGTGGTATAGACTCAAGGTCCTTTTTGTTCTTGTGACTTGTTTAATTTTCTTCAGCTTCAATTTGTATGTGAGTAACTGATGGTCTGTTCCACAGTTTGAACCTGTTCTGGATGTGACTGTTGATATTGAGCTTCTCCAACTACTCTTTTCAAAGATGTAGTCAATCAGATTCCTGTGCAGTTCATCAGGTGAGATCCATGTTTAAAGATGCCCTTTGAGATTTTCATGTGTAAAAATTACTTTTGTGGTTTTTTTAAAAGTTTTCGGTGATAGTAAACGACTGAACATACAAAATGCAAACATTTGATATCTGACCTCATTTCGGTAACTAAGAACATACATTTCCACTACTAGTTTTTCCTTATATCCTATTTTTGTGTTACAGTTACTAGTTATTTTTAGTGCACCTTGGTTGTATGTTTTTGCTCAATTTCTGACTGTAAAAATAAAAACTGTCATATTTTTCTCTTTAGCTTTAGCTCTTGCTGCATATATCTGATTAATAGACACATTAACAGATCTCTCATATACATATGGCTAGTACACTATCACTCATAACGCTGTATTTTAAGATAAATACTGAAATTGTCTTTTTTACTATAAATGCATTCTTCCTCAATTTTCATTTCTTGCATAACCAATCATATTACTGTCTGACTAAAAGCAGCCCTGCCAATCCAGCTTAGTTCACTAATGCCTAAGATTAATGAATTAGAATCTTTATGAGTTCTTCTTCATTTGTGACAACTTCCAGTTTCCTACATTTCTGTTTCATACATTCCACATTCCAATTGTCAATTAAGGGTGTTTCTCCTCATTTTTAGTGACTTCAAATGTGGAATATAAAGCAAAGTATTACAATGGAATGAGCTCATTGGATAATAAAAAGGGAAAAACTCGCTAGGCATTTCGACAATCGAAAGACTTGAAAAACAAATTCCAGCATCAAACTGTAATACCTCTTGGGCCTATGGGAAAACCTTGAGTTATACAGGGACCATCAAAGGAAGATCAAAGGAACAGCCACTGTACCAAAAAGAATTGGCTGACACTGAAAAATATAAAAATGTACCACATGAACAGAAGCCAAGAGTAATTAAGTTCAAGCTGGACTGAAGACAATGGCAAAAAATAAGGTCCCAGGACTAACAGATGCATCCTTAGATGTATTCACCTGCCTATTCCAAGAAATCTTGAGGACAGCTGCTTGGTCAACTGACTGGAAGAGATTCTTAGGTTCATATTCCCAAGAAAGGTGATACAAGAGAGTGTGGAAATTACTCAATAATATTATTGATATCCCACGCAAGCAAAATAACTAAACAGTGCATACACAGAGAATTGCCAGACATTCAAGCTGGATTTAGAAGAGGATATGGCACCAGGATTATTATCATCTGATATCATTGCTGATGACAGATGGATCCTGGCTGAAAGTAAAGAATACAAGAAGAATGTCTATTTGTTCTTTATTAACTTTGCAAAATCATCTGACTGAGACAATCCTAATAAATTATGACTAATATTAAGAAGAATGGGAATTCCGGAACATTCCTGAGAAACCAAGACCAAGAAGCTGTCAGCAGAAAAGAGCCAAGGGAACACTGCATGTTTTAAAATCAGGAAAGCTGTGTCTCAGGGCTAATCCTTTTTCCAAATCAAGTAAATCTTAATGCTGAGAAAATCATTCAAGAAACTAGACTCAAAGAAGAATGTGACATCAGGATAGGAAGACAATTCATCAAGTATCTATGTTATGCAGATAAAAAAAGTGAAGAGGCCCTGAAATAGTTGCCACAGAATATCAAAGACCACAGCCTTCGATATGGATTGCATCTCAAAATCAAGATGACAAAAATCCTCACCACTGGACCAATAAGCAACATCATGATAGATGGAGAAAAGATTGAAGCTGTCAATGATTTAATAATTTGGATCCACAATCAACATGCTTGGTACCAGCAGTCAGGGGATCAGGAGATGTGTTGCATTGGAAAAGTCTGCAGTCAGGGACTTCTCCAAATTACTAAGGAGCAATGATACCAGTTTGAAAACAAAGGTGCACCTGATTCAGGTTAGTCTTTTCAATCACTTGCCATCTGAGAGCTAGACAATGAGTAAGAAAGAAACAGAAAATCGATCAAAATCAAAACTGTATTTTATCTGGGTTAGAGAAGACCACTGAATATGGATTGCCAAAGAATATATAATATATATCTCAGAAAAAGTGCAGTTAGAGTGTCATTTGGAGAAAAGGATGGTGACATACTTTAGGGCATATTGCTAGGAGAGGCTATTCCTTGAAATGTCATACTTGGAAAAGTGGAGAAGGCTTAGCAGATGAGACAGGAAGCCCGTGAAAGAGATGACATGGTGAACACAGCCAATAGGCTCAAATGTGTCAGAGATCATGAGTTAACACTGGATAGGACAGAGTTCAGACATAACGTTCACAGGTTTGACATGAGTCATACTCAACTCTATGACACCTAACAATGGTGGATAATGGCTAAAGGCTCAATTGCTAATCAAAATGCCAACAGTTCAAACCCACTTGCTACTCTGTGGGAGAAAGACCTGGTGATCTGCTCCTAAAAAGACCATTATTGTTACTCAGTGCTGTTGAATTGGTTCTGACTCTCCTAACTGCTTTATCTCCTCTTAATTTGTTATCTTTTTAGTTTTTTAGTCTCACGTTTATGTTTAGTCTGGATTCTTAGTGGTTACCTTTTATCTGTATTTTTTAAAAACTGACTCACTGCAATTGAGTCAGAACCAACTCATAGGTGACATCAAGCTTTCAGAGGTTATAAAATCACATGGGAGGACATTACCCATCTTCCCTCCACGGAGCAGCTGCTGGATTCTAATAGCCTACATTTGAATTGGTAGAGCGCCTCTTACCAATTAGTCATCTCACGACTGTGTCTTTATTATTCTCCAAAACTAAACTTCTATTGTGGAGTCAGTTCTGACGCAAAATCACCCTTCAAAGGACTTCTAAGGCTGTTCAACTGCATGGAAGAGGACTACTCCTTATAGTTGAGGTAGGGATGAGAACTGCCAATCTTTCAATTAGCACGAGTATTGTCAAAAGAGGAACATTGTTTTTCTGAGGTGGCTATTCTGAGTGGCAACAGTTAAGTACACAGTGAATTTCTGGTAACTTAAATATTAATGTTACCACTCCATGTTTTCTTATCTTGTGTTTCTATAAGAGAAATTCCCCAAGTGAATGGCTTTAACACAGAGAAATTTATTTCCTACCACTTGGGAAACTAGACATCTGAATTCAGGGTGCTGGCAAGGTTTGTTCTGTAAGCTCTGAGGGAGGACTCTTATCTTTTCTGATCTTCTGCTCCTGTACAATCTCTACATGGTTTGCTGTATCTTGTTCCCATTTCTGCTTCTTTCATGTACTCTTTGAATCTCTTATATCAAAGTGTATGATTTAAAACATATCGTAGATTAATACTGTTTCATTTACTCAGTAAGACAAACCAATCCCAAATGGGTATATAATCACAGGTTATTTAAATTAGGATTCACAAAATTCTATAACATTCTACACTGTTGACAGCAAAAATTTCATGTCCTTAGCACATGAAACACATTTATCACATCACATCAAGTCTTAAAGTAAATTCTAAGTTGAAAATTTCATCTTCTGACTCACTTATATCAAGTATCATGATACTCTAGAAATATTACATTTTCAGTGATATTTATCCTTCATCTGTAAGCCTATGAAATCTTTAGTTATTTCTCATGTACAGCTAGTGGAACAGAGACAAAGTAGAAATTTCCATTCAAATAGGAGAAATTGGAGGGGAAGGAAGGTATAATGTATGCTAAGAAATCCAAATCTTGGCAGTACAAATTATATTAGCTCTCAAGGCTTGAAAATAGCATTTTCTGCTATAAGACCATCTGGGCAGTAGTCCCACTTTCCAGAGTATACTGTTGACTACAACCTCTGGATTTTGGGTGAAGGGCCTTGACTCTGGGGGTCAGCTCTGCCTTCCAGGCCCACTGAGATGGTAACTCTGTGCCCTCAGTTTTGGGTGGCCCTATTCTGCTAGTCTATCCAAGTGGCACCTCCACAACTCCCTGGTCCTTGTCAGTCCCTTTTCCCCCATAGGCATGGCAGTCCTATTCTCCTCAGCTTCAGACAGGAAAAGACCTCAAACATGTAACTCTTGAAAACCTAGCAAATTATGGCTCCCCTCTTTGAAACTGAGATGATCCTCCTTCCTACATTTCCAATAGTTTTGCTAAGAGATCAGTTTTGCTTATCTCTAAGCTGTTCAAGGAATGATCCTCTTTTGTTTTGTTTCCTGCATCCAGAATTCTGAAAGAGAAACTTCATTCTTTCCTTTTGTTCTTTCACTGGCTTTTAAGTCTATAGTGATGAGTTTTCTGCTCGTGTAGTTGTTAAGATTTCTTACTCAAAAGCTTAATCTCTTTATCATAAGATAACATAATCATATCCTTGGTGAACATTCTAGGATAGGTGTCCTTAGACTGTATAACAAAATTTTCTTAATCTTTAAATTCTGTTTCATTTTAAGTTCACCTTTTTAAAAAATTCATATTTTACTATAAATAGTAAGCAGAAACCACATAACACCTTTAAGTATTTCCTCAGAAATTTCATTATTCAAGTTTCCAAATTCCTCACTTCCAAAGCTTTCCTTCACCAAACATTTGAATATAACTCAGGCAAATTCTGCCATTTGATAAAAATAATAAACCTTCCTCCATTCATATGTGCATCATTTTAAGGCTTAACCAGAGCAACATTTAAAGTTCTTAAGTCTACCAACAATTTGTTGTTGGCACTACATGTATCTCTAAAATGAGATTTTCTATGTAGTTCTTACTTTTTTCTGAGATCTCACTGGAACTGCCATGTGTTGATTAGGTATTTTTTTGTTTGTTTGCTTGTTTTGATTTTGTGAGGGAATTTTTTGGTGTGATTTGAGTTTATAAAGAATATTTATTTCAATCAAAAAATCATGCACATTTTGTTCCATACTATCAATTGCAATATACACAATATCTGATCATCCTTTCATTCCATTACTGAAGTTCATGAATCTAGTAGTAATTTTTTTAAGGCAATCTAGGCAATCACAAGTTGTTGTTGTTGTTATGTGCCGTCGAGTCACTTGCAACTCATAGCGACCCTATGTACAACAGCCCTAAACTCTCCTCTGTCCTGTGCCAATCGCACTTCTCGGATATACCCATCCTGATGACCCCAGTCACTGAAATCAATCCACTTCATAGAGGGCCTTCCCCTCCGGCACTGTCCCTTCACCCTCCCATGCATGATGTCACCCTCCAAGGACCCAGTCCCTCCTTACAACATGTCAAAAGTATGTTAGACTGATGGTGCTTCAGAATCCTTGCCTCCATGCAGCCGCCCTGGTTTAACCCTTTCTAGGATGAATCTGTTTGTTTTCCTAGCAGTCCATTGCACCCTCAATATTCTTCTCCTCCACCACAGCTCAAAGGCATCAATTATCCTTCTGTTCTCCTTAGTCACTGTCCAACTTTCTGATGCATAACAAGTGATAGCAAAGACCATGGCCTGTATCAGACACACCTTAGTCTCCAGAGAGACACCACTGCTCTTCAGTACTTTGGAGAGGTCCCTAACAGCAGACTTTCTCATGGCAATACGTCTTTTATTTTCCTGGATACTGATGCCAAGAGTGTTGACTGTGGAGCCAAACAAACTTAAGCTGTGAACAATCTCAATCTCTTCACCATCCATCCTGATGCTGCCAATTGGTTCAGTGGTGAGAATCTTTGTATTCTTGACATTGAGCCTCAATCCATATTGGAGGCTTCAGTCCTTGACCCTCTGCAGCAGGTGCTTCAGGTCCTTATCAGTTTCAGCAAGCAGGGTTGTGTCATCTGCATTACGCAGATGGTTGATAAACCGTCCCCCAATCTTGACCTCACATTTCTCCTCACAGAGCCCAGCCTCCTGGATAATCTGTTCTGCATATAGGTTGAAAAGGTATGGAGATAGGATGCATCCCTGGTGTACGCCCTTCCCGATTTTGAACCATGCAGTGTTTCCTTGCTCTGTTCTGACGACTGCCTCCTGGTCCAAGTATAGGTTTCGCATTAGAACGATCAAGTGTTCTGGGATTCCCATTCTTCTCAGAGTCAGCCACAGTTTGTTATGATCCATGCAGTCAAACGCCTTTGCACAATCAATGAAACACAGATAGACATTCCTCTGGTATTCTCTGCGTTCAACCAAGATCCATCTAACATCAGCCACAATTTCCCTAGTACCACGACCCCTTCTAAACCCAGCCTAGACTTCTGGTAGTTCTCTGCTGATGTGCTGTTCCAGTCGTTTTTGTATAATCTTCAACAGAATCTTACTTGCACATGAAATCAATGATATTGTTTTACAGTTTCCACACTCTGTTGGGTCACTCTTCTTTGGAATGGAAACAGTAGACATTTTAAAACTCTTCCACCTTATTATCCAGTTTCAAAATGGCTTGCACATCTTTGGTTTTTGTAAGAGGAGTACTCTCATTTCTTAAGAGTACCAAATTCTTAGTTATCCAGTGCTACTAATATATAAATATCACAAATGGATAAGCTTAAGATACAAACTTATATTCTTAGTTTAGGATGTTATAAGTCTGAATTCAAGTTGTGGGTTCTGCAGAAGGCTTTCTTTTTCTGTCAGTACCAGAAGAAAGTCTTTGTCTCTACTGTATTTCTCTATTTAGGTAACTGTAATATGACTTGGTATCTCCTTCTCTGCATCTCTATTTCTTTTCCTTGCCTATTTATTCTCTTAATTTAAGATTTTGTTGTTGTTGTTGTTGTTGTTAGGTGCCGTCAAGTCATAGATGACTCATAGCAACCCTATGAACGAAAGACCTGAGCACTGTTCATAGAGTTTCTGGAGGCAAGCTATTTTGGAAGTGGATGCCACTCCTGATTTCAAGCTTGTTTTAATCAGGAAGCTCCACCAAACATCATGCTTGGGAGGATGGAGGGCAGGCGCAGGAGGGAAAGGACCTCTGGGAGATGGATTGATTCGGTGACTGGCGCATTTGGGATGAGTGTGTCAGAGACAATGAGATTGGCACAGGACAGAGCAGAGTTTAGAGCTGTTGTACATAGGGTCGCTATGAGTTGCAAGCAACTTGACGGCACATAACAACAACTACAACAACAGGTCAAAGTAGCTCTATGTTGTTGCTGTTATTGTTAAGTGCCACTGAGTCATAGATGACTCAGAGTGACCCTATGAACAAAAGACCTGAGCACTGTTCATAAGAGTTTCTAGAGGCAAGCATTTCAGAAGTGGATGGTACTCCCGCTTTATTCTAAGCTATTCTTACTTCACTAACAAAACAAAGACAACAAGATTCTAATTAAAAGACTGTTGTGGATTATATCACACTGGAGCTTGCCCATTTCCCACCCAGGAGGCAGCTGGTGCATCCAAAACACATGTCTTTGGGTTGGCAGTGTAATTCCTGCCAGTACGCCACCAGAAACTCCCAAACAAAGGCATAGAGTTTAAGATTTACAAGATAACAACAACAAACATTTTCAGAAGGATCCAAACATAAGGTCATATTATACATTCAGAAACTTATATTAAAAACTTCTATTACGTACTCTCATTATAAGATTAAAAGAGTATCTTTTTATTTCTATGATGAGCTTATTTTCCTTTAGGACTTACTTTAGCTGCATGATATGTACTAGCTTCAAGCAAATCTTCTTTTCTAGCTTCTTTGGCAAGCAGGTTAAAGCGACTTAACATTGCAGCCTTACAAAGCCGACTTGCCATTGACACACCACTTTTAAATGGAGAACTAAAGTAGAAAAAAATGAAACATTTAACAATAATTATTCAATAATTTATGTTGGTGATAATAGAGATTACAATCAATATATATTCTACAAATACTTATAGATCCTAGATAATGTGCAAAGTTATCCTTTTTCATAAAATTTCTTTTTAAAAGTTATTCCAAACATTTCATTCCTTTCTGAATGCAATTTGTTTTATAACATTTTGGGTTTATACTAAAATCAAAGCAGGATATTATTACTAAGGACATTTATATCAAAGGTCATTAGGTTTTAGTATAGTGATTTTACTAAGGATTGACTAGAAAAAGACATGAAAATACTACCTATGGTAAAGAAAATGTTCTGCATTCTGACTAGCATGATTATCATACAAAGTTAACACATATTGATGGGTTATACACACATAAAAAAACCTCATAGAACTGTGTATTAATTAAAAAAATCAAATATACTCACCTACCTTGTCTCCCCAGATATGTGTATTCATGTACACCTTTTAAAACTGGATCTATAAATTTCAGTGTTTTTGCTGTTATCATTCTTCTCTCCATTGTATTTCTCATTAGCCATTTCTGGCTATTACAGCTTACAAAATTAACAATCTTTCTTTACTTCCTGTATCTATAGTATTTGAAATATAGCTTTTCAAATACATCCATCAAGAGATGCAACTGATTTCTCTTTCCTGTAAGTTTGCCTATCTTATGATTTTTCCTGATAAACAATATAGAGCCAGAATGTCAATGTTCCAGAGTTCAAACCAAAGCTTGGAGGTTTGTGTTTCTGTCATTCTGTTACTTTTCCTCTACTGTTTAAAGAGTTTTTAGTGCTGAACATTCTGTGGACTTCCAAATGAACACATATGTCTTAGAAAGGGTGCAGTCAATGTGCTCTTTGGAGGCAATGATGATAAGGCTTCACTTCACATACTTTGGGTATATTGCTGGAAACGGTTATTTCTTGGAGAAGGACATGATGCTCATAAAAGGCGGAGGGTCAGCATAGGAGAGGAAGACACTTCCATCTGGTGGATGGACATGACTGACTCAATGAGCCCTAATGTGTCAGGAAGTGTGAGGACGACACAGGATAAGACAGGGTTTAGATCTGTTATTTATAGGGTTACTAAGGGCCATATTCTACTAGATGGCACCTAACAACAACAATTAATCCTTGCCTCTGTCATGTGAGCAAATTAGGACTATGTTACTAGAAAGTGAACAAATAAATACATGGGCAAGCAGCTAAATAACCTTCTTAAATCACTCCAGCTGAACTTCCATAGAACAGCAGATGACAGAGGAAGCCCAATTAAACTATGTTTAATTAAACAATAAAAACACAAAAACTATGCACTTCACTTACAAATTTATGAGCAGGCCAAACTGCAAGCCTTCCAACCCCAATCCAACCCAGGTGCGAGCAGGCAGCTGCAACCTGTCCCCGAGTGTACCCACCCGGGTGCAAGCCAGACAGCTAGCCCCACCATTGAGGTGGGCAATTGCAATCTGAGGGAGGTTCCCTCACGTACCTACCCAGACA
Source organism: Elephantulus edwardii (assembly GCF_000299155.1). Lineage (NCBI taxonomy): Eukaryota > Metazoa > Chordata > Mammalia > Macroscelidea > Macroscelididae > Elephantulus > Elephantulus edwardii. Next base: position 2,939,505 of record NW_006399762.1, read on the forward strand.
GTAAGAATCTGAGTGAAGTCCCACAGGTGGCCACCTGACGAGCATCTGTGTGCATGCCTGCCCGGCATATACCTGTGCATGTGCCTGTCCCATCCTCAGCCTTGCATCCTCTCACATCCAGTCAACTGACTGCTTTTAATCTGGAGCGCCGTGGTCTGACTTAGCTGCAACAATTATGTGACAGAAGAGGGCATTTTCATAGGCCATGAACAGAAACTGCCCTTAGTTAAGAAGTACAGAGAGAAACACAGGCAGTATAACTGTCACACCCTCTTCTGTAACAGTGACTTCAGATAAAGAACCTATTATCACCTCAGGCATGAAAAACCTCTACCGAAGCAATGTCATGAAAGAAGCAGGCTACCCTACACAAGCCCAAAGTAACATATGAACCCCCAAAAGTGACACAGTGTCAATGGATTTCCTGAATCCAGAAAGTCTGATAGAACTTTCTGACAAAGAATTCAAAAGAACAATGATTGAATATTTTCAATGGGTGAAAGATAAACTTGAAGAATTATAGGACATTGTAAACAAATACTAGGAGGAGCTTTTAACAGTACAAAACAATATATAAATAAAACAAATGAGGCATTAGAGGCTCTGGAAAAACAAGAAATCATGATCCAATATATAAGATCCAATGTCTCAGATGCTGTCAACATGATGGAGGTACATATGAACAGAGTTGAAGAGACAGAACACATAATCAGGGAGATAGGAGATAGAATTGTCATCACTGATATGATAGAGTAAAAAGCAGAATCAAAAAGAAAGAAAAAAGAAGAAAACCTTAAAATATGTGGGACACTATCAAAAGAAATAATATGAGCATCATTGGACTCCCAGAACAGGAAGAAGCAAGTAAAACCCCAGAAAAGAAGAAAATGTTCCAGGCATAATCAAGAATGAGAGACTATGTATTTAAGAAGCTGAACGAACACCATATAAAATAGACTTCAAAAGAAAAACACCAAGTCATATCATAGTCAAATTTGTCAGAACCAAGATAAGAAGAGAATTCTGAAAGCAGCGAGTGAGAAACAAAGAGTAACCTATAAGGAAAAACAGAGAAGATTAAATGCTGGCTTCACAGTAGAAACCAGGCGAGCAAGAAGACAGTGAAAGGACATATATCGAACACTCTTAAGAATACAACTCTAAACCAAGAATATTGTACCCAGCGAGAATGTGAAGGAGAGATCAAGATATTCTCAGAAAAGCAGAGCCTAAGGGAGTTTGTAAAAACAAGATCGGTGTTGCAGGAAACACTGAGAGACATCCTTCTTGCAGAGGTGTCACAGAAAGCAGGATGGACCAAAGTAACTAGCAACAAAACCAAAAAGAACTCAACACAATGACAGCAATAAAACCTTGTCTCTCAATAGTCATACTGAATGTGAATGGTTTACATGCACCACTGCAGAGAAAAAGAGTAGTAGACTGGATTTTTTAAAAATCCAAAATCCATAAATATGCTGCTTACAAGAGACACATCTGAAAAGTGAAGAGAAATAAAGCCTAAAAATAAGAGTGGAAAAAAATATACCAAGCAAATGGCAACCAGAAAAAGCAGGAGTAGCAGTTATTAATCTCTGATAAAATAAATTTAAATGCAAAAACTATGACAAAGAACAAGGAAGGGTACTACAAAATGTTTAAAGGGTCAACAGAACAAGAGGACCTAACAATAATAAGTATCTATGCACCAAATTATAAGCTGCAAAATATATAAAACAAACATTAATAAAACTGAAAAAGGATATAGACAACACCCCTATCATAGTTGAAGACTTCAATATACCACTCTCAAGAAAAGATAGAACTACCAGAAAGAAACTCAACAAAGATGCTGAAGAATTAAAACCACACAATAAACACACACACACACACACACACACACACACACACACACACACACACATTATACCTTCTTATTCAATGTACATGGGACATTCTCGAAAAGATCACATTTTAGGTCACAAGGCAAGCATCAATAAAGTAAAAAAAAAAACACACCCAACAACATAGAAATAATAAGAGTATCTTCTCAGACCATAATGCTACAAAATGAGAAATTAATAATGAGGATAATGGAGGAAAAATCCCATACATTTGGAAACTGAACAACACCTTGCTTGAACATGAGTGGGTACTGGAAGAAATAAAAAATGAACTTAAAATGTTTCTTGAAGCAAATGATAATGAAAACATCACTTACCAAAACCTCTGGAAAACAGCCGAAGCAGTAATAAAAGGTCAATTTGTAGCAATAAACAAATGTATAAAAAGGCAGGGAAAAAATGACCATTAACTCTCTAACCCAACATCTTCAACAAATTATAAAAGAACAGCAAGAAAACCCAACACCCTCTAAAAAAATGGAAATTATAAAAATTCAGGCAGAAAGAAATGAAATAGAAAACAGAAAAACAACTGAAATCATCAACAAAAGAAGGAGTTGGTTCTTTGAAGAGATCAATAAAATCAACAGACACCTGGCAAAACTAACAAAGGAAAAGAAGGAAAAAACACTAATAATCTGAATAAAAAATGAAAAGGGCAATGTCACAACAGAACTAAAATAAAAAGGCTAACAGTGGAATATTATGAAAAACTATACTCAAGCAAATATGAAAACCTAGAGGAAATAGACAAATACTTAGAAATTCACAACCTACCTAAACTGACACTAAGTGAAACTGAACATCTGAACAGACTCATTAAACAAGAAGAAACTGAAAAGGTAATAAAATAACATCCAGCCATAAAAAGGCCCTGGACCAGTTGGTTTTACAAGTGAATTTTATCAAACATTTAGAGAAGAACTGTCACCAATTTTACATACACTATTTCAGGAAATAGAAAAAGATTAAATTCTCCCCAACTCATTCTATGAAGCAAACATATCCAGGATGCCAAAACTAAGTAAAGACACCACCAAAATAGGAAACTATATAGGCCAGTATCTCTCATGATTAGAGACACAAAATCCTGAATAAAATCTTGGCCAATAGAATCCAATGATAAATCAAAGAAATAATTCACCATGACCAACTGGGATTCATGTCAAGCATGCAAGGATGGTTCAACATAAGAAAAGCAATCAGAGTAATTCATCACATTAACAAAGCAAAGAACAAGAACCACATGATCCTATCAATTGATGCAGAAAAGGCCTTTGACAATATCCAACACCCTTTCCTGATTAAAACACTCAACAAAATAGGATTAGAGGGGAATTTCTTCAGTATAGTAAAAATGTATTTACACAAACCTGAGAGTCAACATTGTTTTCAATGGAGAGAGACTAAAGACATTCCCTTTGAGGATAGGAACTAAGCAAGGATGTTCACTATCACCTCTCCTGTTCAATACTGTATTGGAAGTCTTAGCGATAGCAATAAAACGAGGAAAAAATAAGAGGTATCTAAATTGGCAAAGAGGAGGTAAAATTATCTCTCTATGTTGATGATACGATAGTACACTTAGAAAACTCTAAAGACTCACTAAGAAAACCACTGGACATAGTTGACCAATTCAGCAAAGTGGCAGGATACAAGATCAATATACAATCATCAATTGGATTTCTATATAGTGACAAAGAGAATAGAGTGTTGTAGCTAAGAAAACAATACTCTTCACAACAGCTAATCACAATACTAAATACTTGGGAGTAAATCTAACCAGAAGCACAAGGGATGTATTCAAAGAAAATTACAAAACATTAGAGCAAGAAACAAAAACAGACCTGGAGAAATGAAGAATATACCTTGCTCATGAATAGAACAATATTGTTTAAATGACAATACTACCAAAAGCAATTTACATGTTCAGTGCAATCCCAATACAAATACCAATCCCACTCTTCAACGTGATGGAAAAGGCAATCTCTAATTTTATCTGGAATGGAAAGAGGCCTAGAATAAGCAAAACACTCCTTAAAAAAGAGAAACGAAGTAGGAGGCATCTCACTCCCTGATTTAAATCCTACTACACTGCCATGGTGGTCAAGACACTGCGGTACTGGTACAACAAAAGACACATAGAACAATGGAATAGAATTGAGAACCCAGAAATTAGACCATTTACCTATGGACAAACCTTGGAAGCAAGAGTGGCATCCACTTCCACAACAGCTTGCCTCTGGAAACCTTATGAACCTGGAGAAAGGACGAAAGTTATGCAGGTGGTGTCCAGGACTTTCGTTCATAGGGTCGCTATGAGTTGTCTGCGACTCGACAGCACTTAACAACACCACCACCACAACAACCTATAGACAACTGATTTTTAATAAGGAGATGAAATCAGTTAATTAGGGAAATGAAAGCCTTTTTTTAACAAATGATGCTGGCAAAATTGGAAAACTATCTGCAGAAAACTAAGCAAGATCCCTATCTCACTCTACACACAAAAACCAACTCAAAATGGATCAAGGACCTAGGACTAAAACCAAGGACTATAAATTTCATTAGAGAAAAGCTTGGAAGAACGTTATAAGTCCTAATCCACAACATTAACAGTCTTCCAAGCATCTTGAAAAACCTAAAACAGGGCGAAGATAAAATACATGAATGGGACTTTCTAAGAATCAAATCCCTATGCACATCCAGACCCTTCTCCAACAGGGTAAAAAGGGAAGCCACAGACTGGGGGGAAAATTGGTTATGACAAGTCTCATAAGGGATTTCTATCTAGAATTTATAGAATACTTCAAAACCACAAGATAAACAACCCAACTGGAAAATTGGCATAGGATATAAACAGACACTTCACAAAAGATGATATTGAGATGGCAAACAAAACATAAAGAAATGTTCAAAATCCCTAGCTCTAAGAGAGTTGTAAATCAAAACTACTATGAGTCATCATCTCACACCAGTAAGATTAGCAAAATTTGACAGAACAGAAAACAACAAAAGCTGGAGAGATTGTGGAGAAATTAGAACCCTTTTCACTGCTGGTGGAAATGTAAAATGGTGCAACCACTATAAAAGGCAGTGTGACACTTTCTCAAAAAGTTGGGAATAGAAATACCATTTGACCTAGTAATTCCACTACTGGGAATATACCCTAAAGAGACTATAACTGCCACCCAATCAGATATTTGCACATTCATGTTTATTGTTGCTTTGTTCACAATAGCAAAGGGTTGGAAATAACCCAAGTGCCCATAAACAAACAAAGGGATAAAGAAACTGTGGTGTATTCACAAAATGGAATACTATGCTGCACTGAAAAACAAGGAACTCATGAAATATTATATAAAATGATTGACCATGGAGGTCATTATGCTGAGTGAAATATATCATTCACAAAGGGAGAAATACTGCATAATGCCACTGTTATGAAGCAAGACTGACATCGAAGCCTTGGGAGAATCTAAGAGAGCATAAATAATGTATACTGCATTGAAACAGATGGAGAGAACTGTTTGAAAGGAATATATGATTGGGTATTGTTTTGATGACAAGAGTCCAGAATGAAAGCTTCATCAGGGAGTGCACTGGGGGGGTGTGTATAATAATGATTTTTATTTTTTCATTTTCAAAGAGAAAAACCAACTGGGGCGAGGGGTGTTCAGTAACAATGAATGAATGGAAATCCAAGTCTCTATAAATTTTTATTAAAATTTCAATTAAAAAAAGAAAAAATTTACGAGCAAAGATGTTGCTGTTGTTAAATGCCCTCAAATCCAGTATAATTCAGTGACCTTATGAACAACAAATTCGAACTTTACCCCATTCCTACAATCTCCCAAACACCGCTGCAGTCAGTGTCAATCCATCTTGTTGAAAGCATTGAAAAATGCTCTCTGATGCACAGCATTTAACTGCAAAGACAATGGCCTGGATTCAGTGCACTGTAGTCTCCAGAGTGACATCACTGCTTTTCAGAACTCTGGAGAGGCCTCTGATAGCAGACTTCCCAATGCAATTCGTCTTTTCATTTCCTGACCGCAAGGGCTAAGAGTGATAATTGTAATTTCAGTTTGCTCAGCTGAAACCGGTAACAATCTAAATCTCTTCTCCATCTATCAAGGTGCTTGCAACTGGCTCTGTGGTGAGAATATTTGTCTTTTTGATGTTAAGCTTCAATCCACATTGAAGACTGCAATCCTTGACCTTCTGCAGCAAATGCTTCAAGACCACAGTTTTGGCAAGCAAGGTGGTATCATCTGCTTAATACAGGTCTGTTGATGAGTCTTCCTCCAATCCTTATGTCACACTTCATTTCAGCCTCTCAAATGATCTGTTTCGTACATAGATTGAATAGGTTTGGAGACAGGACACATTCCTGATGTACTCCTTTCCTAATTTTGAACCATCCAGTGTTTCCTTGTTCTGTTCTGACAACTGCATTCTGGTCCAAGTATATAAAGGTTTCACATGATCACAAATCAAATGTCTGGGATTTCCATTCTCCTGAAAGTTAGCCACAATTTGTTGTGATCCACATAATGAAATGCCTTTGCACAGTCAATGAGGCAAAGATAGACATTACTCTGGTACTCTTTGCTTTCAGCCAAGAACCATTTAATCTTGGTCATAATGTCTCTAGTGCCACAGCCTCTTCTAAATCCAGCTTATATTTCTGGTAGTTCTCTGTTAATGTACCATTCCAATAATTTTTGGATAATCTTCAGCAGGATTTTGCTTGTGTGTGATATTAGCGATGTTGTTGTTGTTATGTACCGTCGAGTTGCTTGCGACTCATAGAGACCCTAGGTACAACAGCCATAAACCCTGCTCTGCCTTGTGCCAATTTCACTGTCTTCGATACACCCACCCTGATTACTCCAGTCACGGAATCAATCCACCTCATATAGGGTCTTCCTCTCCTGCCAAGCATGACATCCCTCTCCAAGGACTAGTCCTTCCTCGCAACATGTCCAAAGTATGTCAGATCAAGCCTCAGAATCCTTGCCTCCAAGGGTTAACCAACCCGGGTTAACCCTCTCAAGGATGAACCTGTTTGTTTTCTTACCAGTCCATGGTTCACTCAATGCTCTTCTCCAGCACCACAGCTCAAAGGCATCAATTCATCAATTTTCCTTCTATCCTCCCTAGTCATTGTACAGCTCACTGATGCACAGCAAGTGATTGCAAAGACCATGGCCTGTATCAGGCGCTCCTTAGTCTCCAGAGTGACACCACTGCTCTTCAGTACCCTGGAAATGTCTCTTACAGCAGACCTTGCTGTTGCAATACATCTTTTAATTTCCTGGCTGCTGGTGCCAAGAGTGTTGAGTATGGAGCCAAGCAAACTAAGGCTGTGAACAATCTCAATGTCTTCACCATCGATACTGATGCTGTCAATTGGCCCAATGGTGAAAATCTTTGTCTTCTTGATATTGAGCCTTAATCCATATTGATTGGCTGCAATCCTTGACCCTCTGAAGCAAGCACTTCAGGTACTCCTTAATTTCAGCAAACAAGGCTGTTTCATCTGCATAACACAGATTATTGATGGATCTTCCACCAATTCTGATGCCACACTTTTCCTCATAGAGTCCAGCCTCCTGGATAATCTGTTCTGTATATAGGTTGAAAAGGTATGGAGATAGGACAGATCCCTGGCATACACCCCTCTCAATTTTGAACCATGCAGTGTTTCCTTGCTCTGTTCTGACGACTGCCTCTTGGTACAAATATAGGTTTCTCATTAGCACAATCAAGTATTCTGGGATTTCCAATATTCTCAGAGTCAGTCACAGTTATGATCCACACAGTCAAATGCCTTTGTGTAATCAATGAAACACTGAGAGATATTGCTCTGGTATTCCATGCTTTCAGCTAAGATTCCTCTAACATTAGCTATAATATTCTTAGTATCATGATCCCTTCTAAACACAGCCTGGACTTCTGGCAGTTCTCTGCTGATGTGCTGTTCCAGTCATTTTTGGATAATGTTCAATAGAATCCTGCTTGCACGTGAAATAAATGATATTGTTCAATAATTTCCAGTCTGTTGGGTCGGTCACCTTTGGGATGGGAACAAATACAGATCTCTTTCAGTCAGGTGGCCTAGTGGTTGTTCTCCAGATTTTCTGACACAATTTGGTGCGTATATCCAGGGCAGCATCTGTTAGCTGAAATATGTCAACTGCTATATCATCTTTCCTGGGGCTTTATTTTTTGCTAATTCCTTCAAAGCAGCTTGAACTTCTTCCTTCATCATCATAGGCTCTTGATTATATGTTGTTTCATGAAATTCTGTGTCTGCCAATTCCTTTCAATACAGTGACTCTGTATACTCTTTTCATCTTCTTTTTAATACTTCCTGGATCATTTAATATTCTGTCCATATCATTAAGTATTGAAACTCGAGGCTTGAATTTGTTCTTCAGATTTTCCAGCATAAGAAATGCTGAATGAGTTCAGCCCTTTTGCTTTTCCAACTCCAGCTCTTTCCATATTTCATTATAATACTTTGCTCTGTCTTCTTGTGTAACCCTTTGAAATCTCCTTTCAGCTCCTTAACTTCTTGGTATCTTCCCTTTGCTTTGGCTTCTCAGCACTCTAGTGCAAGCCACCAAGTTTTGGGATGGTTTTATGTACAACTGTTGTTAGGTGCAATGAAGTTGACTACAACTCACAGTAACCCTAAAAACAACAGATCTGAACCCTGCTCTATTCTGTATCATCCTCATGATGCCTGTCTTGCTCAAGCCCTTTGTTATTGCCACAGCATCAATCCATCTTGTAGAGAGTCTTCCTTTCTTTCACTGAACCTCTACCTTTTCTCTTGAAGGACTGATTCATCCTGAAAATATTGTAATGAGAGATTAATTCACTGATGGGCACTAAGTTTGTTAATCTTGTAAATGCTACAATGAATATAATTTAAAAAGCAACCAATCAAAAACCCACCTTCAAATTCACTGCGATCAAGCTAGTTCCAACTCACAGTGACCCTTCATTAGGTTTTCAAGACTGCTCTTCATTATCCTTTGGAGTCACTGATTGTATCAAACCTCCCAAGACATGTAGTCTTTTGGGTCAAGAGAGCTCCCTCATAATAAACAGAGATGTGCATATTTCTATTATTTCTTCTATTAGGCTTCTAGGGTATATAACAGGTATTGCTGGATCTTAAGATAGTTTTAAAGAAAATGTTCTATTGTTTTCCAGAGTGATTACACAATATTCCCAATGTTTGAAACAAAGAAATCTGGGCCACTTTAACCAAATTTTGTTACCATGGCTGAAGAAGAATCACCAAAATAGACATGGCTTTTGAATATTTTGGTGGACTGGGAAGAAATCCAAAACAGAAAAAGTATTGTTCAATGCTCTGCTAGTCTCATTCCTAAAAAGAAGGGACAAAATACGCACTGCATAGCAACCAAATCTCTTGCATGAGGATTTTGAGCAGGGTCTGGCCCACAATCTTGGCTCACTAGCACTTCCACATAAAGCCAGGGCTTTAAGCTGTATTTATTCAGGTTGTCATTAATTATAATTACTTGATAATTATTCATTATCTAGGTATCATGATGAAGCTGCCAAATTGTACAATTTTCAGTCTGTTTCCTGTTTCGTGTCACTGGTCATAAAAGAACTGATTTAAAGAGTAAGCAGAGTTGTCCACAAGTCAGATGTTCATAACCCAAGGGCTGACTTTGTAGGATATTCCTGTCATCTTCCTTTCTGATAGTCCTGATTTCTTCTTATTGCCCTGATTTCTTTTTCTTGCCTACTGCTTTAAGATTCTGGATAATTGTCGGCAAGATTTTGCTTGTATGTGATACTGACAGGGAATGACAAAGGAAACACTGATGAAGGAGATCAACCAGAACTGCTTTTGACAGAAACCTTGGCAATATAACAATAAAAACTGACCCTCACAAAAAAACAAAAAACAAAAAAAAAACCACACCCAAAAACCAAAAAGAAAACACACAACACAACCACAACAAAAACTATCCCTCAAGGAATGTAGCTATATGACAATAAAAACAGACTGTCAAGGAATGTGGCAAAACAAGACTCAAAGTCAAATAAGATGGCCAAAAATAACCATATGTCTATTAGAAGATCCATAGTTGTGTAAATCCTACTCTCTGCTAACAAATCCTTTTGTAAGATAAAAACCGGGTCGGTCTGTCCTGACCTGTTCATAGTCTGCTATAAACGTCTAGTAAACCTCAGTTTCTTTCTCTTGCCCTCACTTGGTATTGGTGTCTTTCTTGTATATCCAAGTCAGAACTTTCTAGTTCTTACTTGAAGAGGTCCCACGAAATCATCCCCTTGATAATACTAGTGATACTGTTCCATAATTTGCCCATTCTGTCACATCACTTTCTTTTAGAAATGGAAATAAGTATGGATCTCTTCCAGTCAGTTGGCCATGTATTAGTCCTCCAGAAGTCCTGGCATAAGCTAGTTAGCACATCAAGAGCTGCATCTCTTTGCAGAAATAAGTCAATTGGTATTACATCAAGTCCTTGGTTTTTTAATTTTTTTTTAATTTAGGAAAGGGTCTTGTATTTTACACAATGTTTTCTGCATCAGTTGAGATTATAATTTAACTATTTTCCTACTCACAGTTTCCAGAGGCATGTTGTTTACGAAGTAGATACCAATATGAACGTTGATAAATGTAGATTGTTATAGAAAAGCTGAGGCCTTTCGTTCATAAGGTCACTATGAGTAGTGCTCTACTTGAAGGCAATCAGCAACAACATTTTCCTGTTTAACTTATATAGTAAATTATATTGATTTTCTAATGCTAAAATATATTTGCATTTCTACTATTAATCCCATCTGACCACATATTATCATGTCTTTCTTAAAATGTTGAATTTCTTTTAGAGTTTTGTAAAAAAAAATGTTTGTACCTGTATTCATTACTAATACTAGTCTGCAATTTTCTCTTCATTTTCTGTAAATAGTTTGGATAGCAAAGGTTGCTGATGAGTCTTCTTTCAGTACTTGATGTCATATTCTTTCTTCATATATTCCAACTTCTCGGACTTTTATGCTCAGCATACAGATACAGTGAAAGAAAACAACACTAATGCACACCTTTACTGACTTTAAATAATTCTGTTGTTTTGTTTCACTGATTGCTTCTTGGTCTATGTATAACTTTCACATGAGCAAATTAAGTATTCTAGAATTCCTATTTTCAATGTTAATCACAATTATGATTCAAAGAATTGAAAAACAAGCAGAAATCTTTTTGCTATTTCCTCTACAATTCTTATTTCCTTTGCATGACTCACATAAAATGGGAGAAAAAAATTCTGACGAATATATTGCCACTTCTCAAATAACAAACACTTAAAAACTCTACTATGAATAACATTAGCACTGTTGGATACAGTGCAATAAAATTCTTCAGGTTGGAAAGCACTTGAAATGCCACTGGGTAAGAGCTGCTGCCTCAAAGGAGAGTTTACCTTAATGGCTTGGACAAAGTAAAACTTTGTTTCATTTAAAACTTTTTATTTGCTGATGGGGTGTAAATATCAATAGACTGGAGCATGTAGAAAATGGTGAGGAAGGTATAGGAAAGAACAAGGTTTCAATCCATTGTTCAGAGGGTCTCTATGAGTCACCGTTGACTTGACTAGACCTAACAACAACAACTGTCTTCCAATGTAAACTTTATGAGTCATGCACTAAGAACATATGGCTCATGTGGTGATGTGGAGAATTCAAGTTACGATCAGAGGTAGTGGAATATCATGTTAGGAACAAAGGTTACCCTAAATTGATTCAGATTTCTTTTACTCAAGATTCAAGTCTTAAGTATTAATCCTGTGGAGCTCTGCCTGTAATTAACAGTAAAACATTTATGCTGATGCAAGGACAAAGATCATCATTCTAATTAAAATAATATGCTTTACTGTTTCCCTAGCAAGAAATATATTTGTGTAGTTTTAATTTATATCTACTTCACATAAATAAAGCAATTTTTAACATTTAAACTTTTAAAATTATTCATTTCTTCATGAAAAATGTATGTTTTACAATAAAAGAAGGGCTTCAGTGCTATTCAATAAGCAATGGTAAGAATATTTCTTACAAAGAAGCCTTTAGAGGCACAGGCATTATTGTTAAGAACCAAAGCTTTGCTGCATTATTCGTAATAGCAAAGAGAGATGGAAGCAACTCCAAGTGCCCATCAATAAACAAATGGATAGAAAAACTGTGGTACATCCACACAATAGAATACTACATAGCACTGAAAAACAATGAACTCTTAAAGGTTTTAATGAACACACTATTTTAATAAAAACTGTTGACAACTGACACTTGGAGAAACTAGGTTCTGGAGTTATATTGCCTGAGTTTGAATGCTGGCTCTATAGTTCACAACAGAGTTGCAGTAAGTTTTATAATTTCTCTAATTTTTTTTACCATTAGAAAAAAAGTATTTTAAACTACTTTCATGCCTGTAATATGGCCACACTCAATTTATGAAAATTATTTTTATACAGAATTCAATTAAAAAAAGACAAAGTTAGAAAATAAAAATGCATTATTTAAGCAATATATTTTTAAAAAAATTAACGCTAACCTTTCAGTGATCTTTCCATTTAGACCATCCACGATCTCGAAAGAAATATCCCCTTGTGCCCAATTCAGGCTTAGAGATTTATATTCCAAGTTTGTTTGAGGTGGATATGCAGATGGTACTAGACTAATATGAGGTCTGTTAACCAAGTAAAACATTGGAAGTTTTGAAGTAAGTGCATCATCAACCCGCTGCTTTATAGCTATTTCCAAGCCTCTAGTATCACTACAATTCCCATCACCTGGAAAACAAAATAATGTCAAAATAAAAAATTAGAACCCCCAAAAGGAGAAAAAATCTGAAAATTGGAAATACTTATTATTTATCTTGAAATAGTCTCTTTTCACTAGCTACTCAGCAGTTCTATAGTTGTCAGAAACAAGACAAGGTAATGAAAGCCAGAATTGCCACTCAAAAAAGAATCTTTAAAGAAAATGATGAAAAGACATTTCAATAAAGAGCGCAAAGAATCAAAAGTTGACCCAGGAAGAAACTGGTAATTTTTACAAGTTTCTGTCAAATAGAATTGTCTCTTATTGTCTGGAGTTCCTCCAATTTCAGCATTAAACTAATGCAGTAGATAAATCTTGCTAAAGAAAAGTTGGTAAAAGTACAGTTTTGGTCACATATGAGGGCCACATTACAAATGTTCCCTAGTACAATGTTCCAGTTTTATAAACAAAGTAATTATAAAATAACCCTTTCTGGTTAAAACCAAAGTCAATACCAAAAGCTCTGGTCTTTGAATATTTATAATAGAGGAAACAAGAACTGAAAAAGATGAAAGCCATTTTCCATATTAAATGATCTATATTAAACTTACACGTTAGCAAAAGTAATTCTCATTTGAAAAACAGTAATTCTAAATCACATAGCTTTTCTCTTTAAGAAGGTCTTAAGTTTCCACATCACCAAGAATGCCAAGATTGTTAATGGACTTACACTTAGTAAGACCATCTCAGTACTAAAAAATCTCAAAAGGATATGACACTGCATTTATACATGTGGAAATTACTGGCTGCTGAATATTTTGCTGTAGGTATTTTCAACACAATAACAGTAACAAAGATTACAAGCTGCTTTTGATATATTCTTTCTAAATGTCCCTTGAGTGTTCCAAATCCAGAGATACTGAGATATGAAGCTAATTAAAATAAAATGTGTAAACATAGAGAAAAAAGTTAGGAGGAAATATGGTCTGAGAAAGGCTTGTTTTACCAATAATGAACAGAAGAGATGAGTTGAAATGAAAATAAAAGAACTTTCTATTTAATGTAATGTGATAATGACATTAGTTACACCTAATAAAGAGGTGTGAAGAAAGAAAACAAACACAACAGAACAATCTATGAGTAAAATGCTTTTAAATACCATATTGTTTCATCAAGATATTTTAATTAGAATAAAAGGAAATTTTACAGGAAGAAAACCCTATGTTTACAAATATCCTATTAAAATGACTTTATATTTCTGTAAGTAGTCTACAATGATTTACCAAATCTGAGATACGATTATTGTTATATCTTAAGGGAACTCTGGTAGCCTGGTGGCAAGAAACTGTTGCAATCCCAAAGGCACATGGTTCAAATACACTAGCTGCTTTGTGGGAGGAAGACAGGCAATCTCCTCTTGTGCAATTAACTGCCTCTGAAAACCTTCTGGAGGGTCAGCTATGAGTCAGTTCTGATTCGACAATACACAACAACAACAAGGCTGACTCTTGTTCTTGGAAAAAATATCTCTCAATTATGTCATGCAATTTATTTTATTTGATTCATTCAAAAATTTCTAAAATGACATGAAACACAAAAGCTGAAAGTCACTATGAATGAAGACTAGTGTAAAATACAATGTATTTAAACTTTGTAAGCACATCAATATAAAATTAAAAATGAAGCAGAGTTAAATACAACATAAAAAAACAAAAACAAAAACAAAAAAACCCTGCTGGAGACCTGGCTGGAAATTCGCTCAAATAGAAAAAAGTCTTTAGTATTTATACAATAAACAAACAAGAATAACAACCCTCCCCAACACCCCCCCCGAAAAAAAATAATAGAATAATGAAGTTTTCTTTATAAAGAAAGAATATACTAATGTGGAAAGATTTCTAAGATAGATTGTTAAACCAAAAAAAAGCAAAATACAGATATCTGAACTACATAATCTGTGTTAAAAAATAGGAAACTAGAAAGCATGTATTTATTAAAATAAACTATACATACAAAAACAAGGAACTGAGAAACAATGTTTCCTTGTATCCTTCCAGAGAGGAGAAATTAGTGCCTGGACACTAGACTGGATGAGAGAGACTTCATTTGAATATCCTTTTAAATTGTTAACAGTGTAACTATTTTCTATTTAAATAAAATATAAAGATTGGGAAAATAACTAATAACCATTTCCTTTTTATAATTTATTAAAAGCACACTAAAGAATGTTGTTGTTATGTGCCCTTGAGTTGCCTGCGACTCACAGCCCTAAATCCTGCTCTGTCCTGTGCCAATCACACTGTCTCCGACAGGGCAGGAGGGGAACACTAATAGGGTAAGAAAATACAATAGCTTTTATTTACATCTCTCACTGTCATCAAGGAACCAACTCATAGCTGACCAGCAGGCAGGTTTTCAGGGGTTGTAAAAAGCAGGCAGCTTTTTCAGAGGACACTGCTCATCTTTCTTCCAAGGAGTGACTGATCCTAACAGCCAGAGTTAGCAGCGCAACTCTCTGTGGATTGTTGTTGTTGTATGCCGTTGAGTCACTTGCAACTCATAGCGACCCTAGGTACAACTGCCCTAAACTCTGTTCTACCCTGTGCCAATTGCACTATCTCTGATACACCCATTCCGATTACCCCAGTCACTGAATCAATCCACCTCATAGAGAGCCTTCCCCTCCTGCACTGTCCGTCCACCCTAACAAGCATGATGTCCCTACTTACAACATGTCCAAAGTATGTTAGACGGAGCCTCAGAATCCTTGCCTCCAGGGAGCCGCCTGGTTTAACCCTTTCTAGGATGAATCTGTTTTCCTAGCAGTCCATGGTACCCTCAATACTCTTCTCCAGCACCACAGCTCAAAGGCATCAATTCTCCTTCTATCCTCCTTAGTCACTGTCACTGATATATAACAAGTGACAGCAAAGACCATGGCCTGTATCAGACGCACCTTAGTTTCCAGAGAGACACCATTGCTCTTGCTTTGGAGAGGTCCCTAACAGCAGACTTTCCCATGGCAATGCACCTTTTAATTTCCTGGCTACTGGTGTCAAGATTGTTGACTGTGGAGTCAAGCAAACTAAAGTTGTGAACAAGCTCAATCTCTTCACCACCCATCCTGATGCTGCCAACTGGCCCAACGGACTAGGCTTAGTGGACTAGGCCCTCTAAAAGAAATTCCTCAATAAAATGGGAACACCGTAAACAAGAGAAAATTGTTGTTAGGTCCTATCACATCAAATATGTCTCACAGAGGCCCCATGAACAATGGACTCGAATTCTGCCCTATCCTGTCTTTCACTGACCCAAGCATGATGTTCCTTTGTAAGGACTGGGTGTATTTTGAACTACAACATGCCCAAAATATGTGAGATGGATGTAGTTTCACCATCCCTGCCTTTAAGGAGCATCCTGACTGCATTCACTCCAAGTCATATTTGTTCTTTTGGTAATCTAGTAGATATTAATTCTTCTTCTCTGACACCACAACTCAAAGGTATCAATTCTGTCATCTTTAGTCATTGTTCAACTTTCAGATGCCTAGCAACTGAAAAGACCAAGGCTTGCATCAGATGTACCTTAGTCTTCAAACTGACATCATTGCTCTTAAACACCTTACAGAGTTTCTTTGACAGCTGATTTACACAATGCAGAATGTATTTTGACTTCTGGTGCTAAGAGTGTTGATTGTGGATCCATGCAAGATGAAATTGTTGACAAATTTGATCTTCTTTCCATCTATTATGATGTTGCCTACTGGCCCAGTGGTGAGGATTTTTGTCTTCCTGATGTTGAGAGACATATTGAATATTTGATCTTCTGCATCAAGTGTTTCAAGTCCTCTTCAGTTTGGGCAAGCAAGGTAATCTGTGTAGTAAGGGTTGCTGATGAGTATTCCTCCAATTCTTGTGCCTGTCTTCTTCATAAAATCCAGCCTCTGAAATTATTTACTTGGTACACAGATTGAATACAGCCCTGCTGTCTAACTTTTTTGATTTGAAATTATACAGTGTTCAGACAAGAACAGCTTCTTGGTCTAAGTATAGGGTTTGCACTACCCTTCTGATCATTTACTTAAGCATCTTTTCCTTTTTTTTTGTCTTGTTGACTTTTGAAGGTAATTTCTAGTCTCGTCTGACATCCATTTTGGTCTTTATCACCTGTCCTTGCAATGATTCTCCCCCACCCCCCCGCTAGATGATATCCTTGATGTTATCCACAGCTCATTTGGTTTTTCATCATTAGTGTTCAGTACCTCAGACTTATTTTTAATTATGATTTTAATGTAAGTTTACAGAATTTTTGGATTTTCAATCATTTGCTTTTGCACATTTTCCTCCCTCTCGGGCAGTTCATATTCTTCTTCTTTTTTCTTTTTAAATATTCATTCATAGTTTCACAATTTCTTTCTTCCTCCTCTGGTCTTTCTCCCCTGGTCCACTCTGTAATGCACCTCTTATTCTGGACTCTTTTTCAGCTATATAATGCCCAATCATGTAATACTTTTAAAGAGTTCTTTTCCTCAGCTGTTCCAAAGCAGAGTTCATTATCTCTCTACTCTTTTCCTAAATTACCCCCAAATCCCTGTCAGTTCTGCTTTATAACAATGGTGTTATGTAGTATTTGTCCTTTTGGAAATGAGATATTTCACTAAGCATAATGTCCTCCAGGGTCACCCATGTTGTGTAATATTTTATAAGTTCACTGTTCTTCAATGCTGCATAGTATTCCATTGTGTGAATATGTCATAGTTTTTCTAGCCATTTGTTTGTTGATGGGCACTTGGGTTGCTTTTATCTCTTTGCTATTGTGAATAATGCAGCAATAAACACGAGTGCGCATCTGTTTGAGTGGTGGCTCTGGTTTCTTTAGGGTATATTCACGGTAGTGGAAATGCTGAGTCAAATCTCAGATTTGTTTTTGAGATGGTTTTCAAATTCTAGTGGGATAGACTCAAGGTCCTATTTTGGTTGTTGAAGACTTATTTTGATTTTCTTTAGCTTCAATTTATATTTGCATGTTAGTATTTGATGGTCTGTGTTACAGTCAGCACATGGGCTGATTTTGACCTCTGACACTGACATAGTTCACTCAAAAAACTTAAAATTATTACCATAAGAGTATCAACAAGTTTATACATTTACCTGCCATCCAAAATAAAAACCAGCAAAAGAAAAGGCAAGTGAAGACAGCATGTAGCTATTTTACAAGAGTAACTTTGAAGAACAGCGTTTATGAGAGTAAAGCTTTGAAACACTGAGGCTTTGTGAAAAAACATAAAGGAACTCCAAATGGTTTGCAACAAGATAACATATAAATAATCATTCTAATATAAATCTAGTATTCTGTAACAGCACAAAAAGATGTAAACTATTTACACTATTTATGCTCTAGATACTTCCTATTCACTTGACAAACCATAACCATTACTGTAAATTTATTAGTTAAAGAAGACAAAAAAATGTTGCACTCACCAATCAGTATACTGCTAATATAAACTGGCTGTATAAAATGACTCAGCAATGCTCCCTGAACACCAAGTACTTCCCATCTTGTCAATTTATCACTTGATGACATACTGCTTATTCGATTAATGACATCTGCAGGACAGTAAACTGTCAGGTAAATTTTGCCTTCAACAGCCACATGAAGACTTAGTTCTTCATTAGCTTCATATGCAGATAAGGAATGTGGATTCAGACGTCTAGGGAGGAAAAAAACCCAATTTCTTTTAAAAAATAAAATGTCCAAAGTAAAACCTACATGTACTTAACATAGCCTCTAGTATGTTTAACTTTGCTGTATATAATTAATTCAAGTAGTAAAAGCAGGTGAAAATACAAAGAATAGCTTCCATTTTTCAGTAATAGAGAAAAAGTATCCACAATATATGTAGGGTGTAAAACATAGTTTTAAAATTATTGCAATTATCTAATTTCTTAAAATCAAGTGAAAAGTAATTTTTGTTTTCAGCAGTGTCAGTTATTTCCTTGCTCTGTAAACTTAAAAATTATACAAAATAAGGATATAAAAATTTAAACTAACAACTTTATTAAATAATCGTCTCCAATAAAATATGCTCAAAAGACAAATCTAAAATTATTTCTTTTAAATTTTCAGAGAACATTTCTTACTCCTGTTTTCAAAAGTATTACTGGAAAATTTTATCAAAATATTACCCAGGGGGGAGCTCTGGTGGGCTAGTGGCAAGAAGCTGCACTGCAATCCCAGAGGAGCACGGTTCAAATCCACCAGATGCTCTGCAGGGAAAGGAGGGACAATCTCCTCCTGTACCAGTCAGAACTGATTTGACGGTACACACACACACACACACACACACACACACAAATAATAAAATAAATTAAAAAATAATAACTAAAAAAGTATTACCCATAATTTTCTCTGGATATTTATATTTGATGTAAATTTTGCTTTCTTTTTGTGCTTGTCTCTTGTGCTCATATTTCATGCTATCTAATGAAGGTTATTAAATGAAGAAATTAAAAGGCGCATTGCCATGGGAAAGTCTGCTGTTACGGACCTCTCCAAAGTACTGAAGAGCAATGGTGTCTCTCTGGAGACTAAGGTGTGTCTGAAACAGGCCATGGTCTTCGTAATCACTTGTTATGCATCAGAGAGTTGGACAATGACCAAGGAGGATAGAAGGAGAATTGATGCCTTTGAGCTGTGGTGCTGGAGAAGAGTATTGAGAATACCATGGACTGCTAGGAAAACAAACAGATTTGTCCTGGAAAGGGTTAAACTGGGTGGCTCCTTGGAGGCAAAGATTCTGAGGCTCTGTCTAACATAATTTGGACATGTTGTGAGGAGGGACCAGTCCCTGGAGAGGGATATCATGCTTGGGAGGGTGGAGGGACAGCGCAGGAGAGGAAGGCCCTCTATGAGATGGTTTGATTCAGTGACTGGGATCGCTATGAGTCACAAGCGACTCGACGACACAAAATAACAACAACAACAAACAAGTGAAGGTTACACTAACCAACAGTGGTTACACTAGTCATGGCAGGCAAAAAGCACTCAAGAGACCAGAGCTGGAGCAGGCAGCAACTGCACAAGTGGAACAATAGTGGCTGCAGCCTCAAGACAGAGTGCCGCAGCAGGAGCAAGAACGATAGGACTGCACACCTGAGCCACTACATCTGGGACTGGCTGGGGGGAGGGTGCAGGGTAGTGCTGACCAGGTAGGACTAGGATCAGGAGAGGCAGAAAGAAAGGATCAGAAGTAGATGCTGGCAAAGCAGGGCAGGGGCAGAACCAAATAACAGGCACTAAAGTGTGGAGGAGAGGGCAGGGAATCAACACTTCTGGTAAAATAGCTTGTCTGTTAGATATTGCTCTAAGTTGAAAAAATTAAGGCAGACTAGGGAAAAGAATTGGCCATCCAATTCTGAAACAACAGGCCTACAAAACCGCTATGTTCATTCAATAGAGCATACTTAAATCAGACTAGCAAATATAGCACCTGAAGAGAAGCCCTCCAGCTGGTAAGCACAACACAAAAAAAGAGGAACAGTTGAAAGCAGAAACTAATTACTGGAACATGAAATGTGGAAGCATGGATGTAAATAAATTGGATATTATTAAGAGAGAAATGGAACACATAAATATTGACATATTAAGCATTGGCAAACTGAAATGGTTGGACATGGGACATTTGGAATCAGAAAATCATATGATTTACCATGCAGGAAATGAAAAGGTGAGAAAAATGAAGTCACATGGTTATAAAAAGCATTTCCATATTATGCAAAGTGGATGACCCTAGAGCACATTATGCTGAGTGAAATATTTCAGTCACAAAAGGACAAATGTGGCATAGGGCCGCTACTGTAAAACAGGACTGACACTGGGTTTGAGGGAAGACAGAGAAGAAGGGGAGGAATGATGTATACTGCATTGTAACAGATGAGGAAAAGAACTGTTTAAAAGGGATATATGATTAGGTATTATTGCCATGACAGCACTACAGAATGAAGGCAGCACAGTGCAGTGGACTTGGGGGAAGGGATTGCATAGCAATGGAAGAGTGTTTCTTTTACTTATCAAGAAGAAAAGTGAATTGGGGGGGAGGGGATGGGTAGGGAGAAAAGTTCAACAATGAATGACTGGAAATCCTAAGTTTCTGTAAACTTTCATTAAAATTAATTTTTTTTTAAATTTCCAGATCCATACTGAAATAAAATGCTGAGAATGACAGGATAATATCCATAAAGTTCTGTCAATACCATCATCAAGCAAATCTATGCACCAACAATCAGAGCCAAAGAGAAGGAAATAGATTATTTCTACCAACTTTTGCAATCAGAAATTGATCAAACATGCAACCAGGATGCAAAAGTTGGTAATAGATAAGAAGGACCTAGTCAGGACTTAGTGACAGAAACTAGGGTGGAAATAAAATGACAGTCTTTTGTACAGTTAATAATTTATTCATTTAATCATATATCTTATAAGAAACATAAACACAAAATAAACAGTGAGGACACACATACCTCATCTGATGGTCTACACAGGAATCAGACTGATGTATCTGTGGCAAGAAACTCTGGAAAAGCTCAAAATTCACTATGAAAACTAGGCCAGGTGCTTATTGTGGAAACAGACTGTCAACTACTCATATGCAAGTTCAAACTGAAGCTAAAGAAAATTAAATGAAATCCACGAGAACAAAAATTTGACCTTGAGTGTACCCTACTTGAATTACAAGCCATCTCAGGAACAGATTTCAGGCCCCACACACTAATGAGGGAAGGTCATATGAGCTGTGGGTGGATATCAAGAATATTAGCCATGAAGAATGCAAAATATCATTAAAAAGACAGAAGCGGAAGAACAGGCAAAGATGAATATTGGAAGAGCCTTGAATATTGCACTAGAGCACCAAGAAGCCAAAGCAATAGGAAGACATAAACAAGTTAAGGAGCTGAACAGAAGATTACAAAAGGCAGCTCAGAAAGACATATTATTATAAGAAAATGTGCAAAGAGCTTGTTGTTGTTGTTGTTATGTGCCGTCGAGTCACTTGCGCCTCATAGCGACCCTATGTACAACAGCCATAAACTCTGCTCTGTCCTGTGCCAATCGCACTGTCTCTGACACTCTCATCCCAATTATCACAGTCACTGAATCAATCCACCTCACAGAGAGGCCCTTCCCTTCCTGCGCTGTACCTCCACCCTAGCAAGCATGATGTCCTTCTCCAAGGACCGGTCTCTCCTCACAACATGTCCAAAGCATGTAAGACGGAGCCTCTTGCCTCCAAGGAGCCACCTGGTTTAACCCTTTCCAGGATGAATCTGTTTGTTTTCCTAGCAGTCCATGGTATTCTCAATACTCTTCTCTAGAACCACAGCTCAAAGGCATCAATTCTCCTTCTATCCTCCTTGGTCATTGTCCAACTCTCTGATGCATAACAAGTGATTGCAAAGACCATGGCCTGTATCAGACGCACCTTAGTCTCCAGAGAGACACCATTGCTCTTCAGTACTTTGGAGAGGTCCCTAACAGCAGACTTTCCCATGGCAATGCACCTTTTAATTTCCTGGCTACTGGTGCCAAGAGTGTTGAGTGTGGAGCCAAGCAAACTAAAGCTGTGTACAATCTCAATCTCTTCACCATGCATCCTGATGCTGCCAATTGGTCCAGTGGTGAGAATCTTTGTCTTCTTGACATTGAGCCTCAATCCATATTGTAGGCTGCAGTCCTTGACCCTCTGCAGCAGGTGCTTCAGGTCCTTTTCAGTTTCAGCAAGCAGGGTTGTGTCATCCGCATAACGCAGATTGTTGATAAATCGTCCACCAATCTTGACCCCACATTTCTCCTCATAGAGCCCAGCCTCCCGGATAATCTGTTCTGCAGTATTGCAACTTGAGGCTTGAAATAGTTCTTCAAGTCCTTCAGCTTAAAAAATGCTGAGTGAGTTCAGCCATTTAGAGTAGGAAAATTAAATGCTCACTCAGCATTTCTTAAGTTGAAGGACTTGAAGAACTATTTCAAGCCTCAAGTTGCAATACTATGGATGTTATGGGCAGAATAGTGAATGATCCAGAAAGCATCAAAAGTAGATGGAAAGAGCACACAGAGTCACACCTATAGAAAGAACTGGCCAAGACAGAAGTATTTCAGGAAACAACTATGTTCAAGAGTCAATGATGAGGAAGGAGGAAGTTCCATCTGCTCTGAAAAAAAATTGGCAAATACAAGGCCCCAGGAATTGATAGAATAACAACTGACATATTTCAACAAACAGATGCAGCTCTTGAAATGCTCACCAGGATGTGCCAAGTAAGACAACTACCTAGCCAACTACTGAGACAGAGATTCATATCTATTGTCATTTAAAAAAATGGTGATCCAACCGTGTGGAAATTATTGAATGATATCACGAATATAACACACAAGCAAAATCATTCTGAAGATCATGCAAAATCAGCAGAGAGCTACCAGAAAGACAAGCTGAGTGCAGAAGAGACAGTGGCACTAGGGACATCACTGCCAATGTCAGATGGATCTTGGCCAAAAGCAGAGAGTACCAGAGGAATGTCTGTTTCAGTGATTAGGTAAAGACATTTGACTGTGTGATCACAACAAATTATGGCTGACCTTGAGAAGAATGGGAATCTCAGAACACCTGACTGTGCTCATGAGAAACCTATACTTTGGCCAGAAGGCAGCTGTCAGAACAGAGCAAGGAGAATAATGCATGGTTCAAAATCAGAAAAGGAGTGTGATAGGGATGTGTCTTGTCTTCATACCTTTACAATCTGTATGCAGAATAGATCATTCAAGAGTCTGGACTTTATAAGGAAGAATAAGGCATCAGGACTGGAGAAGACTCATAAATAACTTATGTTATGCAAATGACACAACCTAACTTGCTGAAACTGAGTAATACCTGACCTGAAGAGGGTCAAGGACAGTAGCTTGCAATATAGACTGAAGATGAATATGAAGAAAACAAAAATTCTCATCTCTGGGCCAGCTGGCAGCATCGTGACAGATGGAGAAGAGATTAAGACTGCTCAAGATTTCAACTTTTTCGGTTCCACAATCAACATTCGTGGCACCAGAAGTCAAGAAATCAGAAGACAAATTGCATTAGTGAAATCTGCTGTCAGGGACCTTTCCAGAATGCTAAAGAGCAACAATGTCAGTCTAGAGACAGGTGTGCATGATCCAGGCAATGGACTTCCCAATTATTGCTATGCACAAGAGAACTGGACAATGACCAAGAATAACAGAAGAAGAATCAGTGCCTTTGAGATAATGCAGACGAGTTTTGAACTTATCACGGACAGCCAAGAGAACTAACAAGTCCACCCTGGAGAGGATGCAACCAAGCTGCTCCTTGGAAGTAAGGAGTCTGAGACTCCATCTCACATCCTTCGGATAAATAGCCAGGAGGGATCAGTCTTTGGAAAACGTTAGCATGCTTTGAAGGATAGAGGGACAGAGCAGGAGAGGACGACTCCAGATGAGATGGATTGACACTGTAACTGGGGTAATGAGGGTTGGTGTGTCAGAGACAGCAAGATTGGCTCAGGAAAGAGCAGGGTTCCAAGCTATTGTATATAGGGTGGCTATAAGTCAGAGTCAACTCAACGGCACATAACAACAACAACAAAAACATTCTGCTCATTCTTGTAATAATATTTTGGACAAGAATTACAACATCTCAAAATAAGTGGTGCAAAGCATAGTGAACTGGGGGGCAAGGGAGAGGGAGAAATTTGTGCAACAATGAAAGAATCTTTTTAAAGAGAAAAGTGAACTGGGGGTTTAGTGAGGTAAATGTGCAACAATGAATGAATGGAAATCCAAGTTTTGTGTAAACTTGCATTAAAATATCAATAAAATAAAATAATAAAAAAGATAGAAACAAGGTTTTTTAACAGGTATAGAGGAGGTGGTAATTTTAAAATATCACAATAGATGAGATGAGTAAGGGGGGAAGGATTTTTGGGCTTTTGTATTCTACACTAAACAATTCAAGTCTAGAAAAGAAATGTAGGTATATAAAAATTACTTATTCTATCTGGTAGGAATTCTGAAATATACCCACTTATCATGTACCAATATTATTACGTCCCAAAGACCATTATGTGAATATCAGCATTATGAGAAAATAAAAGATGACAATATCAAGTCACAAATGGAGGATGATGACTTAATTATATAACTGCCAAATCACTGAGAATTATGGCCCAGTACTCACCAAGTTGTGCCAAGAAATCTGGAGAACAACCATTGGCCAACTGACTGGAAGAGGTCTATATTTGTTCCTATTCCAAAGAAAGGTGTCCCAACTAAGTGTGGAAACTACAG
>NW_006399762.1:2965745-2972437 GCF_000299155.1 Elephantulus edwardii
GACTGGGGTAATCGGGATGGGTGTGTCAGAGGAGGTGCTGTTGGCGCAGGATAGAGCAGGGTTTAGGGCTGTTGTGCATAGGGTCGCTATGAGTCGGAAACGACTCGAGGGCACATAACAACAACAATAAGAAGGTTGACATGCAATTCTAACCAAAGAAGTTACTCTTCCCTCAAACTTTGTGTTCATTACTGCCCGAGAAATGTTGTAAAAAGCACAAAATAGTTACACAGCATATTTTACTACTGCTGTAAATTCCAAATGTTAGCTAATGAGATAGTCAACAAGGGATACTGTTTACATGGCACGGCCATTAAAGTTGTTTTTAAAACAATTTCTGTAATACTTACAATTGTGACTTAATTTGGGCTGATCCTTTAGGCAACTGACTCATATACAGATAAATGTTAATATTCTGTTTGAGAGTAAGCAGATTAGAAGCTGGTTCTGTACAAAATATAGATTTCTCCATCATAGCAGGATTTTTGCTGTAGAAGAGTAAAAGTTGTCTATAAAAGTACCTGAAAGAAATGAGTTACAGACTTGTCAAGCAATAAAACATATAAATTATCTATCTATCTATCTATCTATCTATCTATCTGTCTATCTTTCTTAATAATCATAATATCTGAGTCAGTAACAATGTCCCTATTATGACAAACATTTTTATATTGATAAAAATGCCTGAAACAGTATTGTTTTTGTGTGCCATCAAGTCAGAACTAAGCAATAGCTGACCCTCCAGTGTGTCTTCAGAGGCTGTATGGAAGGAAACTGCTCATCCTTCTCCCAAGGAAGAGCTGGTGGATTGGAACCACATATTTTTCAGGTTGCAGTTCAGGTTCTTACCACTAGGTCATCAGCAACTCCCTAAAATTGTCTTATTTAACAAACAGTTTAGCCCTCAGGAGGTTTTCATTTAAATGAGTCCCAGTCTACCTTGTCACCTGTCTCAAAGCATCAATCCTTAACTGTTACCATACTCTCATTTCATAAGTGAGTTGTGAACGACTAATGTCCTCTCCAGTAGGGCTAATTTCTTTACTGATACTTCGTTTTTTCTCCTCAAGACTTCCAACCCACAGTTTCATAGGAAAAAGAGTTAACTTTTTCCTAATCTCTGCCAAAAAAAATCAACAACCAACAACTACAACAAAAACTGCAACTTCCACTCCTAGGTAGTTTTGAAAAGAAAATACTAAAGCACAGAGACAATACACTGAACATCTTAATTTTATATTATGAGCAAGCATATGAGGATAACAGCATATGTATTAAAGAAAGATATCCTGATAGATAATAATTAATCAAATCAGAGCACAAACATAGCTTTTCTTATGAAGAGAACCATGATACATTAAATACCATCACAAAAAAACATATAATAAAAATGAATCAGTAATCTGCAACACTGTAAAACACTGGAAGACACCAATATAAAAAGGTAGTTTTAAGAGATCAAATAATTCCAATAAGCACAAAAGGGATGGATCACATTAGTTATAATTGCCCTCACAGACTTCACACATAAGTCTAAAGAATAATTTTCTTTTTACAAGAAATGTATACTGAAGTATTTCAGATAAAATAGTGTCTATTTGGTTCTAAAACAACAGAATAAAAAAATTATAATGCATTGACTGTACAAATACAGTACAATGTTGATAATTACTAAAGCTGGATGATAGGATTATCCTTTTCTTTCTTATGTGGGCTTTAAATTTTCCATAATAGTCTTATAAAAAGTAACCTTAAAAGTATAACCGTAATAGCTGAAGGTGTTGAGTTAGATCATTGATTCTTCTTCCTTCTTTTTTTATGTGTGTGCCTACTGCTATGAACTGCCCTGAGGACTACCTTAGTTGTGTGCCAGAGGTTTTGGAAAACTGTATTTTCATTATAATTTGCTTCAAGGGACTTTTTTTATTTCATTTTTTAATTTATTTTATAACCCAATCATGATCTAGCAGAGAGTTATTTAGTTTCCACACAGGTGGTTTCGTAAGCTTTACTCTTCTGTGGTTAATTTCTACTTTTACAGCATTGTGGTCTGAGAAAATACTTTGTATTATCTCAATGTTTTTTAATTTGTTGAGGCTTTTTGGAGAATATACCATGTGCACTTGAGAAGAAAGTGATTTGGGTTTTAGTTGGGTGTAGTTCTCTGAAAACATCCACAAGGTCCTGTTGGCTGACTGTATAATTTAGATCTTCCTCATCTTTGTTGAGTTTGAGTTGATCTATCCTTTTGTGATAATGGGTGTATTGAAATCTCCTACCACTATTGTGGTGCTGTCTATTTGTCTCTTCAATTCTGTTAACCATCGTTTGATGTATTTTGCAGGTCTATCATCTGGTGCATAAATGTTGATCAAAGTTTTATCTTCTTGATCTATTGTGCCTTTAATCAGTATGTAGTGACCTTCCTTATCTTCCATGGTGTTTTTCATTCTGAAATCTATTTTGTCAGAGATTAGTATTATCACTTCTGCTTTTTTGAGGTTGCCATTTGCTTGGTATATTTTTTTCCAGCCTTTGATTTTGAGTCTGTATTTCCTTCCTTTTTCAGATGGTCTCTTCTAGGCAACATATTGATTGGCTTTGTTTTTTTATCCATTCTGCTCCTCTTTTTCTCTTAATTGGTGCATTCAGTCCATTCACATTAAGTGTGATTACTGTCAGGCCAAGTTTTACTTTTGCCATTTTGCTGTGTTTCTTTTTCTGTCGTTTCTTGTTACTATGGTCCATTCACTTGCCTTTGGTGTTTCTGTGTGTAGGACTTCACTTAAAATTTCTTGTAGTTTTGGTCTTGTTTTCACAATCCTTCAGGTCCTTCTTTTCTGCAAAGAATCTAATTTCCCCTTCAAATTTGATAGAGAGCTTTGCTGGATATAGGATCCATGGCTGGCAAATGCTATCTTTCAGCTTTCTGTATATGGCATCCTATTGCCTTTTAGTTCCCATGGTTTCTGCTGAGAAATCCAATCTAATTGTTTCCCTTTTGTAGGTAACTCTTTGCTTCTCTTGTGCTGCTTTTAGAATTCTATCCTTATCAATCTAATTCTACGGCCTCTAGAAGAAGAAAAAAATTATACAGACAAGAGCTGAAATCAATAAGAAAACAGAAAAACAACTGAAACCATCAATAAGACCAGGAGCTGGTTTTTTGAAAGTGTCAATAAAATTGACAAACCACTGGCAAATTTAACAAAAGGGGCAAAAAAGGAAAAGACGCAGATAATTCGATTAAGAAACCACAGAGGTGACATCACAACAGGACCAGAGGTAATTAAATCAATTATATAATAATACTATGAAAAGTTATACTCAGATAAATTTGAAAACCTAGAGGAAATGGACAAATTTCTTGAAACGTATCCCCTGCCCAGACTGACAAGGGCAGATATAGATCACTTGAACAGACCCATTCACAAGAGAAAAAATTGAAAAGGTCATAAAAAGACTTCCCCATAAGAAAAGTCCTGGATCAGATGACTTCACAGCTGAATTCTACCAAACATTCAGAAAGGATTTAACACCCATTCTACTTAAATAATTTCAGAAAACTGAAAAAGAAGGAATGTTTCCAGAGTCATTCTATGAAGTAAGCATTATCCTAATACCAAAACCAGGCAAAGATACTACCAAGAAGGAAAACTACAGAACAATATCTCTGATGAATACAGATGCAAAAATCCTTAACGAAACCCTAGTCAATAGAATCCAAAAGCATATAAAAAATTAATTCACATGATCAAGTGGGATTCGTAACAGGTACGCAGGGATGGTTCAACATAAGAAAAACAATCAGCGTAATTCACTATACTAACAAAGTAAATAACAAGAGCTATATGATCTTAGCAACTGATGCAGAAAAGGCATTTGACAAAATCCAACAACCTTTCTTGATAAAGACACTCAGCAAAATTGGAATAGAAGGGAATTTCTTCAACATAGTGAAAAGCATATATGCAAAACCAAGAGCCAACATCATTCTCAATGGAGAAAGGTTAAAAACATTTTCCATGCAGACAGGGACCAGACAAGGTTGCCCATTGTCACCACTTCTTTTCAATATTGTATTGGAAGTGCTTGCTAGGGCAATACGACAAGAGAAGGAAATAAAAGGCATCCAGATTGGCAAAGAAATGGTTAAAATGTTGCTATATGCAGATGATATGATAGTGTACACAGAAAACTCCAATGACTCAACAAAAAAAACTGTTAAGAGTTAATAGACCAATTTAGTAGAGTGGCAGGATATAAGATCAATACCCAAAAAATAATAGGATTCCTTTACAGTAACAAAGAGAACTCAGAGACAGAAATAAAGAAAGCAATAGCATTTGCAATAGCCAACCACAAACTGAGATACATGAGAGTGAATGTAACTAGAGATACAAGAGAACTATACAAAGAAAACTATAGAGCACTTCTGAAAGGCACAATAAAAGAGCTAAAGAAATGGAAAAATGTGCCCTGTTCATGGATATAAAGACTCACTATGGTGAACATGACAATTCTACCAAAAGCAATCTACATGTTCAATGCAATACCAATCCAGATACCAAATTCCTCTTTCAAAGAGAATGAAATGGAAATTATCAAATTTATTTGAACAGACACCAAATAAGCAAAACACTTCTGAAAAACAAAAGTGACATTAGTAGTATAGCACTCCCTGACCTCAGAACCTACTGTACAACACTGGTAACCAAAACAGTATGGTACTGGTACAGTGACAGGCACATTAACCAATGGAACAGAATTGAGAACCAAGAAATAGATCCAGCTATCTATGGTCAACTATTCAACTAGAAAATCAAAGCTATCAAATGAGGAAATGATAGCCTCTTCAACAAATGATGCTGGCCAAACTGGACTTCCACTTACAGAAAGCTGAAAGGATCCACAGCTCACACCAGACACAAAAATCAACTCAAGTTGGATCAAAGACCTGGGAGTAAAGCCCCAAACCATTACATTCTTAAGAGACAAACTGGGATCAAGCTTAGAAGCACTAGTCCAAGGTATAAAGAGACTGCCAAATGCAACGAGAAATGCAAAATCTAAAGAGTATAAAATTGATGCATGGGACCTTCTAAAGATTAAATCTCTAAGCACATAAAAAACTTTTTCCAACAGGATGGAAAGAAAACCTACAGACTGGGTACAAACATTTGATAATCCATCTCAGACAAGAGTCTATAACAAAAGTTTAAAGAATACTCCTGAAGAGAAAGAAAAAGACTGATAACCCAATTGCAAAATGGGCAAAACATGGAAAGAATTTTCACAGAAGAAAATATTCGAATGGCAAACAGACACATGAAGAAATGCTCCAAATCACTGGCAGTAAGAGAGATGCAAATCAAAACCACAATGAGTTACCACCTCACTCCAGTAAGTGTGGCAAAGTTTAACAGAGCAGCAAGTAATAGATGCTGGAGAGGAGGTGGCGAAAAAGGAACTCTTATACATTGTTGGTGGGATTGTAAAATGGTGCAACCATTCTGGAAGGCAGTTTGGTGCTTCCTCAAAAAACTGAACATAGAAATTCCATATGACCCAGCTATTTCACTACTTGGAATATACCCTGACAATATGAGAACTGAGGCACAAACTGAGATTTGTACACCAGTGTTCACAGCTGCATTATTCACCATTACAAGAACATGGAAACAACATTACAAGAACAGTCCAGCCATATACAAATGGATTGAGAAATTATGGTACATTCACACAATGGAATACTATGCAGCACACAGGAACAATAACTTTGTAAATTACCACCTAACTTGGGAGGGACTGGAGAGCATTATGCTGAGTGAACTGAGTCACATTAGGATAAATATCGTATAAAACTATTATCATAGAATGAGTATAAGAATCCAGGAGTGGTGGGAGAGGCTGGAAGTAGAGGGATGTAGATGTGCAGGAAAAAGGGGAGATTAATCATTGGGTTGTACAATTTGATGGGTGGAAGGGTGAGGGAAATTGAAAGAATTTGTTCAAGTTTGTATTTGAATTTTGTAAATAAACTAGTAGAAAATGTTTTTAAAAAAGCATAACCTTAATAGCTTATAAGAACAAAAAGCTGATAGATACTGTGGGACTTTTTAGTCAATTCTAATTCAGAGTAACCCCAAAAGGCAGAGCAGAACTGTGCCCACAGGAATCCCAAGGCTGTAAACATTTATAGAAGCTTTACATGTCATCTTTCTCCTGTGGAACATCTGATAGATTGAAATTGCTAAGCTTTGGTAAGCAGCCCAATGCTTAATTCAATTTGTACCAGGGCTCCTTGATACTGTGGGTATTGAAAATGTTTTCTCATTTTTATATAAAGGGACTTCCAAATTCTGGCCTTTCTGGCTTCTTGTAATTAACTGTCCTAATAAGCAGCAGCATTACCAACAAATCTGTTAAAATTTTTAATTGAGCCCACAAAGTCTTAACAATGGAAGCCACTAAAATTCACAGACTAGACAAATTATTACAGTTACTATGATAAGGTTTCTAAAAGTGGCACAGATAAAAACCCTAGATGATTTGGATAAGTATGAGAAAGTGACATCTTTGCCTTGTTGTTGTTATGTTCCAGCTGTTGTTGTTATGTGCCGTCGAGTCGTTTCCGACTCATAGCGACCCTATGCACAACAGCCCTAAACCCTGCTCTATCCTGCGCCAAC
>NW_006399762.1:2973757-2975383 GCF_000299155.1 Elephantulus edwardii
AGCCAGTCTCACTGACTCTGCCACATCTACCCCCACTGCCTTGGTTACTGTATCAATCCATTTCATCTGGGGTCCTCTTCTCCTGTGCCGTCCCTCCACCCTTCCAAGCATGATGGCCTTCTTCAAAGATCAGATCCTCCTGGTCATGGCCATAAGTATGTAAGACGGAAATTCAAAATCTTAGTTAGCCTCCAAGGAGAAACTTATTTTCACCCTCTCCAAGGCAGATCTATTTATATTCTTGGTGGTCCATGGTATGGATGTTTAAGACTCTTCTCCAGCACCACAACTCGACAGCATCAATTCTTCTGTAATCCTTAGTCATTGTCCAGCTCTCTCATGCATAGCAAGTAACTGTGAAGACCATGGCCTGAATCAGGTGCACCTTAGTCTCTAGACTGACACTGTTGCTTCTTAGCACTGTGGAAATGTTCCTAACAACAGATTTCCCTAAGACAACTCATCTTTTTATTTCCTAAGCCAAGCAAGCTGTCACGGTTAACAACCTCAATCTCTTCTCCATCTATCATGGTGCTGCCAACTGGCCCAGTGGTGAAAATCTTTGTCTTCTTGAGGTTGAACTTCAATTCAATCCATGTTGAGGACTACAATCCTTGACCTTCTACAGCAAGCACTTCAGGTCCTCCTCAGTTTAAGCAAGCAAGGCTGTATCATCTGTATAACATAGGCTGTTGATGAATCTTCCTTCAACCCTAATGTCATATTCCTCCTCATAAAGCCCAGTCTCCAGAATGGTCTGTTCTGCACACAGATTGAAAAGGTATGGAGCCAAGATGCATCCCTGATGTACTCCCTTCCTGATTTTGAACCATGCAGTGTTTCCCTGCTCTGTTCTGAGGACTACTTCCTGGTCCAAGCACAGGTTTCATATAAGCACAATCAAGTGTTCTGAGAGTCTCATTCTCCCCAAGGTTCACCACAATTTGTTGTGATCAATAATCAAATGCCTTTGCATAGTCAATGAAACACAGATAGATAAATCTCTGGTAGTAAAATGCTTTATATAAATAAGGGATTTGAACTGAGTTATTTTGAACTGATAGTTTGATTTGTGAGAACACCTACATATATTCATTATTACTCTTACCTAAGGAGAGATCTTCTTGCTGTGACGACAGCATGAGTGTCATGCAACACTCTTCCATTTGGCTTGATACACTGGCTGTAGTTGTAGTCTCCTGTACCTACAGCCACAACCTCATGCTGTCCAGCTGGGGTAAAAAAACAAATAGTAGTGGGTTATTTTTACTTTTACTTTTCTCTCTCTAATCTTCAACCTCTACTCATATGCTACCATTTAAAACTTAGTATAATAAGTCAACACTGTAACTAATGCTTAACTCCACAATAAGGGATTTATCTTTCACTGCTCCACAAATTGCTTGTCTGTCAGACACTCCTCTAAATCTGAACATTCAGATTAAGACAGACTAGAAAGAAGGATTGGACACCCACTTCTGAAATAGCAGGCCTCTGAAAACCCTCTGCACAACAGAACACACGCAGACTAACAGGTAGAACTATCAAGTATGGAAATGCAAAGGATGAAGAACAGCTGTAAGCAGACCCTAGTGACTGGAACATGGAATGTGAGAGCCATGAATG
>NW_006399762.1:2976824-3001019 GCF_000299155.1 Elephantulus edwardii
CCAACTGACTGGAAGAGATCTATATTTGTTCCCATTCCAAAGAAAGGTGACCCAACTGAGTGTGGAAACTACAGAACAGTGTCATTGATTTCACACACAAGCAAGATTCTACTGAAGATTATCCAACAACGATTAGAACAGCACATCAGCGGAGAATTGCCAGAAGTCCAGGCTGGGTTTAGAAGGGGTCGTGGTACTAGGGATATTGGTGCTTTAGGGCTGTTGTGCATAGGGTCGCTATGAGTCGAAAACGACTCGACGGCACATAACAACAACAACAACATAATAAATCAATAGAAAAACTAATTTATGTCTATTTAGAAAAATGTAAAGTTCTGTAATATCTCAAATATAAAATCAGATTAACTTACGTTACACCATCTCTATTTTTACATCAATCAAGAGAATGATAAAGAATATTCTTGGCTTTCAAATAACTATTTCTTTTACATCTAGATTACATTAATTTGCAAGGCTTCTATCTAGTTGTTGCTAGGTACTGATGAGCTGGGTCTGATCAATAGTAACCCTATAAATAATAAATCTGAACCCTGCCCTATCCTGTGATATACTGACACTTCTTGACACACTACAGCTCCTTGCAGCAGTCATTTTGTTAGTACACCTGGCTGAGGTTCTTCCTCTCTTTCACTGACCCTCCCCATTTCCAAGCATGATGCCCCTCTCCAACTAACATACCCAAAGTATATTAGATGAAGCTTTATCATCTTTACCTCCAAGGAGCACTCTGGCTGCTCTTTCTCCAAGATATATCTGTTATTTTGGCAGTCTGTTGGATATTCAGTACTGTTCTCCAACACCACAGCTCAAAGGAATCAATTCTTCTGTAATTCACTGTCCACCTCTCAGATGTGATCGGAAAGTGCATGGCTTGAATCAGATGTACCTTAGTCCTGAAACTGACATTACTGTCCATGACTTCAAACTTTACCAGTGCAGTATGTCTCATGATTTTTTTGACTGCTGGTACCAGGGATGCTGACCGTAAACTGAAGTAAGAAAATTTTCAACAATGTCAATCTTTTCTCCATTATCATGATGTTGACTATCAGTCTAGGAGTTAGAATTTTTGTTTTCTTGACATTGAGATACAATCCATATTGAAATCTGTATTCTTCAATCTTTCACAGTGCTTCAAGTCCTACTCACTTTCAGTAAGCAAGGTTGTGCCATTTGCATAACACATTGTTGATTAAGTCTTCTTCTCATCTTGATGTCACATTCTTCCTCAAAGAGTCCAGCTTCTTGAATAAATTTCCCAGCATACAGAGTAAGTATGGAGAAAAGATGCAATGTTAACATACTCCTTAATTTAAAACCATGTAGTATTCCCTTGTTCTATTAGAACAGCAGCCTTTTTGTCTAGGTATAGGTTTTGCATCAGCACAATTAACTGTTCTTTTCGATGTCAGCCATAACTCACTATGATCCACAATAAAGCATAGACAGACATTCTTCTAGTATTCTTTACTTTTATCCAGGATCCATCTGCCATCAGCAATGGTATTTCTGGTGGCACAGTCTCTCCTAAATCCTTTTTAACAGAGTTGCAGTTTCTTACTTACATACTGTTCTTGCCATTTTTGAATGATCTTCAGCTCTTTGCTTGCATGTGATATTGATGATACTGTTTGATAGTTCCCACACTCTGTTGTATCACCTTTCTCGGAAATGGGAACAAACAAGGATCTCTCTCATTCAGTCAGCCGGCCAGCTGTCTTCCAAATTTCCTCACAGAGACTGGTGAGCATGTTCAGCGCTGCATCTGTTAGTTTAAACATGTCAGTTGCTATTCCATTGATTCCTAAGGCCTTATTTTTTGCCAGTGTCTTCACTGCAGCTTCAACTTCTTTGTTCATTATGGCTGACCTTTACTCATATGGTACTTCCTGAATTTTTTAGTGCCAGTTAATTACTTTTGGCATAGTGGTTCTGTATAGTTTCCTTCACCATCTTTTAGTGCTTCCTAGGTTGTTCAACATACTGTTCATTGCATCCTTCAGTATGGCAACTTAGGCTTAAATTTGTTTTGCAGTACTCTCAGTTTGAGAAATAGAGAGTGAGTTCTTCCCTTTTTTTATTCTCTACATCCAATTATATTATTTTGCTTTGACTTCAAGAGCTGTTTCTGAAATCTGCTCAGCATTTTTACTTTGACATCCTTCCCCTTTGTTTTTTGGCTTCTTGACACACCAGTGCAATTTTCAGTCTCCTCAGACATTCTTTTAGGTTTCTTCTTACTGCTCTAGCTTTCCAATGACCTTATGTTCTCTTCATGGATATCCTTGATGTCATCCCACAATTCATCTGGTTTCTAATCAATGGTGTTTAATGCTTCAAACTTAACTGATTCTGGAATTCAGGTAGAATAGAATGAAGATCATATTTTGGTTCTCGTGGACTTGTTTTAATTTCAGTTTCAATTTGAACTTGCACATGAGCAATTGATGGTTAAAGAATCACTGGAAAAGCACAAGATCAGCAAATTTCTGTCTTAAGAACACTGTTTATATACAGTGTTTATATGTTTTTATCAATAGACTTGATTTATTAATAAAGTTATACTTTCTTCCTCTACTCTATTATATCTTTTCTTTTGCAGAAATAAGAATACTTTTTCTAAGAGTTTTGTCCCTGTCAACTTACTTTTTGATAATTCTATTTCTTTCCTTTAAATTCAATGTTAAAATACAAACTGGCAGTCTCTTTTATTACATCCGAAAGGGTGACCCAACAGAGTGTGGAAACTATAGGACAATATCGTTGATTTCACATGCAAGCAAGATTCTGCTGAAGACTATCCAAAGATGGCTGGAACAGCACATCAGCAGATAACTGCCAGAAGTCTAGGCTGGGTTTAGAAGGGGTCGTGGTACTAGGGATATTGTAGCTAATGTCAGATGGATATTGGCTGAAAGCAGGGAGTACCAGATGAATGTCTATCTGTGTTTCATTGATTATGCAAAGGCATTTGACTGTGTGGACCATAACAAACGGTGGCTAACTCTGAGAAGAACGGGAATCCCAGAACACTTGATCGTGCTAATGAGAAACTTATACTTGGACGAAGAGGCAGTCATCAGAACAGAGCAAGGAAACACTGCATGGTTCAAAATAGGGAAGGGTATACGCCAGGGATGTGTCCTGTCTCCATACCTTTTCAATCTGTATGCAGAACAGATCATCTGGGAGGCTGGGCTCTATGAGGAGAAATGTGGCATCAGGATTGGTGGAAGATCTATCAACAATCTGCGTTATGCAGATGACACAACCCTGCTTGCTGAAACTGAGGAGGACCTGAAGCGCTTGCTGCGGAGGGTCAAGGACTGCAGCCTCCAATATGAATTGAGGCTTGAACCAATTGGCAGCATCAGGATGGATGGTGAAGAGATTGAGATTGTTCACAGCTTTAGTCTGCTTGGCTCCACAATCAACACTCTTGGCACCAGCAGCCAGGAAATTAAAAGACATATTGCAATGGGAAAGTCTGCTGTTAGGGACCTCTCTGAAGTACTCAAGAGCAACGGTGTGTCTCTGGAGACTAAGGTGTGTCTGGTACAGGCCATGGTCTCTGCAATCACTTGTTATGCGTCAGAGAGCTGGAGAATGACGAGGGAGGACAGAAGGAGAATTGAAGCTTTTGAGCTTTGCTGTTAGAGAAGAGTGCTGAGGGTGCCATGAACTGCTAAGAAAACAAACAGATTTATCCTGGAGAGGGTTAAACCCGGCTGCATCTTGGAGGCAAGGATTCTGAGACTTCATCTGGCATACTTTGGTCATGTTGTAAGGAGACCGGTCCTTGGAGAAAGACATCATGCTTGGGAGGGTGGAGGGCAGGCACAGGAGGGGAAGGCCCTCTGGGACATGGATTGATTTGGTGACTGGGCCAATCGGGATGAGTGTGTCAGAGACAGTGAGATTGGCACAGGACAGAGCACAGTTTAGAGCTGTTGTACATAGGGTTGCTCTGAGTCACAAGTGACTCGACAGCATATAACAACAACAACAAAAAATATGGAACTTTCTGTAACTCAGTTATAAGCTCATTGTTTGACTTCCAAATAGTCTCCTCTGACTATTTTATTTTACTTCTGTGCTAATGGTTTCAAAAAATCTCCAGCATTAGTGTTTCAAAGTTCAGGTTCACATCTATAACTAAAGAACTTTTATTAATTCAACAAATATTTTGGAGGTTCATTAGGTGATATAGGAGATGACAGAGAAAGTGGTACGTTAAGCTGTGTTTGACTAAGGTACACCTGATCCAGGCCATGGTCTTTGCAATTATTTGCCATGCATAAGAGAGCTGGACAATGAATAAAAATAGAATTGATGCCTCTGAGTTGTAGTGTTGGAGTATTGAACATATATACCATGGACTACCAGGAGACCAAATAGGTCTGTCTTGGAGAGGGCAAACCAAGTTTCTCCTTGGAGGCAATGATTTTGAGGTTCTATCTCACATATTTTGGGCAAGTGGCCAGGAGGGACCAGTCCTTGGAGAAGGACATCATGCTTGGGAGGGTGGAGGGACAGTGCAGGAGAGGAAGTCCCCAGATGAGATGGACTGACACAGTAGTTGCGGCAGTGGGATTAGGTGTGTCAGTAAGACTGGCTCAGGATAGGGCAGGGTTCAGAACTATTGTAGGGGCATGATGAGTCCCAGACAACTGGATGGCATATAACAGCAACATCAAGTTGTACTTTCAGGAAGGTTCTAGGAGGAGAAGAAAGAAGGGAAAAAAAGACCAAACCAACCACAAACTGTGATGTTCTCTGAATATGGGACTGATGGAAATAATGAGGGCAAGTTTACCTCAAAAAAAGTATGACTAGTTGCTGATTTCCTCCCTAAGCAGCTGAAGTTTAAGCTTCAACACGAGTGAGCAACATAAGGAGAGGGCAAAAGAATCAGAATGTGCAGGCCCTAGGTGAGGGAGAAGGGATAAAAATGATATGGTGTAAATTAAAGATAGATAAAGTAGTTTAACTATGGTAAGGAGTTTTTAAATTATATTAAAGAGCTATGGGGATGGTAATGGAAGAAAAAGAAATCTTGATTTACATTTTAAGATCACTCCTCTATGTGGAGAATATTATCTGGTAGCTTTTACCTGACACAATGCACAATTTTAAATGTTTGGGAAAATGGCATAGTGGCTGGAAAAGGAAATGATGTGTGCCAGTAATGGAGAAGGCAGAGCAACAAGTGGGTAAACCAGGGAAGCATAAAAAATGCAAAGTGTAGCAAACTGTTTTTAATGTTCTGGAAGTTGAATCAATAAGTAATACTAAAGCTTCTACTACTTTGCAACAAGGAGGCAGAGCAAGGCAGCATTGGTTAGAGCAGTTACTAGAGGAAAAAAAATCAAAGCAATACCAACATGCTAAACTGAAGAGTGGACACAAATGGATATTCAGTTTTTTAATTAAGTGTGAATTTAAAGTTAAGTAAATAATGATTCTGTCCTTGCTTTAAAGGATTGTTTCCTTGGTTTTAAGATTTAAAGTTTGAGAAGTCAGACTTTGTAGAATACTGGAGAACTGAAAGCAAAAATACATTATTCAGGGATACTTAGGTAAAGACTCTGGTTTTGTCAGTGTGAACCTATAAATATGGAAGTTGATTCAAGAACTAGGTGTCTGTAATCCTTCCTATCAATGGGACTGCACAGTGTCAGTGTGACTCTTTAAATTACTTATTCACAGCTTCCTCTGAGTCAGTTCAGACTTGAAGTCACACACTTCGTTGGGTTTTTAAGACTTAAATCACATGGGAGTAGAATGCCCCATCTTCCTCCCGTGGAGTTACTGGTAGATCAGAACTGCCACGGGAGCAATGAAGTACAACAAGTTACACCACCAGAGTTCCCTAAATTTTGGAATGGTGATTTAAAAATCTGAGTTAAAAAGGCAATTATGAGGGAGCTCTAGTGGCCTAGTCACAAGAAGCTGCATTGCAATCCCAATGGCATGTGGTTCAAATCCACCAGATGCTCTGCTGGAGGAAGGGCAATCTTCTCCAGTGCTAGTCAGGTCCAATTCGATGATCCACAATAAGGAGGGAAAAAAAGAAAGAAAGGCAATGATGTAAACTACAATAGCTTCCGGAGAAGAGTTTGATAATGATGAGAAAAGCAAAGATTTCAGAATTCACTACCTTGAGAGGAAATGGAATACGAATTTAAAAATGAGATTAGCCATTTTTTAAGATCCTTTCTCCACTGTAACAGTCTAGAAGAGTGATACACATATATATATATACTCACTGCCACAGAGTCAGTTCTGATTCTTAGGGTTTCTGAAGCCGTAAACTGTAGCAAGAAAAGACTGCCCGTCTTTCCTCCATGTGAGCAGCTAGTGGATTTGAACAGAGAGAGACCATGTGGTGTTTGGGTTAGCAGCACAACTGCCTATAGACTACCATGCCAGAGCTCCCTGATATAAATATAGGAAGTGTATGTTGCAAGAAAAAAAAAATTGGGGCCTGATAGCCTTTGAGATTTAAATAATCTAAATAATTACCTCTTTTAGTGGCAATAAAAGACTATAGGGCAAGATTATTAGTTGAAAGCAGGGATAAGAGTGTGTGTATGGTATATGAGAATACAGAAAAAGGCTGAAACAGTCATCAAAAGAATGAGTACAAGTAATACTATTAAAGGTTAGCTGGCCTGTAAGGGGTGCCTATATAATGTTTATGAAAATGTAATTTAAGTATGCAATGATTTTTGTCAATTATTTTAGGGTTATTCACTTAATTTTTCTCAACTCATTTACACTTTTCTGGAGTCAAATTCATTATTCTCATACATGCTCTTCTTAACTCATCTTCACATAAGCTTACAGCTTCCCTGTATATCTGCGCACAGCTTTCTTATTGAAATTATGCCATTTAAACAGTTCTACTTCCTTATATTTTCTATTTTTAAAAAAATCACAGTATAACTTCAATTCCAACACACAGCGGCCTTATAGGACATAATTCTGCCCCACAGCTTCTAAGATTGTAAATATTTGCAGAAATAGACTGCTACTTTTCTCTCCTGGGTTAGAGACTAAGGTTCAAACCACTAAACTTTTGGTTATCAGTCAAGCGCCTTAATCTCTTGAGACACCAGAGCTGCTATTTTTCTGGTCTTGTGTACTATTTAGTCAGAGCCAACCCACAGTTGACCCTCCGGAGAGTTTTCAGAGACTACTGTAAATCACATAGGGAAAAGCTGCTACTCCAGGCTTATGCAGCGGCTAGTGAACTACATGCCTTAAGAGTTGACAATACAGTTTCTTCTCACTAGGCTACCAGTGTTTCCTCCCATTTTCTATTATTCTTCTATTTATACTCAAAGGTACACTGTTTAGATTAATTAGCTATTTCATGGGAGAATGATGGGCAATCTCCTCTTATGTCATTTACAACCTTTGAAAACCTACTGGAGGGGTTTTTTCCTGTTTTTTTTTTTTTTGTCATTCTTTCATTCTAGGATGTTTTCCTTTCCCTTAGCAAAGCCTTAGTAACCCCTAAATTTTCAGTGTAAGTATTATTTCTCCTAATCCTATCAGGTTGTTTTTATAAATTTCCACTGATTTTTAGGTAACAGTAAATTATCTTTAAATTTTATCATCATAGGCTATCAATTGATAAAAAATTCTCTTCTCTCCCCACTTACATCTTGAGAATTTCTTAAGAGTCAGAACCAACCCCAAATCATATTTGCACCACCTATAAGATCTAATATGGTAATGAGCATGGAGCTCTGGTGGCCTAGTGGCAAGTAGCTGCAACTACAATCCCAGAGGTGCACGGTTTGAATCCACCAGATGCTCTGCCGGGGAAGGAGGGACAATCTCCTCCTGTACCAGTCAGATCTGATTTGACGGTACATGCACACAAAAATAATAAAATTTAAAAAAAATTTTAAATTAAAAAAAATACTTTTAATTACCAGTCCAGAATACCAAAGACAATAAATAAAAGAGAAAATGTACTTAATGATGTTTGGAAGGGCAGAGGGTCAACAAAGAAAAGAAGACCCAGGCAGACTGCCAACTGACTGCCACAACAGGCTCTAACGTGTCAGGAAGTGTGATGATAGCACAGGACAGGACCAGGTTTAGATCTGTTGTTCATGGGTTTGCTATGGAATCATACTTGACTCTATAGCACCTAACAACAACAACAATGCAACATCATAACCCCCATTAAAAAAACCTCAAACAGTAACAGGATAAAAACTCAAGAGGTTTAAAATTTTCTACATTGTAAGTTTTTCTTACATGAAAATGTTCTTTTTTTATTTTTGAGACTAATAACATTTTTGAGTCTCATAATTGAGACTTCTTCTCAATGCTTGATGCTAATTATTGTATTTCAGGATGCTGGTTGGTGGTTCCAACAGGGTTATGGTTTAAGATTTTTTACCATTCTTAAGATGTCTATTCTAAAGTGGTCTTGATTAATATAGTTTACCTCTACATTTGAAAATGTTGTAAAATTTTGTGTTTAGTAACACCTACCCAATATAAAAGGTCACGTTAACTCAATTCAGTACCATGTAAACAGGGACAATCAAGTAAGATACTACTGTCGTTAATATATATAGTTAATATATAATCTATAAACTACCACATCCCAAATATTTGAACTTACCTCTTTCAATTATAAAAGCAGCCAATGAGTTGCTACATTTAAGGTATTCTGGATGATTAGAAATTAGTTGATTAAATGTCTGTTTGACAATCTGTGAAATCTTTGCATACTGAATCTGTCTCCCTTCTAGGAAAAAAAACACACAAAACAAATCAAGAGCAATTATGAATTTGAAAAACACTGTGCTCTCAGAAGCTTATTACTTTTACTCCTACCTTAAAATCTAGTCAATAATTTACATAAATATGTAAGAGGAAAAAAGGGATAATTCTAAAAGAACACAAATACCTGATGTTTCAGTAACTGTGTCTTAGTATTGCATACTAGAGCATAATTGGTTTATATCTCTTGAATGAATTTGGTTAAATAAGATTGCTGTTATGTGCCCTTGAGTCAGAATCAACTCATAGTTGACCCTTCATTGTGGATTCAAAGGCTGTAAATCACACAAGAAATGATCATCTGTCTTTCTTCCACAGAGTTGCTAGTGTATAGGAAGTTTTCTTTTGGGTTAGTAACACAACTCCTTACCACTCACATGAGAGAGATACAGGATAATTCATTATGTGTAGTAATGTTCTTTCACTTAAAGGTGGCCAAATGTCTCACTAAATTCCTGTCGTTTTCTCTAACCATTGTGACAAAGAAAATCAGTTCAATTTTTTTAAAAAATGAGTTGTACAGTTTTCCCTTTTTTTGCAACAGCAGTTCAAGAATTACACATAGACAAGTCTACTTCTTTAAATACTATCAGTTTATAGACATTGTGAGAAACAATCTATACATATAAACATGTAACTGAGACATACTAAAACACTTTTTTCCCCATTTACTTAGTCTTGCACATCATTCAAAGGCAGCATATTATGGTTGACTCATTCTTCTTAATGGCACCAGAAAATGAATGCAATGCACCATAATTTATTTAACCATGTCCTATATGGTATTATTTTGTATGCTATGATATATAAAATGTACACTGTAATCTGTACAGACAGGAAATCTATGTGTGTGACAAGGACATATTTTGCTACAGATTAAAAAGGTTGTATACAGATTATCATAAAGTACATTTTGGAAGTTAACAATATATACTAATATTACTCTTGACCTTAATTTCCTATTAAAATAAAGAATATTGTCAATGTAATCAAATGTTACCTACTCAGTATGTATGTTTTTTCAAAATGTTAATAATTATAAAAATTATTATTTTTGTGTGTGGGTGTATCCTCAAATTGGATCTGACT
This sequence comes from Elephantulus edwardii, assembly GCF_000299155.1. NCBI lineage: Eukaryota > Metazoa > Chordata > Mammalia > Macroscelidea > Macroscelididae > Elephantulus > Elephantulus edwardii. The sequence continues at coordinate 2,986,746 of NW_006399762.1, forward strand.
GGTACAGGAAATTGCCCCTCTTTCTCCAGCAAAGCATCTGGTGGATTTGAACCATGTACCTCTGGGACTGCAGGGCAGCTTCTTGCCACTAGGACACTAGAGCTCTCTTCAGTATGTATCGTATTAGTTTGCAAGTGACAGAGTAAGAGGCAAGTGTAATTCTATTTCCAGACATGACATATGTGCTGACTGTTGAGGAAATAAAATAACTAAGTATGAGATGAAACTTCAATACAAGATAACATCCATTGCCTTCATTTTTTTGAGTGCAAGTTGCTAATTCCAAATAATATTTGTAACATGGGAAACATTATCTTCAGAGCCAAAATATCATTAATTTTAAAAAAGATCTCTTCTTACCATACAAACTGTCAAAGAATAGAAATCTCTTCTTGTCCATCATTTATTTTTTTACTTGCAAGGATTGAAAATATATTTACATAATTACTGAGCATATTTATAAATCACAATTAAATTGCAAAGCACAAATACCTTCTAGAACCTAATGCAACCAGAGTATAGATGAGGAGTCCATTAGCCACTACATCTCCCAGAGTGCAATATTTAAACATTTCAGGTTTAACAACAGAAGTAATCTTACAAGACATAATTCTCCTTATTTCTATAGGTTTAGGTTTGATCTGGGTAAGGCAGATGAAAGCTCAAATATCACAGTTGTTTTATTACACAAACAATACCATCTTTCTAATTAAATTTTTTATTTTCCTATATTTTCTGTTTATTAAGTGATCAACTAATGCCAATAACTCATGGTTAAGGATACACAATATTTTAAGCAGAAAGATTAAGTAGGAGGAAGTCATTTACTAAGCTAGAGGAAGAATTTTAGCAGGTAAGAAGATCAAGGCCCTCAGAAAAGAACCAATGGAAAGCTTCAGTGTTAAGGAAGCTGCTGGAAACTTTTAAAAACTAGCAGCATGAATGACTGCCACCTAAAATACCTATGTCACTAGAAGGACCCTACTTTCAAATATGGTTTTCAATAAAGAAGAGCTATCAAACTTTCTCATCAGGTAGTGAAGAGATGACTAAGGTAACTACATAACTCATCATCCTAAACTGGAATAGGTTTTAAAGTAGAAAGGAGTCTCATTATGACAAAAGTTTTAAACTAGTACATAACACCACTAAGATTAATTTTCACTTTCAGGCCTATAGAGCTATTGCTTCAAGTGTATATGTTGTTGTTGTTGTAGTGTACCTTCCAGTTGGAACCAACCAATAGCTGACCCTCTGGTGGGTTTTCAGAGGCACTTAATCGCATGGGAGGAGACTGCCCATCTTCCTCCAGCGGTGCAGCTGGTAGCCTCGAACTGCGTGCCTTCAGTACTGTAGTGCAGCTTCTTGCCACTAGGACACCTCCCTCAAAAGGGTATTTTATACCTAGAACAGTGATTGTGATCACTTAAGACAGGGCTAAGAAATCTGTTGAGAATCTCTCATGACTGTATGGCTGGTTCCAACTTATAGGACTCTCCATCAAATTTCCTAGGCTGCAAATTTTAACAGGAGAAGATAGCCCATCATTCTGCTATGAAGCTAGTGGTGCACAGCTCACCCTTTGGGTAAGCAGTGCAAATCACTACAGACAATGCCACGAGATATCCCTGTTGCTGCAAGAGGGTTAAAAAAAAGCTGTTTTTACTTCGCTTATATGTCAACACTAAAAATAATTATATCCTCTCTCCTGGAAAAGAAAAAAAAGGTGTCTAAAATTTAGTGTACCGTTCACTGAGAAATAGTAGAAGAATATTAAAACTAATTAGCATGGAGTATGTATAGCACTCTGCAGTAATTTTATAATTATCCAATATTTCTATTATAGCCCATCATGTAAATCAATGATGCAAAGGTGAAATGGTAAGCATATTCATCTTTGCTGTATCACACCTAGATATTACTTTATGAAATATATCTAGATTATAAGCATAACCTCATTGTTATAAAGTCAGAAATTACCTACAGCTGATACTGCAACTGATTTTGAGTGGCTGTGACTCAGCTGGGAGATGGACCATCTGTCTCTCTAAGAGCTGTTGTTGGATTCAAACCTCCAGAGGTGTAGGCTCTGGGTTAAAGCACTCTGAATACTAGGTCTCCAGAACTTTTTTAGATTACAAGTAAAGTTATATGTCAGATGTGATCATTAACTCAAAAAAAGGAGCATAAGTTTCTAGACCTTAAGACATTCAAAACAGAATCAACTGGTATAAAAAGTGTTGGAGTCATTTAAAACACTAAAATAGGCTTTAAATTTTGCTAAATTCCAGTTAGCTGTGTGTTGATTTTTTTCTTCACTTTCTGTCAATGCTGAATATTTCAGGAAACTATTGACTGTGATCAAAGAGTGAGTGTAATTTGGAGCTAGAGGTAGGACAAATTTCTGTTAAATTGGGAAAATTGTTTCAGATTTAATCTATTTAACACTGCAAAGAAACAGTAGACCCAGTCATTAACCACTGAAAATTTTATTCAAGAATACTGTTAAAGGTTGAGAATTATTAATTCCTTGAGAAGTAACAATAAAGTATCATAAAATATTCAATTACGTATAAAATTTCTAAATTCAAGTTTTATAAACAAATATCTCACTTTTCCCTATATTCTTAGCAAGCTGTTGTTGTTACGTGCCACTGGGACACCCACGACTCATGACGACCCTACATATCTACACTACAGATTTGAGACTGACTCAAGATAGGGCAAGTTTCAGAGCATTCTTAGCAGAGATTATTTTTAATTGAGGAAAAAAAAATAATGACAAAGGTACAATAAAAGAGGTAACTGTCATAAAAGTTATATAAATAGTTTACATGGTAAAACCATACCAAAGCAATTTAGCGTAAGTATAAAACATTTTTGTTTTTTTGGGGGTTTTTTTTGTGCCAATTTTAAATACATCTTTATTTGAGACATTGCATTCTGCACTTACAATACAGTGATAATAAAGTGCAATGTTAATTCCTTTCCCTCTACACATTCCATATTCAAGTATTGAGAATGCACAGAAATTTAGTCTAGCAGTTTAGACTTTTCAACTGCAGTGTGCTACAAATTTGGGTCCTTCAAAATTTAACTGTGGGACAATGAATGCTATAAAGTATGCAGATTGGTTTAGTCAACCTCTTCAATGGTGGGTCCAGAAGAGGCACCACCAGATGGAGGAGCTCCACCACCAGGGAAGTCACCAGGCATGCCTCCAGCACTCTGGTACAGCTTGGTGATGATGGGGTTGCAGACCTTCTCTAGTTCCTTCTGCTGATGCTCAAATTCCTCCTTTTCTGCAGTCTGATTCTTATCAAGCCAGTTGATAATTTCATTGCACTGGTCAAGGATCTTCTGCTTGTCCTCATCATTGATCTTGCCTTGAAGCTTTTCATCTTCAACTGTTGCTTTCATATTAAATGCATAAGACTCAAGGGAATTCTTAGAAGACACCTTATCTCTTTGCTTCTCATCTTCAGCTTTGTACTTCTCAGCCTCCTGGACCATTCGTTCAATGTCTTCCTTACTCAAGCGGCCCTTATCATTGGTGATGGTAATCTTGTTTTCTTTCCCAGTGCTCTTGTCAACAGCAGAAACATTAAGGATACCATTGACATCAATATCAAATGTGACTTCAATCTGAGGAACACCACGAGGTGCAGGTGGTATCCCAGTGAGCTCAAACTTGCCAAGCAGGTTGTTATCTTTGGTCATGGCACGCTCACCTTCATAAACCTGAATAAGTACACCAGGCTGGTTGTCAGAGTAGGTTGTAAAAGTTTGCATCTGCTTGGTAGGAATGGTTGTGTTCCTCTTGATGAGGACAGTCATGACTCCACCAGCAGTGTCAATACCAAGAGAAAGTGGAGTGACATCCAGGAGCAGCAAATCATGAACATTTTCAGATTTGTCTCCAGAGAGAATGGCCGCCTGGACAGCTGCACCATAAGCAACAGCCTCATCTGGGTTGATGCTCTTGTTTAACTCCTTTCCATTGAAGAAATCCTGAAGAAGCTTCTGAATCTTGGGAATTCTGGTAGAACCACCCACCAGGACAATATCATGGATCTGTGACTTGTCTAGCTTAGCATCCCTCAGAGCTTTCTCCACAGGGTCCAGAGCGCCACGGAAAAGATCAGCATTCAATTCTTCAAAGCGGGCTCGGGTAATGGAAGTATAGAAGTCGATTCCCTCATACAGTGAATCTATCTCAATACTGGCCTGGGTGCTGGAAGAAAGTGTGCGCTTTGCACATTCACAAGCAGTGCGGAGGCGTCTGACAGCCCTCTTGTTTTCACTGATGTCTTTCTTATGTTTGCGCTTGAACTCTGCAATGAAATGGTTGACCATTCTGTTGTCACAGTCTTCTCCACCCAAGTGGGTGTCTCCAGCTGTAGACTTGACCTCAAATATCCCATCTTCAATAGTGAGGATTGACACATCAAAAGTGCCACCTCCTAAGTCAAAGATGAGCATGTTCCTTTCAGCACCCACCTTTTGTGTTTCATTGATTATGCAAAGGCTTTTGTGTGGATCACAACAAACTGTGGCTGACTCTGAGAAGAATGGGAATCCGGGAACACTTAATTGTGCTAATGCAAAACCTTTTTGTCCAGACCATAAGCAATAGCAGCAGCAGTTGGCTCATTGATGATTCGGAGGGCATTGAGGCCAGCAATGGTTCCAGCATCTTTGGTAGCCTGGCACTGAGAGTCACTGAAGTAGGCTGGTACAGTGACAACAGCATTGGTAACAGTCTTCCCAAGGTAGGCTTCTGCAATTTCCTTCATCTTTGTGAGAACCATAGAGGACACCTCCTCTGGATAGAAACTTTTGGTCTCTCCTTTATATTCTACTTGGACCTTGGGCCTGCCTGCATCGTTCACCACCATGAAGGGCCAGTGTTTCATATCAGACTGCACAACAGCATCATCAAATCTTCGTCCAATGAGACGTTTGGCATCCAATGCTGTGTTAGTAGGATTCATTGCAACTTGATTCTTTGCCGCATCGCCAATCAGTCGTTCGGTATCGGTAAATGCGACATAGCTTGGCGTGGTCCGGTTGCCTTGATCATTTGCAATGATCTCCACTTTCCCATGCTGGAAGACCCCTACACAGGAGTAGGTGGTGCCAAGATCAATGCCAACCGCAGGGCCCTTGGACATGGTTGCTCAAGTCCTCCGCTTCGCTAAATAGTATAAAACGTTTTAAAGCAACGAAGTTGTTATATTGGACCCAGTAATTCCTCTTCTCAACTTTTTCTGGTACAGTGACTCTGTGTATTCCCTCTACCTTTTTTGATGTTTTCTGGGTCATTCAATATATTGCCCATATCATCTTTCAACATTGTGACATGAGGCTTAAATATTTTTTTTCAGTTCTTTCAGCTTCAGAAATGCAGACCGAGTTCCTCCCTTTTTATTCTTCAATTCCAGCTCTTTGCACATTCTAATACTTTGCTTTGTCCTCCAGAAATGCCCTTTGAATTTGATTCTTAAGCTCTTTTCCTTCCACCTGTTTTCCTTTAGATTTGGCTTCTCGATGTTCCATTGCAATCTTAAGCGTCTCTTCTGACATCCACTTCTATTTTTTCTTTCTCTTGTTTTTGCAGTGACCTTTTGCTTTCTTCATAGATGATACCTTTGATATCATCCCAAAACACAGCTGGTCTTCAATCACAGGTGTTCAAGGCCTCAAATCTATTCTTAAGATGATCGTGAAATTCCATTGGAATTGATTCAAGATCATGTCTTGGTTCCTGTGGAGTGATTTTCATTTTCTTCTACCTCAATTTGAACCTGTATATGAGTAAATAATGGCTTAGTTTTGACTGCTGATATTGAGCTTCTCCAAAGATTTCTTCCACACATGTAGTCAATCTGATTTCTATGCAGTCCATTGGGTGAAATCCATGTGTAAAGTCATTCTTTTGTGTCTTCCAGAAAAAGTATTTGCAATAAAGAAATCATTGTAAATACAAAATTTAATCATTCTATTTTCAGACTAATTTCTACCACCAAGCCCATATTTTCTAACTATTGTTCCATCTGCACTATTTCCTACTTTTGCATTCCAGTCACCAATTATCATTAACGCATCCTGATTGTGTTTGGTCAATTTCAGAATGCAAAATTTGGTAAAAATTCTCAATTTCTTCCTCTTTGGCACAAGATGTAGGAGGATATACATGACTAATAGGTTAACCAGTCTTCCTTATATGTATATGGCATTATCCTATCACTCGCAATATTGTATTTCAGTATAGAACTTGATATTGACTTTTGGACTATGAATGCAACACCGTTCTTCTTCTTTCACTCCCTGCATAGTATATCATATGATTATCTGATTCCAAGTGGCCATAGCTGGTCTATCGCATCTTGCTAATGCCTAGTATGTCGATATTCATAAGCTTCATTTCACTTTTAACAAGTTCCAGTTTTCCAATATTGAAGCTACAGACATTCTATGTACCAATTGTGAAACAATGTTTGTTGTTGATTTTCCTCATTTCAACTGACTTTCAAACTGGGCTCTACCACTACACAACTGTAACTATCAGCTTTGGTTAATGTTAATACTGAAAAATTTCAGAAGTATCACATGAACAGCAGCCAATGATAATAGAAGATAAAGTAGAAGTTGCATTGAAGGCACTGGCAAAAAATAAGGCCCCAGGAATTGATAGGATACCAACTGACTTGTTTAAATTGAGAGATGCAGCCTTGGATGCACTCACCAGTCTATGCCAGGAAATCTGCAGGACAGCTGCCTGGAAACAGATTATAAGAAGCCCATATTTATTCCCATTCCCAAGAAAGGTGATTCAACTAAATGTGGAAATTATTGACTATCATTGATAGAATATGCAAGCAAAATACTGCTGAAGATCATTCAAAAATGACTAGAACAGTACATAGATAGGGAACTGCCAGAAGTTCAAGTGATATTTAGAAGAGGTTCATGCCACAAGGGGTATCATTGTTGATGCCAGATGGATCCTGGCTGAAAGGAAGGAATACCAGAAAAATGTCTATTTGTGCTTTATAGACTGTGCAAAGGCATTTCACTGTGTGGATCATGACAGAGTACTTGATTGTGCTCATGAGGAACCTATATGTGGATCAAGAGGCTATTGTGTGAATGGAGTGGGGGAGCACTGTACAGTTTGAAATTGGGAAGGGAGTGCATCAGGGTTGCAGTCTGTCTCCATATCTGTTTAATCTATATGCTGAGCAAATTATGCAAGAAACTGGACTCTATGAAGAGGAATGTGGCATCAGGATTAGAGGGAGACTCATCAATAACCTGCCTTATAACACAACCTTGCTTGTTGAAAGTTTAAGCACTTGTTGCAGAAGATCAAGAAATACAGTCTTCAGTGTGTATTGCCTCTCAATATCAAGAAAACAAAGATTCTTACCACTGGACCAATAGGCAGTGTCATCATGGGTGGAGATGGAAACTATCGACAGCTTCATCTTGCTTGGATCCACAATTAACACCTTTGGAATGAGCAATCAGGAAATAAGGAGACACACTGCAGTGGGAAAATCTGCAGTTAGGAACCTTTCCAAATAATTAAGGAGTAAGGATGTCAATTTGAGAACTAACGTGCATCTGCTTCAGGTCATAGTCTTTCCAATTTCTAGCTATGCATCTGAGACCTGGACAATGAATAAGGATAACAGAAAAAGAATTGATGCCGTTGAGCTGTGGTGCTGGAGAAGAGCACTGAACAGCCCATGGATGGCCAAGAGAATGAATAGATATGTCTTGGAGAGAGTGCAGCTGGAGTGCTCTTTGGAGGCAAGAATGATGAGGCTTTGACTCACATACTTTGAACATATTGCCAGGAGGTGCTATTCCTTGGAGAGGGACATGGTGTTGGGAAGGATGGAAGTTCGGCGAAAGAGAGGAAGACCCTCAACCATGTGATTGACAAAGCAATTGTTGCAATTGGGCTCTTGTGTGTCATAAGGTGTGAGGATGGTGCAAGATAGAATTAGTTTCCTATCTTTTGTTCATAGGGTTGCTATGAGTTGTACTCGACTTGAAGGCTCCTAACAACAAATAACAATTCCTATTCTAGGAATCTGTGCTCGAATCGATGACACATAACAACAACAACATTCTAGGAATCTATAAAAAAAAAGGTCTGTGGGAAAAGATTTATGCTAAAGATATTACTTACAATAGTAAAAAAACCTAGAAACCTAAATCATTAATACTGGTTTAATGGTAAAATATATTACAGTATATTCTCATGAAGGAATTTTTAAAAAATTTTTGTGCTTGAATCATGTACATAGCTGTTTTTTGCTCCCTCTCTCCACTCACTAGACTCAATAACCTCATGATATTCACCCTCATCTCAGACCCCTGCCCTTTCCTATTGGTATATCCAAACACACCTCACTAGTTATCCCTGTTTTTACAATAATGGTCTTATACAGAATTTGTTCATATGTACCTGGGTTAGTTCACTCAGCATAATGCTCTCTAACCTCTCCCATGTTACATAATATTTTCCAAATACATTGTTCCTGAGTGCTGCTTAGTATCCCACTGTGTAAATGTACCACAGTTTCTCAATCCAGTTGTTTGCTGATGGATATTTGGACTGTTTCCATGTTTTTGCTATTGTGAATAATGCTGCTATGAGCATCAGTGTACAAATCTCCATTTGCATCATAGTTCTGTTTTCCTTGGGGTATATTCTTAGCGATGATGTAACTAAGTCAGATAAAATCTCTTACGTTCAGCTTTCTGAGGACACACCAAACTGCCTTCCACAGTGGTTGTACCATTTAACAGTTCTACCAAAAGTGTATGGGAGTTCGTTATCTCCCTGCATCCTCTCCAACATTTATTGCTTGTTTTCCTGTTAAACTTTGTTATTGCTACTGGCGTGAGATGGTACCTCGCTGTGGTTTTGATTTGCATCTCTCTTATTATCGATAATTTTGAGCATTTCTTCATGTGTCTTTTTAAATTTTTTTTTATTGGTTTGCTTACTAAGTTCACATACATTGTGTTTCACAATATTTTTCATTCATGTTGTATTTTATACATTCTCATGCCTTATTTTATAAAATTAATTACTATTGGATCTTGCCCACCATTACAATTGGATCTTTTCACCCAGATGATGGAATAATTTTTAAAGCGTAATATTCATGTTAAATGAGTATGTAAAACTGTACATATTTATTTCTATTTGTTTACTGACATATATTTTATATTCCATATTTAGTGAATTATATACACATATATCAGACTCTAGAACATGAAAAGTTAAACATGTGAAGGTATCAATCATGCAGAATAAGATGAAGTGCTGTTAAAAAGCTTAAGAGTCACATTTGATGAGTAGAGGAAGGGGTAGGTAAAGGAAATAGGAAAGAGCTGTACTGTTCTGTATCTGAACTTTTTAATTAACCAGTGCAAAATAAAGTATTAAAAAATAAGTCTTGAAAAAAGCTCAATATTAATTATGTTAAAGAATTAAAGGAGTAGAACAGAAAAAATAGATGTTAAAATGACCAATGTGATGGGATATCTATAGTAAATAAAAAATTCTGCTTCATGGCTCCACATTGCCTAGAAAAATCCCTGGAAAAAAATATTTTTTTTTAATTGGTTTGCTTACAAAGTTCATATACGTTGTGTTTTACACTATTCTTTATTCACATAATGTTTCATACAATCACTAGCATGCATTATTTTATAAAATTAATGACCACTGGCTTTTCACATCATTATCCTGTCTTTTTGCCAGTATTCTTTCCATTTGCTTTCCCACCTCCAACCACCCATCAAACTGTGCAGCCCTGTGGTTTCACCCATACCGATCCTCTCCACTCTGCTTCCTCTCCTCATCCTCCCTTGAGTTCCCATATATGTTTTACTAGTTATCCTTCTATTTTTTCCATATTGGTTTTAAGCAGCATTTGTCTTTATTAGTTCACTTAGCATAATGCTCTCCACCCTCTCCCAAGTTACACAATATTTTTTGAAATTGTTGCTCCTGAGTGCTGCACAGTATTTCACTGTGTGAATGTACTAGAATTTCTCAATCTTTTTGGCTGTGACTGGACATCTAGGTGGTTTCCACGTTCTTGCAATACTGAATAATGCTATGAACAAACATTAGTTGTCAAATCTCCATTTTGTGTCTCAGTTCTAATTTCCTTGGGAGAACTCTCAAACACTATTGGTGGGACTGTAAAATGGTGCAGCCACTTTGGAACACAGTTTGGCGTTTCCTCAAAAGGTTCAACACTGAAACTCCATGTGACCCAGCTATTCAACTACTAGGACTATACCATCCCCAATTTTTTTTAAAAAAAGAGAGTTTATTTACTGACAGAATGGAGATCATTACTGCAGGCCTCAGGAGGTATAGTGGTTAAAACATTTGGTTTCTAACCAAAAAGTCAGTTGTTTGTACCCATCACCTGCTCCACAGAAGAAAGCTATGGCGGTGTTCTTCCATAAATATTTTTAGCCTTGGAAACCCTATCAGGCAGTTCTACTCTGTCCTACAGAGTTGTAGCATTTGGAAAGGGCTCAGAACAAAAACAAAACAAAACAAAAAAAAAAGGTTTTCTACTACTATTAAACTGTTGCTGTAATGTGCCCTTGAGTTGAGAACAACTTATAGCAACACTATAAAGATGTGGAACCTGTCCTATCTTGCACCATCCTCATCATCTCTGGCATAACAGAGTCTATCTTCTCAATGTGAAATAGTTTTTTTATGATTCACACAGTCAAATGCCTTTATATTCTCCATAAAACAAAAACATATTATTCTGGTATTCTCTGTTTTCATGCAAGATTCATTTGATATCTGCATTAATATTCCTTATGACATGATCTCTTCTAAACCCAGCTTCAACTTCTGGTAGTTCAACAGACTACTGAGTAGTCAACAGGCTTTTCCAGCCATTTTTTATGATCTTCAGCAATACTTTGCTTGCACATGATAGTAAGTAATATTGTTTTTCAATTTCCACATTCTGTTGGATCAATTTTCTTGGAATGGGAACAAGTATGGACCTCTTCCAATCCATTGGCCAAGTAGCTGTCTTCAAATTTCCTGGACAGACTGGTAAGCACGTCCAGGGTTGCATTTATTAACAGAAACATGTTAACTGGAATCCCATGTAATTCTGGGGCTTTATTTTGCGCCAGTGCCTTCAGTACAGCTTGAAATTTTTCCTTTATCACCACCAACTCTTAATCACATGCTGTTGTTGTTGCTGACAGCCATCAAGTCGAGTACAACTCATAGTGACCCTAAGAGCAAAAGGCCTGGATGCTTTCTATAACTATTGTCATTTCTCCAAGTTCATAGAGTTCCCACAGGCATGTGGTTTGTGAAGTGGATGCTGCTCCTGCTTCCAAATCTGCTTTACATCCAGGAGCTCCACCAAACACTGTCCACCCACTAAGCAGTCGTTACAGCATTTGATCCCCAATGGCATAAGGTTTAGCTTCACAGCAAACCTTTCTATAACTATCATCATTTCTCCAAATTCATAGAATTTCCAGAGGCATGCATGTGGTTTAGAAGTGGATACCACTACTGCTTACAAACCTGAATCAATCTGCAAGTTCCACCAAACACTGTCCATGATAGGTAGCAAACTGTGGTATTTAACACATGTATGGCCCAGTTGTTCATCATCACAGTAACTCCAATCTACTTCAATAGAGCAAAAAGGAAGACCACTGCTATAGGACTTAAAAGAATGGTCACCCCTAAATCAATTAACATTTGGCCTTAGGGCTGCAGCCCTTGGACTCTGAGCTAGAGACCCCCCAATCCATTTGACGAGTCCAATCAGCTGACACCCACTTGGGGATGAAAATAAAGCCAAAATAACCCTGAACATAAGTGACACTCAACAAGATGCGAGCAGCCATCATTCAGCATAAGGCCAATTAACATGCTAGTTCTTGAAATATTTGTGCCAACCAATTCTTTCTGGTATTGTGAATGTGTATTTATTCTGTTAAATTGTTGCTGTTAAGTGCCATCAAGTTGCTTGCTACTCATAGCGACCCTATGTACAACAGCTCTAAACTGTTCTGTCCTGTGCCAATCTCACTGTTTCTGACACATTCATCCCAATTACCCCAGTCACTGCATCAATCCATCTTCTAGAGGGCCTTCTCCTCCTGCGCCTGCCCTCCACCCTCCCAAGCATGATGTCCTTCTCCAAGGACTGGTCTCTCCTTACAACATGACCAAAGTATGTCAGACGAGGCCTCAGAATCCTTGCCTCCAAGGAGCAGCCTGGTTGGGATCATTAGACTATTTTAGTCTAACCAGAAAGAAAAGGATATAAGGTCAAGTATAATCTCTCTACCCTGTATAGGTGACTCAACAGAAAATGCTCAGGAATTTGATAGGCTTTGAATCTTGTTTTTAAAAAAGGTTGACAACTCCTACATTTAGCTATAAATTATCTTTTTTTGCTTAACAATCGTATTTTATTGCTTTATTCATGTGGTGCTTTTGCAAGGCACTGTGTGGCATGAACTAGAAAACTTGGAATGACTTGTGAAGAAACCTTTGGAATGACACATGAAGGATGATATGCAAAGTCATTCTGTCAATGTAATTCATCACAATAACAAAGCAAAGAACAAGAACCACATGATCCTATCAATTGATACAGAAAAGGCCTTTGACAAAAATCCAACACTGTTTCCTGATTAAAACAATGAGCAAAATAGGATTAGAGGGAAATTTCTTCGACATAGTAAAAAGTATATTCGCAAACTCGAGAGCCAATATTGTTCTCAATAGAGAGAAGTTAAAGGTATTGCCTTTAAGAAAAGGAACTAGGCAAGGATGCCCACTATCACATCTTTTATTCAATATAGTACTGGAAGTCTTAACAATAAGACAAGAGAAGGAAGTAAAGAGTATCCAAGTTGGCAAAGAGGAGGTAAAATTATCTCTCTATGCAGATGATGATAGTATACTTAGAAAACCCTAAAGACTCAGCAAGAAAACTATTGGACATAGATGCCCAATTTAACAAAATGGCAGGATACAAGAGCAACATAAAAACTCAGTTGGCTTTCTCTACAGTGACAAAGAGAATACAGAGCTGAAGCTAAGGAAAACAATATCCTTCACAATAGCTAATCACAAGTTTAAAGACTTAGGAGTAAATCTAACCAGAAGCACAAAGGATGTATTCAAAGAAAATTACAAAACATTACTACAAGAAACAAAAGGAGACTTTGAGAAGCGGAAAAATATCCCTTGCTCATGGATAGGAAGACTCAATATTGTGAAAATGGCAATATTACCAAAGGCAATTTACACATTCAATGCAATCCGAACACAAATACCAATTCCATTCTCTGATGAGATGGAAAAGGCAATCTCCAGCCCCAAATAAGCAAAGCACTCCTTAAAAATATAAACAAGGGTGGGAGACATCTCACTCCCTGATTTCAAACCCTACTACACTGCCATGGTGGTCAAGACAGCATGGTACTGGTATAGTGACAGATACATAGAAGTATGGAATAGAATTGAGAACATGGAAATCAGCCCATCTACATATGGTCAACTGATTTTTGACAAGGAGATAAAATCAGTTAAGTGGAGAAATGACAGCCTTTTTAACAAATGGTGTTGGCAAAACTGGAAAAGCATCTGCAAAAGACTCAAGCAAGATCCACACCTCACTCCATATACAAAAACCAACTCAAAATGGATCAAGGACTGCTTCAACAATTCAGATCCTCCCAGAAGAGCCATGGGTGAGCATTAACATTACTGGTAAGTATATTCATTTTCTCCTGGACACAAGAGCCTATTATTTGGTCCTAAAAACCTTCTGAGGTCCCAAATCTTCTCACAATTTCTTAGTTGTTGGGATTTACGAAAAACCTCATAAGCAGTTCCTTACTTCACCTCTGCCTTGCATGCAGACTTCCGAGCTATAAAACAACCCAGTGGTAGATGGAATCTGGTCCAGGACTTAATAAATGATGTAGTTGAGCTTCTACATCTTGTGGTTCCTAACCTTTACAAAGTGCTAGTCAATAAACCTTTTATTTTAAGAACTACCTTCCCTCTGTAACTTGATTTGTGCCACTGTTAGAACCTCTACTTAGAATATTATTGCTTTTACAATAGCAATAAGACAAGAGAAGGGAATAAAAGGTATCCAAATAGGCAACGAGGAGGTAAAATTATCCCTCTATGCTGATGACATGATAGTATACTTA
>NW_006399762.1:3003338-3019675 GCF_000299155.1 Elephantulus edwardii
GTGTTTCCTACTGCCAAAGGGGCTCTTTAGAGTAGTGAGAGAAGATCTTCACCCTGAAACCTACAGCATCCCTTTTCAGGAAGAAATATCTAAGAGAATATACCATCCCCTTTTCCTTATGAATCAGGGTGAAATCTCTCTCAGAGAGGAGTGATAGGGAATGGCAAAGGACACATTGACAAAGGAGATTAATCAGACCGGGTTTGACAAGCACTGTGGCAATGCACTGGGACAATTAAAACAGTCTTTCAAGGGGGAAAAGAAGGAGAGGAATGAACTGGGGGGGTGGAGGGTAGAGAAAATAGTGCAACAATGAAAGACTGGAGATCCAAATCACTGTAAATGTTCATTAAAATTAATAAAATAAAGTAAAAGGAAAAAATGGATCAAGGACCTAGGATTAAAATCAAGGATTATAAACGTCATTAAACGATAACTTGGAAGAACTCTAGAAGTCCAAATCCACAACATAAACCGTCTTCCAAGCATCCTGAAAAATCTACAATCAGGAGAGGATAAAATAAATGAATGAGACCTTCTAAGATGAAAATCTCTAAGCACATCCAAAAACTTCTCCAACAGGGTAAAAAGGGAAGCTACAGCCTAGAAAAAAAAAATTTGGTAATGACGTGTCTGATAAGGAACAATGAAAGACCTGCAAAGTACATAAAACAAACATTAACAAAACTGGAAAAGGAAATAGACAACACTACTATAATACTTAGAGACTTCAATACACCCCTCTCAAGAAAAGACAGAGCTACCAGAAAGAAACTCAACAAAGATACTGAAGAATTAAACCACACAATAAACCAACTTGACCTCATAGATATTTATAGGCGAATGCACCCCCAAAAAACACAGTATACCTTCTTCTCCAATGTACATGGAACATTCTCCAGAATAGATCACATTCTAGGACACAAGGCAAGCATCAATAAATTA
This sequence comes from Elephantulus edwardii, assembly GCF_000299155.1. NCBI lineage: Eukaryota > Metazoa > Chordata > Mammalia > Macroscelidea > Macroscelididae > Elephantulus > Elephantulus edwardii. Next base: position 3,004,284 of record NW_006399762.1, read on the forward strand.
AAAAAAAACATAGAAATAATACAAAGCATCTTTTCAGACCATAACGCTACAAAATTAGAAATTAATAACAGGATGATAAAGGAGAAAAAACATGGACTTGGAAGCTGAACAACTCCTTGGTTGAACACGACTGGGTACTAGAAAAAATAAAAAATGAAATTAAAACGCTTCTGGAAACAAATGACAATGAAAACATCACTTACCAAAACCTCTGGGAAACAGCTGAAGCAGTAATCAGAGGTCAATTTATAGCAATAAGCAAACACATCAAAAGGCAAGAAAAATTGACCACTGACTCTCTAACTCAACATCTTGAGCAAATTGAAAAAGAGCAGCAAGAAAACCCGACACTCTTTAAAAAACCCGAAATTTTAAAAATTAGAGCAGAAGTAAATGAAACAGAAAACCAAAAAACAACTGAAACTATCAACAAAATTAGAAGTTGATTCTTTGAAAAGGAACTTATATCTAGAATTTATAAAATGCCAGAGCACCACAACAAGATAAACAACTCAACTGAAAAATGGGCACAGGCTATGAACAGGCATTTCACCAATGAAGACAGATGGCCAACAAACACATGAAAAAATGTACAAAATCCCTACTCTAAGAGAGATGCAAATCAAAACAACTATGAGGTATCATCTCACCCCAGTAAGAATAGCAAAATTTAACAGATTAGCAAACAACAAATGCTGGCGAGGTTCTGAAAAAACTGGAACCCTTATTCACTGTTGGTGGAAGTATAAAATGGTTCAACTCAAAAAAGTTGCAAATAGAAACTAGAAATACCATTTGACCCAGCAATCCCACTACAGAGAATATACTCCATCATGACAGGAGTCTAGAACGAAGTCTGCACAGTAGAGTGGACTTGTGGTGGAGGGACTGTATAACAAAGAATTTTTCTTTTACTTTTCAAAAAGAAGAGTGAATTGGGGGGGAGGGGTGGGCAGGGAGAAAAGTGCAACAATAAATGAATGGAAATTCAAAGTCTCTGTAAATTTTCATTAAAATTAATAATAATAATAATTAATAAAAGTCATTCTGAGGTAGGTTAGTTAATTGTTTTTTAACCAGGGTATTAAACCTGAAGAATGAGTTCATGTTAAAATTTACAGGATAATGGAAACATTTAAGGTTTACTCACTCACATGCCCATCCTGATACTTTGAATAGTCTGGAAAATGGCAGAGCCACAGATGACAAAAATGAAGAGAGCTAACAGCCAGAGTTCAACTGATACCTTTTCTTTGGGGGTATTTGTCATGTTACTGTGCTGGGCAATGTTCTTGCTGTGCTTCTTGTTGGTCATCTGGATCCACAGCTTGTTGATCACCTTGCCGGTGTTACCACCTACCTCCAGCATCCCTGGGCCTGACTTGCTCACCTTCCCTCAGGCAGCTGCGTAGCTTCGCTCATGGGGTTTGCGTCTCAGAAGCAAGGAAGCTCCCAGATGGGACAAAAGCTCCAGCCATTGGGCCGGGGCACAGCATGCTTTACAGGCTGAGAACGCCACCAGACCAACCAGGCCAGGCCAAGAAGGGTGAATGGGAGGAGAGGAGCAAAGAGGCTGCTTAAGCGTTCTCATACCACTGCTGTTGCTCCTGATGGGAGCATGGACTTAATGAGGAAGGAAGAGCAATGCAACAACCATTCATCTATAAATCTGAGGTAAAGTTTGACACTTACTCTCCTTTTTTTGAGTACTAACTTGAACCTATCAAATTTAACATTTTTCTTGTAGTTTTTAAAAAGAAATTATTAAGCACATATTCTTTCTTCAGAGTTTATGGTTTATTTTCCCTGTGTTGAAAAGCAATGATGCTAGTCTAGAGATTAAGGTGTGCTTAATCCACGCCATGGTCTTCGTAATTACGTGTTATGCTTCAGAGAGCTGGACAATGACTACGGATGACAGAAGAAGAATCAATGCCTTTGAATATTGGTGCTGGAGAATAGTCTTGAACATACCATGGACCACCAAGAAAATATATGGGTCTGTCTTGGAGAGGGTGAAATTAAGTTTCTGCCTAGAGGCTAAGATTTTGAAGCTCTGTCTCACATACTTGGGGCATGTGGCCAGGTAGGACTGTTCCATGGAGAAGGACATAATGCTCGGAAGAGTGGATGGACAGTGCAGGAGAGGTAGACCCTGGATGAGATGGATTGACATGGTAACCTGGGGCAATGGGGGTTGGTGTGTCAGCATTATTGAAACTGGCTCAAGACAGGGCAAGGTTCAGGTCTGCTGTACATAGGGTAGCTATGGGTTACAGGTGACTTGACAACACATAAAACATAATCTGTATATTTAGCAATCCATGTCCTAGAATTCTAACCCATTACTTATTTAAAAATTCCTGCTGACGTTGGAAGGAAAGACCAGGGTCTCTTTCTATAGAAAGAGCTCACTGTTAAAGCACTGATACTTCATCTCATCTTCATTCACCAATTCCTATTACTATTAGAACTATTTCTAACTATTTGAGATTTTTACTTTTAACTGTGCCTATTTCCTTTCGTCTGGACCTTCCACTCCATGCAATATTAAATTCCACTTAAGTTCTATATTAAGCTACTGTGTATCTATTACACACTGAGATAAGCATTTTACAGATAATAACCTATAACCCTATGAGGTAATTACTATCATTCCTATTTTACAAATGAGGAAACTAAGGTACAGAGAAGTAACTAATTCAAGACCACCGTTACTAGTAACTGCAACTGTTGTTGGAGGTCCTTGGGTTTCAGTGGTAACAAATTAGTTGAAATGAAAATGACCAACATTTGAAAGTTCAAATGACCAACATGCACCAGTAAGGTACTAGTTATATCTTTCATTAATGAGAAACCTACAAAAGAAAAAGCAATTGCATGAGATTAATCAAACATTTCTTTATAGGCAAAGGCTCTCTCTTCAATCTCCTGCACTGTTTATTTGCCATTTTCAGGAGAGTACAGACATTATTCTCTTCATAAAAGTATACCAAGTTTGAATTAGACAATGTTATATAATCTATGTATACCTTTCTATAAATTTTAAATTTATTTATCTTATAAAAATATTTCCTACCATAATGTACTTTTGAAATATATGGTGGTTCAGGTGAAATTACCGGTTCTGCAGGGATAGGAGGAGGACCTAGAAAAGAAAATCACAGGGAAATATAAAACTCCAATGTTTAAAAATTCCAAAAGATCGATTCTATTTTCTGTATGTCTAACAACTCAAATATCCACTGAATTACCATAATATATCCATTGGCTTTACTTGATAAATGTTTTGGCTATTCTGAAATTATTTTGCATAAAAATTTCTGAATTTACTAGTCTCTTAGTACAGTACTATTCGCTTATAAATCAGAAAACATTAAAAAAATCTATTAAAATTCCATTGTAGAGATTTTTGAGCAATTTCTACTAATTGGAATACTATATATTTTATATATATAATTTTTTTCTATTAAAGACATAGTACTAAAACAACAACAACAACAACAAAAAAACCCCTATTATTTTGCCAGACTATTTTCCGCAGGAGCTCTGATGGTCTAGAGAGTAAGATAAACGCTGCCAATCCAAAAAGAGGTGGTACTAATCAAATATCTCCAAAGGAGAAGGATGGATGGATACTCTCCTGTGCCATTGCGGCCTCAGAAAACTAGTTAGGTGGAGCAACGAATTGGTTCTGAATTGAGAGCACATTACAACAATAATTTTCTAGAGGAATACTAGAATTAAAGTTTTAGATATTTTAGTTCTGTATTTTCAATAGCTTTCTATTTAAGTCCCCAAGTTAGGGAATTCAGAAAATAAGGCAAAATAAAAAATATTAAACGACAAAGAAGACATGTCTTAAGCTTCAATGAAGATGACTGACAAAAAACTCTAAGGATAGACAAGCATAAGTCCAACAATTACAGAAAACAAACAAGTTTTACTGAGTTATAACCCATTAACAATCTGGCAATGAAGCAGTTCTGAAATACTTTTATTTTTTGCTGCTGAAATATACAAGAGTTTTTTAACTGTTATATAAAAAGTTAGTAATCAGACAGCAACAGAAGTGACTGAAAACATGAAACATCCATCTTATAATTGTCACATTAATTCTTCATCAATACAAATCTTTTAGGTGATATTTTCTGGAAAACAGTGTAGTTTGCAAACATTTTATAGTTAAGAATATTTACCTGATGTTTCTAAAATTATTGGTTCAGGCTCATTTAACTGTAGGAGCTCATCAAGAGCTAGTTTTGCTGCATTGGATCGAGCCTCCTTTTTATTTTGCCCCAATCCTGTCTTGTACTGAATACCATCCACCACAGCACAAAAAGCAAAATATGGTCCCATAACATTACCTAGAAAGAGATCTCAGAATTAATTTCACAGCTTGACTTTGAAAAAGATGTTCTATGGGAAAACATACCAGTATAAAAGAAACCTGGAAAACTATTTACTGTAGAAACAACAATTGTGGTTATGTCATCTCTTTCTTGGGACTAACAGGAGTTAAAACTGAAGTTGGATATAATCCTTGAACTAATTCTGGAGAATAAGCAGCAAAGTTGAGTCTAAATCCAGCATGAGTGACACAGACAGCTTTAAAGTACATGTCATATACACATGACAGTGACGGTCCAGCATAAGACCTGGTGATAGTAAGCACACAAATATGTACTGAATGACCAATTAAATGTTAAATGTGGATCTCCTGAAACTCTGAATCCAGAGAAGAGATTTCTTGAAGAAAATTCTACGCTACCAGGGCTAATTCATTTCTAAGTAGACAATTTAACCCAGGTAGAGAGAAGAAATCTACAATTAAAAAAAGAAAAGAATAAAGTATTCTAAATAATTAAAATCAATGTCATAATTCTTAGGATTATTTTTACTTAAATTTAGTTTCATATTTGTCCAATAAATGAAATGGTCTTTTTCTAAATTTACTCACCAAATATTTGTCTGAAATTTTGCTTGTTGGTATCTGGACTTTGTTTGTGTTAGCTGTCATCATGTCAATTCATACTGACCCCATGGACAATGGAATAAAATGATGATTCTGCATCATTTCCTTGACTGGTTCCTCCCACTAGGACTATCGTGATCCAGAGGATTTTCAATGTTTGCTTTTCAGAAGCAGACCTTTATTTTTTTATTAAAGGTTTAGTTTTGGTTTGGTTTATCTGGTGAAATAATATTCATTGTAGATATGTCAGGTTCTCAGAAAGAATTTTTTATTTGGTTAAGTATGTCAAATTAATTTTCAAACAAAAGAGAGGGAAACAGAAGGCGTAGGACCTAGGCAAAGTTAAAGGTCAGAAAGCACAGCTTCCTAGCCATTTACTGTCTATTTCTTTCTTCAATTCTATTGACTGGTTTTATATATATACATTTTGTAGGTCTATCATTTGGTGCATTCCAGTAATCCATTATCATTAATGCATCTTGATTGCATGTTTGATTGCTCTCTGGCTACAAAAGTTGGTAGAAATCTTGTATTTCCTCTTCTTTGGCTCTGCTTGTTGGTGCATATATCTGAATTATAGTGGTATTCACTGGAATTCTTTGTATGAGTACGGATATTATTCTGTCACTCACAATATTGTATTTCTAGACGAATGTAGAAATGGCCCTTTTAACTATGAAAGCGGCCCCATTTTTCTTCTTCATCTCCAGCAAAGACCATCTGATCGTATGACTCAAAATGCCCCATGTTAGTCCATCTTATCTTGCCAATACCTAGTACATCAGTATTTATGCATTCCATTACTTTCTTAACAATATAAAATTTTTCTATATTCATGGTTCTGAAATTCCATGTTCCAATCACTAGTGTCTTCTTACAAATGTTCCTCTTTTGTGTTTCTTTACTTGAAAGCCCCAGCTCAGTTGCCCTGCTAGTATTAGTGTGCTCTATTGCACAGAGTGTTTACGAAGGCCTGCTATTTCAGAAGTGTATGGTCAATCCTTCCTAGTCTGTCTGAATCTGAATGCTCAGATTTAAAACAGTATCTGACAGACAAGCACTTTAATAATGGGTGACTGGAAAGCAAAATCAATGATTTATTCATTGCAAATATGTTTTAAAAGAAACATAAATGCATGTTATATACACGTGAATTTCATCTGATGGTATGCCTAGAAATCAGACTGATTACATCTGTGGAAAGAACCGCTAGAGCAGCTCAATACCAGCTGTGAAAACTAGGCCAGGTGCTGATTGTGGAAGAGACCACCAACTTCATATGCAAGTTTAAGCTGAATCTAAGTAAATTAAATCAAATCCACTGGAACAAAAATATGATGTTGAGTCTATCCCACCTGAATTTCAAAATCATCTTGGGAACAGGTTTGAGGCCTTGAACACTAATGAGCAAAGACCAGATGAGTTAGTTATGAGAGGATATCAAGTATATCATTCAGGAAGAGTGCAAAAGGTCATCACAAAGACAGAGGAGGAAGAAAAAGCCAAAATCAATGTCAGAAGAGACTCTGAATATTGCACTAGGGCACCAAAGAAGCCAAAGCACAGGGAAGATGTCAAGATATCAAGGAGTTGAACAGAAGATTTCAAAGGGCAGCGCAGGAAGACAAAGTAAAGTATTATAATGAAATATGTGAAGAGATGGAGTCAGAAAATCAAAGGGGCCGAACTTGCTCACCATTTATTAAACTCAAGGAACTGAAGAACAAATTCAAGCCTCGAGTTTCAATACTTAAGGATACTTAATTCTACTTTGGACAGTATATTAATTGACCTAGGAAATATTAAAAGATGGAAAGAGTATACAGAGTCATTGACCAAAAGGAATTGGCGGACATAGAAGAATTTCACAAAACAACGTATGAGCAAGAGCCTATGGTGATGAAGGTGGAAGTTCAAGCTGCTCTAAAGGAACTGACAAAAACATGGCCTTAGGAAGTGATGGTATACCAATTGATATATTTCAACAAACAGATGCTGCACTAGATTTGCTCACCAGGTTGTGCAAAAAAATCTGGAGGACAACTGCCTGGTCAACTGACTGGAAGAGATCTGTTTTTGTTCCAATTCCAAAGAAAGGTGGTAAGACAGAGTGTGGAAATTATCAAACAATATCATTAATATCACATGAAAGCAAGATTCTGCTGAAGATTATCCAAAAACGACTGGAACAGGACATCAACAGAGAACTACCAGAAGTGCAGGCTAGATTTAGATGGGGCCATGATCTTGGCTGAAAGAAGAGAGTATCAGAGGAATGTCTATCTGTGTTTCATTGACTATGCAAAGACATTTGACTGTGTGGACCACAAAAAACTGTGGCTAACTCTGAGAAGAACGGGAATCCCAGAACACTTGATCGTGCTAATGAGAAACTTATACTTGGACCAAGAGGCAGTCGTCAGAACTGAGCAAGGGAACAATGCATGTTTCAAAATTGGGAAGGGTGTATGCCAGGAATGTGTCCTGTCTCCATAACTTTTTAATCTATATGCAGAACAGATTATCTGGAAGGCTGGGGTCTAGGAGGAGAAATGTGGCATCAGGACTGGAAGGAGAACTAACAGCAATCTGCATTATGCAGATGACACAACCCTGCTTGCTGAAACTGAGGAGGACCTGCAGCACTTGCTACAGAAGGTCAAGCACTGAAGCCTTCAATATGGATTGAAGATCAGTATCAAGAAAACAAAGATTCCAACCACTAGGCTAACTGGGAGTATTGTGACGGATGGTGAAAAGACTGAAATTTTAAACCCTTTTAGTTTGCTTGGCTCCACAATCAACACTCTTGGCACCAAAAGCCAGGAAACTAAAAAATGTATTGTGATAGGAAAGTCTGCTGTTAGAGACATCCCCAAGGTACTGAAGAGTAATGATGTCATTCTGGAGACTAAGGTGCACCTGATACATGCCATGGTCTTTTCAATCACTTGCTTTGTATCAGAGACAATGACAATGACCAGGGATGACAGAAGTAGTATTTATGCCTTTGAGCTCTGGTTTAGGAGAAGAATGTTGAATTTACCATGGAATGCTAAGAGAACAAACAGGTTCATCCTGGAGAGGGTTAAACCAGGCTGCTCCTTGGAGGCAAGGATTCTGAAGCTTCATCTGATATACTTTGGACATGTTTCAAGAAGAGACCAGTCCTTGTAGAGGGACATCATGCTTGGGAGGGTGGAGAGAAAGAGCAGGAGAGGAAGATCCATGATAAGATGGATTGATTCAGTGGCTGGGGTAAAGGGGATAGGTGTGTCAGAGACAATAAGATTGGCACAGGATAGAGGAGGGCTTAGGGCTGCTGTACAAAGGGTAGCTATGAGTTGCAGTGGACTTGATGGCACACAACAATCATTTGCTGCATAAATGTGTACCAAGTTTATTTCTTCTTGAGCTATTGTGCCTTTATTCAATGCCTTTCCTTATATTTTATGGTATTTTTTATTCTGAAATCTATTTTATCAGAGATTAATGTTGTCACTCCAGAAGCAGACATTTCTATTAGTCTTCTATTAGTACTTAGACTATTGGAAATTTTCCATTAGTCTTAGTTTGAAAGCTTCATTTAAATCTATTAGGTTTCATAATACATGCTACATATACACAGTATACCAAGGTTCATTAGCTGAAAATGAAACCTTTACAGACTCTAGGAATTGGAACACCAACTGACATGTATTTACATACAGATGCAGCCTTAGACATGCTCACCAGGCTTTATGAAGAAATCTGGAAGAAAGTTACCTGGCCAATAAACTAAAATAGATATTTGTTATCCCTCTCAAAAAAGGTAATTCAATAGATCAGAGAAGTAATCTAACGTACTGAAGTGCAGTCTGGGTTTAGAAAGGGTCGTTGAGACCAGCGATATTGTAGCTAATGTTAGACGGATCTTGGTTGAAAGCAGGGAGTACCAGAGGTCTGTCTGTCTGTGTTTCAATGACTATGCAAGGGCATTTGACTGTGTGGATCACAACAAACTGTAGCCAACTCTGAGAAGAATAGGAATCCCAGAACACTTGATTGTGCTAACGCAAAACCTACACTTGGACTAGGAGACAGTCATCAGAACAGAGAAAGGAAACACTGCATGGTTCAAAACTGAGAAGGGCGTACACCAGGGATGTGTCCTATCTCCACACTGTTTCAATCTATATGCAGAACAGATTATCCGAAAGGCTGGGCTGTATGAGGAGAAATGTGGCATCAGAATTGGAAGAACTATCAACAATCTGCATTATACAGATGACACACAATCAACAATCTGCCTTATACAGAAGACACAACTTTGCTCGCTGAAACAGAGGATCTGAAGTTCTTGCCGTAGAAGGTAAAGGACTCCAGCCTTCAATGTGGATTGAGATTCAATGTCAAGAAAACAAAGATTTTCACCACTGGGCCAACTGGTAGCATCATGATAGATGGTGATGAGATTGAAATTGTTAACAGCTTTGGTTTGCTTGGCTCCACAATCAACAGTCTTACACCAGCAGCCAGGAAATTAATAGATGTATTGCATTGGGAAAGTTTGCTGTTAAAGACCTCTCCAAAGTACTGAAGAGCAATGATGTCACTCTGGAGACTAAGGTGCGCTTGATACAGGCCATGACCTTTGTAATCACTTGCTAGTGTCAGTGAGCTGGACAATGACTAGGGATGACAGCAGAAGAGTTGATGCCCTTGAGCTGTGGTGTTGGAGAAGGGTATTGAATATAACATGAACTACTAAGAGGATAAGGTTCACTGCTAAAGTTCACCCTAGAGAACGTTAAAAAGGGCTGCTCCTTAAAAAGGAGGCAAGAAGTCTGAAGCTTCATCTGACATACTCTGGACATGCTGCAAGGAGGGACTAGTCCTTGGAGAGGGATGTCATGCTTGGGAATGTGGAAGGACAGCACAGGAGAGGAAGACCTTCTATGAGATGGAGTGATTCAGTGACTGGGGTAATGCGGGTGGGCTTATCAGAGACAGTGAGATTGGCACAGGATAGAGCAGGTTTTAGGGATATCATACAAAGGGTCGCTATGAGTTGCAGGTGACTTAATGGCGTATAATAACAACATCATTAATTAATACATACAAGCAAAATCTTACCATTACTGAAGATTATTAATAAAGAACTAAAACAATACATTGACAGAACTGCTAAAGATTCATGCTAGATTTAGACACAGGGATATCAATGCTGATGTCAGACGGATCTTGGATGAAAGCAGAGAGTACCAGAAGGATGTCTATCTGTGTTTCACTGACTACGAAAAGGTATTTGACTGTATAGATCAGAATAAACTGTGGCCAAGAGTGAGAAGGGGAATCTCAGAACATTTCATTGTGCTCACTCAAAACCTTTTTTTAAAAAAAGTTATACTGGTTTACTTACAAAATTCATGAAGTTTGTATGCATTGTTTTTCACACTGGACCTTTCCCCTCTGCTTTATCCATCTCTCCCGCCATCCACCAAACTAATTTTTTAAGCACACTCTGCTTGGATCCTCATACAAGAATTTTTGAGGAAGAATGTGGCATTAAGATCAATGGAAGATGCATAAACAACTTGCATTATGGAGATGGCACAACCTTGCTTAAACTAAGTAAAAAGGACTTGAAGCACTTGCTGCAGAAAGATGAAAGGCTGCAGCTTTCAATATGCATTGCATCTTAACACCAAGAAAACAAAAATCTCCACTGGGCCAAAAGGCAATATTATTATAGATGGATAAAAGATAGAAACTATTAACAATTTCTTCTTAACCTGGATCCACAATCAACAACCATGGTACCAGCAGTTAGAAAATCAAAAGATGTGTTGCACTGGGAAAGTCTGGAATCAGAGACCTCTCCAAAGTGGTGAAGAGCAAAAATACCAAGTTTTAAGACTAAGGAGTGACTGATCTAAGCCATGCATTTCAATTATTTCCTATGCATCTGAAAGCTAACAGTGAATAAAGATGACAGAAGACAGATCAAGGCCTTTGACCTGTGGGCTGGAGAAGAGTAACAAATATCCCACAAACTGCCAAGAGAACACATGTCTTGGAGACTGTGCAGTCAGGGATGCTCTTTAGAGGAATGATGGTTAAATCTGTCTCATATACTTTAGCCATGTCTCTAAATAGAGGGCAGTCTATGGAAAAGGACAACATAGTCAGCAAAGTAGAGTATCAGTGAATGAGCAGAAGACCTTCATTAAGTTGGATTGACACCGTGACCTTAACAATAGGCTCAAATGTTGCAGATATTGAACATGGCACAGGATAGGGCAAGGTTTAGATCTATAGTTCACAGGATCACTATGATTTGTGGTCAACTTGACAACACCTACTAACAACATCCTCCAAGGAAAGGAGTTCTGGTTGTGTAGTGTGTTACAGGGTGGGCTGCTAACTCAAAGGTTGGCACTTCTAGTCCAACAGCCGCTTTGAAGGAGAAAAGATGGTCAGTCTTCTTCTAAAATGTATCACCTCAGAAATGTGATGGAGGTTCATTACTAAGTCAGAATCCACTTAAAGCAATGGGTTTGAGTTTGGTTATCTTCTGAAGGTTAGAATCCTATCAATGCTTCATTTGGACCATGTTACTATTGTATGTGCCATCAAGTCAGAACCAGCTCATAGATGACCCTCCAGCAGACGTACAGAGGCAGTTTAATCACATAGGAGGAGGTTGCCATCCTTCTCCCACAGAGCAACTGGTGAATTTAAACAGTGTGCTTTTGGGATTGCCATAAAATTTCTTACTACTAGGCCCCTAGAGCTCCCTATCTGGACCATAGGAGGTCTTAAGGAGTTCTGGTGGCACCGTGATTAAAGTCCTGTAAACTGAGACTCAGTGGTTCAAACCACCAGCCACTGTGAAAGAGAGATATGGATGTCTGCCTCCAGAAAATTACAGCTTTGAAAAACACAAAGGGCAGTTCTAGTCTGTCCTAAAACGCCACTGGTGGGGAATTTAGTTTTTGGTTTGGGTTTATTATTACTATTATTTGGGTTTTGTCTACTGTTTGATTATGGATGGACAGGGACAATATACATCATTATCTTATCACATTATCCTCACAATTACACTACTTTAAAATGTCATTGTGCATCAAGATTTTATGAGCAATTACTGACAATTTAAATGGATTCATTCATACCATCTTAAGACCTTAGTTTCCTGTTTTTTTCCTTTCAGAATCAGTATTACAATCCAAATGTATTAAACTAGAATAATATTCTGAAGTATGAGATACTGCACAGGAAATCTGTTCAAAAGTCATCTTTACCAGAACGCTGAGCCTTTTAGCTTCATCCTGTTTATATTCTGTCATCAAACTGTAGCATGAGATAAAATAATCTAGAGTTTCTTAAAAATACTAGCTTTCTTGTCTATCAAGCCTACAAATCATCCAATTTTTCTTGTACATATAAATAAAAAAATTAACAATCAACAGTGTTTATGAGCAGTTTTGCGCAGAATAGTGAAGCTTTTCCCTCATCAATTTTCTTACACATTGTCACTGTGGCCAATAGCTTACTTACATATTTCAAGAGTAGTCTGAGAGGAATAAAGGAAAGCTAACTAATTGCACAATGATTAAGCCCACAGTATTGTCCTTCATGTACAATCCAACCCATGACAATATCTTGGAAAACTCCATATTCTACATTAAGAACTGTATTCGTCATTTGTTAGAATATCATCCCAAACAAGACTGGAAATTCAAGGCCACTATGATAATAGTCACAATTTTATTGCTGTTCTTGTCAGCAGCCACTGATTTGGTCCCTAACTCATGCTGACTCCATGCATGACTGACATGCTTTGAGTCCGACCACCATCATAACATCCCCTTGACTGGCTACATATCAAACTGGTGAGATACTTGATGATTTCTACTGTCTAATTTTTAGAATAGATAATCAGGTCTTTACTGCAAGTCCATTTTAGCTTAGAAGTTTTACCTCTACCATTCTAACATATAAACTTCTACTGACAGATGCTTCAGCGATATCACACTGGTCAAGAATAAAACCCTGCATGGAAGAGAACTCTATCTAATACAATCTTTACTAAACTCTTACTTGCTTTAAGTTCTTTTGCAAAATGCTAGCTTTGAGATTCAAATTAGCAGAAGTTAATTTGAAGACTAGAAAAAGTACAGTTGATCTGTGAATCACATGGCTGTTAGAAAAGTACCTCTGCTGCTGCTCCAACTCTCATATGTGCAGTTGAAAATCTAAGAAATTTTTTTTGCAATATTAAATTCACTGGAGAGTTAACCTACTCATGAAGAGATGATTAACACTACACAGTATTTTAACTGGATAGTGGCTTGAAATCACAGCAAAGCAACAGGGGGAAAAATCCACTGGAAATGGACCCATATGGTTCAAACTTATGTTGTTTGAGGATTGTGCTTGATTGTGTATGTATTAGTGTTAAGGGCTTACTGTTCAAAATGCCTTCCCTAGCCACTGACTTTGACTCTGCCATGTGGACAGGCAAAATTATGGTAATACAGCATGTTAGCCTATTAACAAGGGGAGTGGCTAGTCTTGCTACCGAATGGAGCAGATTCAGAAGAAGATTTGGACAATTTCACCACCAGCAAAGATGAGAATGCAATGTACCCTTTGGGGCCAGAGATCCTTGCTCCAGACAGACCTATTAGATAGAACCTTGGGACTGCTGCTACTTCACAGAACCAGACTAAAGCTTGCTGGAAAAGAGGTGGAGAGTCACAAGTGGGAGAACTGAGAGCTCTGCATGAAGCTGTCTTGGGCAGTTGTATCTTGCTGCCAACGTGAATTACAGCCTTTTGACTTCCCTAATAAGGGTCTATGTGGTCTGTCAGCATTGCAATACATTCTAGACCCAAAAAAGCAGTAAGGTTGGTATGGGGATGAGAAGAAAGAAGGGAAGGAGTGACAGGAACATATCTGTCCTCACGGGAACTGGTTTGATGTTGTGGGTCCTGTTGACAGGGGCAGTTCCCCTTCGTGGAGTTAGCAGAGGTCAGATACAGCCATCCTCACAAAGCCCTTGCTCTTTTCACAAAGGTATGTTTATATACTATGATACAGTCTTTAAAGATTGTACTTCGTTCATTCTCATATGTGTGACTTCTTCATACTTAGTCACCATTTTCTTATTGTTCTACTTTCCTAAAGTTCTTCCTAATCAAAAGCCATAAAATGCAGAGATCAAAAGCTGCTTTCTGCATTTCACTATTTGTAATTTTGTAGCTTTTCATAGGTAAAACAGGGTCACAGATTCTTCTGATAAGGGTATTATTTAAGAGAATTGAGGAAAGCATGGAAACATTTAAAGATAGAGAGTCACACATGTATAGAAAGTGGAGCCCTGACGGATAGGCAGCCCTAACAGACCAGCACAGCAACGAGAAAAAGACAACTGGAATTTGAGTGAGATAAGTCAAAAGAAACTGTCTGCACGTGCCAGGGAACTGACTGCTGGCACTTGGCCCGTGCCGGGGAGGTGCCTGCTGATGCCATGACCACCCTGGGGAGCTGCTTGCTGACGTCAGGCTTGAACAGGGGAGCTGCTTGCTGATGCCAGGCTTGTGCCATTGAGCTACTTGCTGATGCCAGGCACATGCCCTGGAGCTGCTTGCAGATGCCACACACACACCAAGGAGCTGCTGACACATGCATCGGGGCGCAACATGGCAGAGAAAAGCATGCTAGGGCAAGCAGGAATGCTGGAATCTCAGTGAGTGTGAGCCTGGAACTCCAGATCTGTCATCACCAGCATGCGCCTGGAACTCAGGTCCCAATGCCACTGGTCCATGCCCAGAACAATGCTCATGACATGCACTGGGGGCAATGCTGGAACTTAAGTGAAGTACTTTGTGGGGGTCATTGCTGTTTGGCTAGATATTGGGGGATCAAGATCAGCCCAATTAGAAGGGAGTGAGACATCGGTTCCTCGGTCTTGAAGGGAAAACCAAAGCGTCCTGGTTTTCAAATCAGGTCTCTGTGCTCCACCGTATGTTTCCTCATGTCTAGTCCATCAGCTTCCTTCAGCCCAGAGCACCTTGGGCTAAACTAGCTGTGGCAGTTGTCTGACAGAGGAGGCTGCTTCCACAGACCTTTTCTCTATCAAACTGATAGAAACCCAGGCAGGATAGCTGCCACACCTTCTTCTAGAGCGGTGACTATCACTTCAGACATGGAAAAACTCTACCACAGCAATGTCATATAGGAATCAATCTATCTCACTCTCTATATAAATCCAAAGCAAAATGTCACCCCAAAATAGTGACACAGTATCAATGAAACAAGAAAGGCTGATGAACCTTTCTGATATGTTGTTGTTGTTGTTATGTGCCATCGAGTCACTTGCGACTCATAGCGACCCTATGTACAACAGCCCTAAACTCTGCTCTGTCCT
>NW_006399762.1:3020953-3032631 GCF_000299155.1 Elephantulus edwardii
CTTAAGTGAAGTACTTTGTGGGGGTCATTGCTGTTTGGCTAGATATTGGGGGATCAAGATCAGCCCAATTAGAAGGGAGTGAAATGTATAGGCTAATGCACCCCCAAAATAGCACAATATACCTTCTTTTCCAATATGCATGGAACATTCTCGAGAATAGATCACATTTTAGGTCACAGGACAGGCATCAATGAATTAAAAAACATAGAAATAATACAAAGCATCTGCTCAAAACCACAATGCTACAAAATAAGAAATTAATAACAAGACGATAAAGGAGAAAAAAACCCACACATTTGGAAACTGAACAACACCTTGCTTGAACATGAGTGGGTACTAGAAGAAATAAAAAGTGAAATTAAAAAGTTTCTTGTAACAAATGACAATGAAAACACCACAAACCAAAAAGCTCTGGGAAACAGCCAAAGCAGCAATCAGAGGTCAATTTACAGCAATAAGCAAACACATCAAAAGGCAGGAAAAACTGACCATTGACTCTCTAACTCAACATCTCCAACAAAAAAAAGAAAAAAGAACAGGAAAATCCAACACCATATAAAAAACTGAAATTATAAAAATTAGAGCAGAAATAAATGAAATTTAAACCATCAACAAAACTAGGAGTTCATTCTTTGAAAAGGTCAATAAAATTGACACACCACTAGCAAAACTAACAAAGGAAAAGACACAAATAATCTGAATAAAAGATGAAATGAGCAACGTCACAACAGAAACAACAAAAATAAAAGGCCAACAATGGAATATAATGAAAATTATACTCAAAACAAATATGAAAACCTACAGGAAATTGACAAATACTTAAAAAATTTACAAGCTACCTAAACTGACACAAATAAAAACTGAACACTTGAATAGACCCATTACAAAAGAAGGAACTGAAAATAAAAAAAAAAACAAACAAACTTCCAGCCAAAAACAGTCCTGGACCAGACAGCTTTACAAATAAATATTATCAAACATTCAGAGAAGAACTGTCACCAATTCTACGTAAACTATTTCAGAAAATAGAAAAAGATGGAATTCTCCCAGACTCCTTCTAGGAAGCAAACATATCCTTGATACCAAAGTCAGGTAAAGATACCACCAAAATAGGAAACTATAGGCCAATATCTCTCATGAACATAGATGCAAAAATCCAGAATAAAATCCGGGCCAACAGAATCCAATGATACATCAAAGAAATAATTCACTATGACCAAATGGGAATTATAACAGGTAGGCAAGGCTAGTTCAACAGAAGAAAAACAATCACATTAACAAACCAAAGAACAAGAACCACATGATCCCATAAATTGATGTAGAAAAGGCCTTTGATAGTATCCAACACCCTTTCCTGATTAAAACACTCAACACAATAGGATTAGAGGGGGATTTCTTCAACATAGTAAAAAATATATATGTAAATCTGAGAGCCAACATTGTTCTCAATGGAGAGAGGTTAAAGACATTCCCTTTTAAAACAGGAACTAGGCAATCGGATGCCCACTATCACCTCTCCTATTCAATATTGTATTGGAAGTCTTAGTGATAGCAATAAGACAAGACAAGGAAGTAAGAGGTATCCAAATTGGTAAAGAGGAACTAAAATTATCTCTCTATGCACATGATATGATAGTATACTTAGAAAACCCTAAAGACTGAGCAAGAAAACTGTTGGACAGTTGACCAATTCAGGAAAGGAGCAAGATACAAGATCAACATACAAACATCAATTGGACTTCTCTACAGTGAAAAGAGAATACAGCGCTGGAGCTAAGAAAAACAATACCCACCACAATAGCTAATCACAAGATTAAATATTTGGGAGTAAATCTAACCAGAAGCACAAATGATGTATTCAAAGAAAATTACAAAACATTAGTACAAGAAACAAAAAGAGACATGGAGAAATGGAAGAATATCCCTTGTTCATGGATTGGAAGACTCAATATTGTGAAAATGACAGTGTACTACCAAAGGCAATTTACACGTTCAATGCAATCCTAATACAAATATCAATTCCATTTTTCAACGAAATGGAAAAGGTAATCTCCAATTTAATTTGGAAAGCAAAGAGGCCCCAAATAAGCAAAGCACTCCTTAAAAATAGAAACAAGGTAGGAAACATCTCACTCCCTGATTTAAGTCCTACTACACAGCTGTGGTGGTCAAGACAGCATGATACTAGTATAATGGCAGGCACATAGATTAACAGAATAGAACTGAAAACTCTGAAGTAAGTCCATCTACCAATGGCCATCTGATTTTTGACAAGAAGATGAAATCAGTTAAGTGGGGAAATGACAACCTTTTTAACAAATGGTATGTTGGCAAAACTGGAAAACTATCTGTAGAAAACTCAAGCAAGATCCATACCTCACTCCATACAGAAAAACCAATTCAAAATGGATCAAGAACCTAGGTCTAAAACCAAGGACTATAAACGTCATTACAGAAAAGCTTGGAAGAACTCTAGAAGCCCTAATCCACAACATAAACAGTCTTCCAAGCACCCTGAAAATCCTACATAACAAGGACAGGGTAAGATAGATGAATAGACCTTCTAAGATTAAAATCCCTATGCACACCCAAAAACTTTTCCAGCAAGGTACTAAGGGGAAGCCACAGACAACAACAACACCATATAGAAAGATCAGCTGGCCCAGTGGACAGAAAGTGATGCTACCAAGCCAAATCTGCAGCCTTCAGGCCTGTTTTTGTTTTTGGTAAAACATTCTTCTAAGTTCTATAGCCCTGGTGTGTCCACATGCCATACAGAGGTAAACTGTGGTTGCTGTGAAGCTGAACACTGTGACACTGATGGGTCAAATGTGATAATAGTTATCCATGGTGTACAGTGTTTGGTGGAGCTCCTCGATTAAAACAAGCTTGGAAGCAGGAGTGGCATCCACTTCCTTAGTAGCTTGCCTCTGGAAACCCTATGAACCTGGAGAAAGGATGAAAGTCACCCAAGTGTAGAGGACTTTCATTCAGAGGGTCACTATGAGTTGCCTACAACTCGATGACACTTAACAACAACAAAGACAGGTCTGATAAGGGACTTACATCTAGAATTTATAAAATACTTGAGCACCACAAAAAGATAAAGGTCAACAAACCAATTGAAAAGTGGGAACAGGACATGAACAGTCACTTTACCAAAGACATTCAGATGGCACACAAACACATGAAGAAATGTTCAAAATTGGTAGTTCTAAGAGAGATGCAAATGAAAACAACCATGAGATATCATCTCACCCCAGTAAGAATAGCAAAATTTAACAGAACAGAAAGAACTAGTGTTGGCAAGACTGCAGAGAAACAGGAACCCTTATTCCCTGGTGGTGGGAGTGTAAAAAGGTGCAACCATTAAGGAAGGCACTTTCTCAAAACGTTGGAAATAGAAATATCATTTGACCCAGAAATTCCACTTGGAAATATACCCTAAAGAAACTAGAACTACCACCCAGTTATATGCAACACCCATGCTTACTGTGGCTTTATTCACCATAGCAAATAACTGGAAACAACCCAAGTGCCCATCAACAAACTAATGGCTAGAGAAGCTCTGGTATATTCACAAAATGAAATAGTATGCTGCATTGAAAAAGAAGGAACTCATGAAATATTATACAAAATGGGTGACCCTGGAGGACATTATGCTGAGTGAAATATCTCAGTCACAAAGGGACAAATACTGCACAGTGCCACTGAACAGGTAAAGCAGTACTGACATCATGGTTGGGGAAAACTATGAGGGGATAAATAATGTATACTGCATTGAAATAGATGAGGGAGACAACTATTTAGGAGGAATATATGATTAGGTATTATTTATTATCATGACAAAAAGTCCAGAACGAAAGGTGCATAGTGGAGTGGAGGGGGCAAGGGATTGTATAAAAATCAAAGAATTTTATTTTTTCTTTTTAGAGAGAAAAGCAAACTGGGGAAGAAGGGTGGGCAGGGAGGAAAATGTGCAACAATGAATGAATGGATATCCAAAGTCTATGTAAACTTCCATTAAAATTAAAAAGAACACAACACCCAACAAAACATTTACATATAATGAACTAATCACAGTAAGTGCTATTTTTTTTTTTGTTAGGGAATACTTTAATAATAAAATATCTTTCCAATTACATTTTTTGTCTTGCTTTTTAAGAACTTTGTTGCTACAAGTAAGTGCTATTTTAAAACCTAAAACCTGAGTTTCAGAAGCCCATTTGACAATATTTCTTATAAATAAAGTTTTTAAATATTATTTAAAATATAACAAAATCCCTCTCATAAGCTAATTATAGACCAGAGTTTAGCATTCCCAAGTAGTCATCAAATACTTTCATCCTAACTATAATCCATGAAGTTGATTAAATTTCCATTCAACTAGACTTACACAAGCTACAATAGAATAATATTATTTTGCACATGTGACTGACTTGCAGTTCAGAAGGCTCTGCAATCATTTATATTCGCTCAACTGCGTGGGTATAAAAATGGCTTAAATATATTCGTCAGTGGTAGCCTAGAGGCAAGAAATTGCACTGCAATCCTGAAGACACATAGTTCAAATCCACCAGTTGCCCCACAAAAAAGATGGGCAATCTCCTACTAAGCAATTAACTGTCTCTGAAAACCCTGAGAGGGTCAGCTATGGGTCAGTTCTGATTCGACAGTATACAACATACTTGTCAAACATAATAGTTAAGCATAGTAGTAAATGAATTCCAAAAATATTCGCACTAGTACTCTTAGATTTTAACAGGAATTCTTTTTAGTTTCCTAATAACCAGGTACAACTTTGCACTTGCCTGTGGTTACCGTTTCCTTCAGGTCAAGATGAACTCGTTGCATTTGTGCAAACTGGTGCAACGCAGACACAGGGTTTATCTCTCCACGTTTGTATTTCATTATAAATTCTTTAGGAATTTTTTTTGGAGGAAGGACAGGATTTGAAATAGATGTAAGTCCCTTGGAAAGCAATGGTTCTGGAAAATTGCCTAAAATAAATGTTTATATGAGTCAATATAAAAAGGCAAGCGGAAGTACTAAATTCATGGAAATGAAGTATCATTTTAGACATACTATCATGTTCGTTTTGCACTCATGAACAGAATTGTTATTCCATGTATCTTTAAGAAAACAGAATCATGAAATTTTAGAGACATCAATGTCTTCAGAGGCCCCCGAGCTAATGTTTCACAGATGTTGTTACTAAGGCCTAGAACAGCTTAAAGTAGCAGAGGTGGCACTAGAAACCTGGCTTCTGGCTCCCACTCACTGTTTCAGACTATAGTTCACAGTACTATTTTTCAAGTATGCTTGGCCTGACCGTGCAGTGATTAAGCATTTACTCACTAACTCAGAGTTTTTGGTTCAGCTCGATTGGGGAAAGATGTGGAGGATGGATCCCATAGACTGTAGCCTTGGAAACTCTATGGCGCATCACCATGACCTCACAATAGCTGGCTCCATTTCTTTTTCTTGTCCCTACTTCATGCTTAGTGATAACAACATTATCAAGTAGTGTGCTTGTGTTTGTACGTGTAAAACTTCACACCAAAGGCCCAAGATCTTAATGCCATCCAAGAATCCTAAAGAATTCTTAGCAATGAAATAGAAATTGTACCCGTCACTTGCGTAACCTTGGAAGCCATATTAGACAGGCTGTAGCTCTCCGGGGAGTATCCTGGGGGTACAGTTACTGTCTGGGCAGATGACTGAACTGGCAGGTTTTTCTTCAACATTTGAGCAAAGCTAGGAACCCGGGAACTCTGAAA
Organism: Elephantulus edwardii; assembly: GCF_000299155.1. Classification (NCBI taxonomy): domain Eukaryota; kingdom Metazoa; phylum Chordata; class Mammalia; order Macroscelidea; family Macroscelididae; genus Elephantulus; species Elephantulus edwardii. Next base: position 3,026,734 of record NW_006399762.1, read on the forward strand.
CCAGTCACTGTTGCCAGACATTTTCTCGCCTACAAATCATGAGAAAATTGAGAAAAACAAAAAATGGATTACTAGTTTAAAAAGGTACACATGGAACTAAAAAAAAAAAAAAAAATCACCACGGCTTAAGTTTTCAGAACTCCATTATCCTCAATCTCCTCCCTATATTTTGACACAAAAGAGTAAAAGAATATTTCAACTGGAAAGGCACCTACATCGTCCCAGACATTAGCGCATTCAGGGGGGGAAAAAAAGAAAAAAGAAAGGTACTCGTTCCGCAGAGTCCCGAGGACCATCCAGGGTGGGCGGCGTTTCGAGTCCCCACCCAACTTCCACCCACAGAAGTTGCTTTTCCCGCCCTCACTGCTGGACCTCAACTCAGGTCAGGTCGGAGGGCGCTGCGAGCCTCGCCTCTGGCAGGCCGAGCTTGCAGGCCGCCGTTCCTCCTCCGGCCTCCTCGACCTCCCGCCTCAAGCCGCCTGCGTGAGACCACGCGCTCGGGCAGCGGCTTTCAAATCCGGCTTCGAGGAGCTCTCATAGGTCCTGGGCCGACGCCTCCGCTTCTGCCTCGTCCAATCACCCAACGTCTCCGCACCTCGAGCTCCCGCCCCCACGCCTGCGCGTTGCCCCTGTGATCCCTTCTAAGAGGCCGAGCAGGGAACGGAAGCGCGGGTTCCGAACCCGCAACGCTGGTCTGGTTCTCGTCTCAGTTCTTGGGCGGATTGTCCAGTTTCCCTGCTAGAGAAGCGGAGCCAGTTCTCACAGTATGGCTGCTTAGTTGGTGTCATTTTAATTATCTAGCTCTTCTATGTCGTTGCTTTCGACTTTAGAGGCTGTTTAATCTGGGATGCTCAGCAGTTATTAAATGGGGGACACTACGCGAGATTGGTTTTGAGACATCCCATTATCTTAAAGCATAACCCTGAAAAGGCTTGTTAATGATCTTGTTTTCCTTGTTGTCAAGGGTGGTGGGGCCGTATAAAACCTTTGCAGAACTTTAGACAAACCTTAACACCCATTGAGATAATTAGTATGCATGACGACGGTAGAGGACAGAGTAGAAGTAGAACTGCCCCTTAAGGCTATACATTTTTATGGGTCCTGCCTTACTTTGAAGTGGTGGTTAGCTTAAACTGCTGACCTTTGGGTTAGCAACGATTTACTTTGACCACAGCCCCATGAAGCTCTTTGAACTTTGGCCATATGAGCCAAATAAAAGGCATTTGTGAAGTGAAAAGTGTAGGCACTGAGAATAAATGGCTCTGATATCTGGGTGGGAAAAAAGCCCCAATTAAGTGTATAAAGATAGAGGAAAATAATTTTTTAAACCAAATGCAAGTACTAGAGTTGCATAGCACGTCAGTGACCCTTGCTTGTATACCTATTAATGCGTGTCAGTATTTAAAATACATCATCTTAAGATAAGGCAGTCTGCTTAGGATAAAGATTCATAGTGGTGGAAACCATATGGGGCCAATTCTGTCCAGACTTAGGTCACTATGTGTTACAACTCAAAAAGTTATATTTTGGTTTTCCTGGATTTGTCTTTTTCATTTTTATATTGGTTTGATTACAAAGTTCATACACATTGTGTTTCATATAGTTTCATTATGTTTTATAAAATTAATCACCATTACCCTGTCTTTCCAAATCTCTACCAGATCATTCCTATTTCCTTTACCTAACGCTCCCCCAGCCCTCCAAAATGTGAGACCCTATGTTCCCCCCCCATCCTCATCTCTCGGCACCCCCTTAGATCCTCATACACATTTACTAGTTATCTTTCTATTTTTACAATAATGGTCTTATGCAGTATTTGCCCTAATGAGACTGACATAGTTAATTCAAATAATGCTCTCCAGTCCCTTTCAAATTATGTAGTAATTTTCGAGATTGTTGCTTCTGAATGCTGCTTACTATTCAACTGTATGAATGTACCAAAATTTCTCAGTCCCTTCGAGTGTGGTTGGACATGTGGGATATTTTCATAATCTTACCATGGTGAAAAACATTGCTATGAATGTGAGGGTACAAATCTTCATTTGTGTTTTAGTTCTAATTTTCTCAGGATATATTCCTAGCAGTGGAATAGCCAGGTCATGTTGAATATTCAGCTTTTTGAGGAAACGTCAAATTGCCTTCCAGAGAGGATGTATCATTTTACAGTCCCACCAACCGTATATGAGCGGTACCTATCTCTCTGCATCCTCTCCAACATTTATTGCTTAGTGTCCTGTAAAACACCCACTGCTACTGGGGTGAGATGGTATCTAATTGCAATTTTGATTTGCTTCTCTCTCTTATTACTTTTGATTTTGAGCATTTCTTCATATATCTGTTTGCTATTGGTGAAAAACAGTGATTTCCTCTGTGAAAAAATCTGTCTATTGCCCATTTTGTAATTGTGCTATCAGATTTTTCATGTGGAGGGCCTATAGTATTCTATAAACTTTTATTATGAGAACCTTGTCTGAGATGGTATTGCCAAATGTTTTTCCCCAGTCAGTAGGTTTTCTTTTCATCCTGCTGGATAAAGGGTATTTTATGCACACGGGGATTTAATCTTTAGAAAGTCCCATTCATCAACCCTATAAGCAGCCGACCTGAACCCTATCTTATCCTGTGCCATCCTCATAATTTCTGACACATGTTGAGGGTTTTTCATTTCTTCACTGAACCTCTGTCATTTTAAGAATGATGTCCCTTTCCAAGGAGTAGCCTTGCCTAGCTACATGTCCAAAGTATCAAAGACAAAGCTTCACCATCTTTGTCTCCAAGGAACTCTTTGGCTACACTTTGCCCAAGACATATCTTTTTGTTCTTTTTGCAGTGATGAGATAGATATCCAGTACTCTTCTCCAGCACCACTACTCAAAGGCATCAATTCTTTTCATCATCCTTATTCATTACGCAGCTCTTTGATACATAGCAAGTGATTGAGAAAACCATGGCCTGAATAAGATGCACCCTAATCTTCAAACTGACATCATTGCTCATTATCGTTTTAGGGAGGTCCCTGACAGGGACTTGCCCGGTGCAGTATGTTTCCTGATTTCTTGGCTGCTGGTACCAAAGAAATTGATTGTTGATCCAAGCAAGATGAAATCATTGACAGCTCAATCCTTTCTTCATCTATCATAGTGTAAACTGTTGGTCTTGTGGTAAAGACCTTTGTTTTCTTAATGTTGAGATGTAATCCATACCCAAGGCTATAGTCCTTGATCTTTTGCAGCAAGTATTTCATATCCTCACTTTCAGCGAACGAAGTTGTGTCATCAGCATAATGAAATGTACAAAGAACTGAAGTCAGAGAATTAAAAGGGATCAACTTGCTTGGCCTTTATTAAGCTGAAGGAACTGAACAACAAGTTCAAGCCTTGAGAGGCAATACTTACAGATACTATGGACAGAATATTGAATGATCCAGAAAGCATCAAAAGAAGATGGAAGGAGTACACTGAGTCACTATACCGAAAAGAATTGGCTGACACAGCAGAATTTCATTAAACACCCTAAGATCAAGAGGCAATGGTGATGAAGGAAGAAGTTCAAGATGCTGTGAAGGAATTGGCAAAAAATAAGGCCCCAGGAATTGATGAAATACCAGTTGACAAATGTCAGCAAACTGATACAGTCCTGGATGTGCCTACCAGGTTGTGCCAAGAAATGTGGAAGTTGTTGTTGTTAATGTGCCGTTGAGCCACCTGTGACCTTTAGTGACCCTATGTACAACAGCTTTTAAGCCTGCCCTGTTCTGAGCCAGTCTCACTAATTCCAAAACACCAGCACCCCCTAAGGCCCCAGTCAGTATATCAATCCATCTCATCTGGGGTCTTCCTTCCTTTGCTGTGCTGTCCCTCCATCCTTCTGAAAATGATGTTCTTATCCAAGGACTGGTCTCTCCTGGCCACGTACCCAAAGTATGCCATATAGAGCTTCAAAATCCTCACCTCCAAGGAGAAACTTAGTTTAATCTTCTCCAAGACAGACCTGTTTGTTTTCCTGGTGATCCATGGTATGTTGAAGACTCTTCTCCTGAACAACAATTCAAAGGCATTGATTCTTCTTCTGTCATCCTTAGTCATTGTCTGGCTCTTTAATGCATAGGAAATAATTTCCAAGACCATGGCCTGGACTAGGTGCACCTTAGTCTAGACAGACATAATTGCTTTTCAGTCTCTGGAGAAGTCCCTGACAGCAAATTTTTCCAATGCAATTCATCTCTTCTCCGTTCCCATTCCAAAAAAAAAGAAGAAAATGGTGATCCATCAGAGTGTGTAAATTATTTAACAACATCATTAATATCACACATAAGCAATTCCTGCTGAAGATTATCCCCAGATGACTAAAACTACCAGAAATGCAAGCTGGGTTTAGAAGATGCTGTGGTACTAGAGATATTATTACCAACATTAAATGAATCTTAATGGAAATGTCTCAGAGGAATGTCTAATTGTGTTTTATTGACTATACAAAGGCATTTTACTATGTGGATTGAAACAAATTGTGGCTAACATTGAAGAGAATGAGAATCCCAGAACACATGACTATACTCATGTGAAAACTATACCAGGAGGCAGTTGTCAGAACAGAGCAGGAAAACACTGTATGGTTCATAATTAAGGAAGGACTGCATCAGAGATGTGCTCTTTCCTCATACCTTTTTAATCTGTATGCAGAACAGATTATTTGGGAGGCTGGACTTTATGAGGAGAAATGTGACATCAGGATGAGAGGAAGACTCATCAACAACCTGCATTATGCAGATGACACAACCTTGCTTGACTGAGGAGGACCTGAAGAGCAGTCTTCAATATGATTTGAAGCTCAACATCAAGCAAACAAAGATTCTCACCGCTGGGCCAATTGGCATCACCATGATAGATGGGGAAGAGATTGAGATTGTTAACAATTTCAATTTACTTGGTTCCACAATCAACACTCTTGACACCAGTGTCAAGAAATCAAAAGATGAATTGCATTGGGGAAAATCTGCTGTTAAGGACTTCTCCAGAGTGTTAAAGAGCAACAATATCAGTCTAAAGACTAAGGTACGTGATTTAAGCCATGGTATTCACAATTACTTGCTATGCTTCAGAGAGCTAGATAGTGACCAAGGATGACGGAAGAATCTATGTCTTTGAGTTGTGGCGCTGAAGAATAGTATTGAACATACCATGGACTCTCAAAAGAACAAATGAGGAAAAAAAGCAGGAGAAACCAAGTTGCTCCTTCAAGGCAAGAATTTTGAAGCTCTATCTGACATACTTTGGGAGTGCACAGAGGAACTAGTCCTTGGAGGAAGACATAATGCTTGGAAGGGTGAAGGGACAGCGAAGGAGAAGAAAACCAAGGATGGGATGGATTGACACAGTAACTTGGGTAATTGGAGTAGGTATGTGGAGTCAGTGGGACTGGCTCAGAATAAGGCAGAATTGTTGTTGTTGTTATGTGGCATCAAATTGCCTGCAACTCATAGCTACCCTGTGTACAACAGCCCTAAATCCTGCTCTGTCCTGTGCCAATCTCACTGTCTCTGACATACCTACCTCCATTACCCCAGTCACTGAATCAATCCACTTCATAGAGGGTCTTCCTCTCCTGCCCTGTCCCTCCACCCTCCCAAGCATGGTGTCTCTCTCCAAGGACATGTCCAAAGTATGTCAGATGAAGCTTCAGACTCCTTGCCTCCAAGAAGCATCCTGGTTTAACCCTCTCTTGGGTGAACCTGTTTGTTTTCTTAGCAGTCCATAGTATATTCAATACTCTTCTCCAACACCACAACTCAAAGGCATCAATTCTCTTTCTATCCTCCTTAGTCATTGTCCAGCTCTCTGATGCATAACAAGTGATTGCAAAGACCATGGCCTGTATCAGGTGCACCTTAGTCTCCAGAAC
>NW_006399762.1:3032731-3036769 GCF_000299155.1 Elephantulus edwardii
TGAACAATCTCAATCTCTTCACCATCCATCCTGATGCTGCCAATTGGTCCAGTGGTGAGAATCCTTGTCTTCTTGATATTGAGCCTCAATCCATACTGAAGGCTGAAGTCCTTGGACCTCAGCAGCAAGCGCTTCAGGTCCTCCTCAGTTTCAGCAAGCAGGGTTGTGTCATCTTCATCACGCAGATTGTTGATAGATATTCCATCAATCCTGATGCCACAATGATAATTTTTAATGGGTGAAAGACAAATTTGAAGAATTACAGGATACTGCAAGCAAGAACCAAGAGGAGCTTAAAAGATCCAATCCAAAACAATGCAGATAAAATAAACGAGGCATTAGAGGCACTGGAAAAAGAAGAAACCATAATTCAAAATATGTTTCAGATACTGTCAACATGATGGAGGTTCACGTGAACAGGGCTGAAGAGAGGGAACACAGAATCAGTGAGACAGAAGATAGAACTGTCCCCACTGATATGATAAAGCAAAAAGCAGAATCAAAAAAGAGGGGAAAAGAGGAAAACCTTAGAATAATGCAGGACACCATCAAGTGAATTAACATGTGCATCACTGGAATCCTAGAACATGAAGAAGCAACTAAAAAAACTGAAAAAGTTGTGGTGGAAGAATTACTAGTGGAAAACTTTCCAGACTTAATGAAGAATGAGAGAATATATATTCAAGAAGCTGAACAAACACCATATAGAATAGACCCTAAAAGAAAAGTAACAAGGTACATAACTGCTAAATTTGCCACAACCAAAGATAAGGAGAGAGTTCAGAAAGCAGTGAGGGAGAAACAAAGAGTAACCTATAAGAGAGAATAGATAAGAGCTAGTTTCTAAGCAGAAACAATGCGAGCAAGGAGAGTGAAGGACATATATCGAACACTCTAAGAACACAACTGTCAACCACGAATACTGTACCCAGCAAAACTGTTCATCAAATACAAAAGAGAGATCAAGATATTTCCAGAAAAACAGAACCGAAGGGATTTGTAAAAACAAGACCAGTGTTGCAGGAAACACTGAGAGACATCCTTCTTACAGAGGTGTCACAGAAAACAGGATGGACCAAAGTTAACTAGCAACAACACAAAAAAGAATTCAACAAAATGATAACAATAAAACCTTGTCTCTCAATAATCACACTGAATGTGAATGGTTTGAATGCACCATTAAAGATAAAAAGAACAGAAGATTGTATAAGAAACAAAATCCATCAATAGGCTATCTACAAGGGACACACCTAAAATATGAAAATAAAGGAAGACGAAAAAGTGTGGGAAAGAATATACCAAGCAACTGGCAACTAAAAAAAGCAAGGTAAAATAAATTTCAATGCACAAACAATCACAAAGGACAAGGAAGGTCACTATATAATCCTGAAAGGGTCACTAGAACAAGAGGACATAACAATAAAAAATATCTATGCAGCAAATGAAATACCTGCGAAATACATGAAAGAAACATTAACAAAACTGAAAAAGGAAATATACAACACTACTATAGTAGTTGGAGACTTCAATACACCCCTCTCAAGAAAAGACAGAACTACCAGAAAGAAACTCAACAGAGATGCTGAAGAATTAAACAATACAATAAACCAACTTGACCTCATAGAAATGTATAGGCTAATGCACCCCCAAAATAGCACAATATACCTTCTTTTCCAATATGCATGGAACATTCTCGAGAATAGATCACATTTTAGGTCACAGGACAGGCATCAATGAATTAAAAAACATAGAAATAATACAAAGCATCTGCTCAAAACCACAATGCTACAAAATAAGAAATTAATAACAAGACGATAAAGGAGAAAAAAACCCACACATTTGGAAACTGAACAACACCTTGCTTGAACATGAGTGGGTACTAGAAGAAATAAAAAGTGAAATTAAAAAGTTTCTTGTAACAAATGACAATGAAAACACCACAAACCAAAAAGCTCTGGGAAACAGCCAAAGCAGCAATCAGAGGTCAATTTACAGCAATAAGCAAACACATCAAAAGGCAGGAAAAACTGACCATTGACTCTCTAACTCAACATCTCCAACAAAAAAAAGAAAAAAGAACAGGAAAATCCAACACCATATAAAAAACTGAAATTATAAAAATTAGAGCAGAAATAAATGAAATTTAAACCATCAACAAAACTAGGAGTTCATTCTTTGAAAAGGTCAATAAAATTGACACACCACTAGCAAAACTAACAAAGGAAAAGACACAAATAATCTGAATAAAAGATGAAATGAGCAACGTCACAACAGAAACAACAAAAATAAAAGGCCAACAATGGAATATAATGAAAATTATACTCAAAACAAATATGAAAACCTACAGGAAATTGACAAATACTTAAAAAATTTACAAGCTACCTAAACTGACACAAATAAAAACTGAACACTTGAATAGACCCATTACAAAAGAAGGAACTGAAAATAAAAAAAAAAACAAACAAACTTCCAGCCAAAAACAGTCCTGGACCAGACAGCTTTACAAATAAATATTATCAAACATTCAGAGAAGAACTGTCACCAATTCTACGTAAACTATTTCAGAAAATAGAAAAAGATGGAATTCTCCCAGACTCCTTCTAGGAAGCAAACATATCCTTGATACCAAAGTCAGGTAAAGATACCACCAAAATAGGAAACTATAGGCCAATATCTCTCATGAACATAGATGCAAAAATCCAGAATAAAATCCGGGCCAACAGAATCCAATGATACATCAAAGAAATAATTCACTATGACCAAATGGGAATTATAACAGGTAGGCAAGGCTAGTTCAACAGAAGAAAAACAATCACATTAACAAACCAAAGAACAAGAACCACATGATCCCATAAATTGATGTAGAAAAGGCCTTTGATAGTATCCAACACCCTTTCCTGATTAAAACACTCAACACAATAGGATTAGAGGGGGATTTCTTCAACATAGTAAAAAATATATATGTAAATCTGAGAGCCAACATTGTTCTCAATGGAGAGAGGTTAAAGACATTCCCTTTTAAAACAGGAACTAGGCAATCGGATGCCCACTATCACCTCTCCTATTCAATATTGTATTGGAAGTCTTAGTGATAGCAATAAGACAAGACAAGGAAGTAAGAGGTATCCAAATTGGTAAAGAGGAACTAAAATTATCTCTCTATGCACATGATATGATAGTATACTTAGAAAACCCTAAAGACTGAGCAAGAAAACTGTTGGACAGTTGACCAATTCAGGAAAGGAGCAAGATACAAGATCAACATACAAACATCAATTGGACTTCTCTACAGTGAAAAGAGAATACAGCGCTGGAGCTAAGAAAAACAATACCCACCACAATAGCTAATCACAAGATTAAATATTTGGGAGTAAATCTAACCAGAAGCACAAATGATGTATTCAAAGAAAATTACAAAACATTAGTACAAGAAACAAAAAGAGACATGGAGAAATGGAAGAATATCCCTTGTTCATGGATTGGAAGACTCAATATTGTGAAAATGACAGTGTACTACCAAAGGCAATTTACACGTTCAATGCAATCCTAATACAAATATCAATTCCATTTTTCAACGAAATGGAAAAGGTAATCTCCAATTTAATTTGGAAAGCAAAGAGGCCCCAAATAAGCAAAGCACTCCTTAAAAATAGAAACAAGGTAGGAAACATCTCACTCCCTGATTTAAGTCCTACTACACAGCTGTGGTGGTCAAGACAGCATGATACTAGTATAATGGCAGGCACATAGATTAACAGAATAGAACTGAAAACTCTGAAGTAAGTCCATCTACCAATGGCCATCTGATTTTTGACAAGAAGATGAAATCAGTTAAGTGGGGAAATGACAACCTTTTTAACAAATGGTATGTTGGCAAAACTGGAAAACTATCTGTAGAAAACTCAAGCAAGATCCATACCTCACTCCATACAGAAAAACCAATTCAAAATGGATCAAGAACCTAGGTCTAAAACCAAGGACTATAAACGTCATTACAGAAAAGCTTGGAAGAACTCTAGAAGCCCTAATCCACAACAT
>NW_006399762.1:3036869-3085562 GCF_000299155.1 Elephantulus edwardii
AGTCATTGTCCAGCTCTCTGATGCATAACAAGTGATTGCAAAGACCATGGCCTGTATCAGGTGCACCTTAGTCTCCAGAATGACATCATTCCTCTTCAGTACTTTGGAGAGGTCTCTAATAGCAGACTTTTCCAATGCAATATGTCTTTTAATTTCCTGACTGCTGGTGCAAAGACTGTTGATTGTGTAGCCAAGCAAACTAAAGCTGTTAACAATCTCTATCTATCTCTTCACCATCTATTATGATGCTGCCATTTGGCCCTGTGGTGAGAATCTTTGTTTTCTTGATATTGAGCCTCAATCTATATTGAAGGCTGCAGTATATAAAGAGAGAGAAAGAAGTTAAAAGTGGCCAATACCAGTCTTTCTCAGCTCACTAATGCCTAGGATTTTGATCTTTATGCCGTCCATTTAATTTATTCTTGGAGAATTTATCTGTAGTGGGAAGAAGTTGTGCTGCCAACCCAAAGGCATGTCGTTTGAGTCTACCAGCTGCTCCACAGGAGAAAAATGGGCAGTCACTTTTCTTGTGAATTACAGTCCCAGAAAACCTACAGGAGATCAGTTATGAGTCAGTTCTCACTTAATACCACATAACAACAAACAACATTTCATTTCTGATGATTTCTGATTTTCCTGTATTCATACTTTGGACATTCCATATTCCATTTATTAATGTATGTTTGCTGCTGCTTCGCCTCATTTTGACACATCAGCAAAAAAAGTTCCTTATTGGATGAAAGCTTTAATCCACATACATCATTAGACTACTTTGATGACAGAACTTTCGTGGCATAAATTTTTGCCCTCCCAAAGCCTGTACTTCTCTAGCTTGAATTCACCAAGTGGCTCTACAAGAGAAAGTTAGAAGGTCTCCTCTTACAATTTACAACGTCAGAAACCCAGTGGAGGGTCAACTGTGAATCAATTCTGACTCAGTGGCAATTAGTGAGTTTGAATCTACATTGAGGAGGCTACTCTTCCCCTGTTCCATTTTGAATGCTTTTGAGTCTGAGAGGCCTATCTTCTAGTACTATTTCAAACAATATTCTTTTGCTAGTAGGATTTTTGAGAGCGTATTATCTCAGAAGTGGATTACCAGTCTTGCTTAACTCTCAAGTCTTCACTTAAATCTGTTCATTAGAGGTGAGTCTGCTGCTATTGGAAATACCAGCAGCACTCATATAAACTCTATGAACAACTTACCTGAACCCTGCCTTATTCTGTGCCATCCTCATCATCTCTGATGCATTAGAGCCCATTGATGAATTTACTGTGTCAGTCTATCTTGTTGGGGGTCTTTCTCTCCTTTGCTGACCCACTGTCTTTCCAAGCATGGTGTCCTTTGCCAAAGAATAGCCTCGTCTTGCTACATGTCCTAAGTATGAAAGGCGAAGCTTCACCATCTCTGCCTCAAGAAGCACTCTGGCTACACTTTATCCAAGGTATATTTGTTCAACTGGCAGTCCATGAGATATTCAGTACTCTTCTCCAGCAGGACAGCTTAAAGGCATCAATTGTTCAGTCATCCTTATTCATTGTCCAGGTCCCTGATGTATAGCAAATTACAGTACACAAAAGTCACTTGTTTTGCCAAACAGATAAGAGAGGTGGAGTCAAGCAAGATTCAGAAGAGGCCAAGAAACAAAGGATATAATTTCTGATAGCAGAGAACATACATTCACATCTATTTTATTGACTAACAAAGGCATGTGACTGAAAATCATAAGAAATTATGGATAACATTGAGATGAACACTAATTTCAGAAATTGTGCATGCAGAACCCATATATAAACCCAGAAACACCTGATTAAAAGGGATGCTGCATGAGTTAAAATCAAAAAAGGCATGTGTTAGGTTGTTACATCCAGATTGAATAGATATCTGTTTTTCATACCTATTCAGTCTATCTGTTTAACGAAATCATTTGGGAAGCTGGACTATGTAAAGATGAATGTGGCATCAGGATTGAAGGAAGGTTCATCACTAACCTATGTTACACTAACCAGTCTTGCTTGAAGAATATGAAGACTTAAAGCACTTACTGAAGAACATCAAAGACTACTGCCTTCAGTATATATTACATCTCATCTTCAAGAAAAGAAAATGTCTTAACCACAATACCAATAGACAACATTACAGTAGATGGAAAAAAGAATAATGATTTAATTTTGCTTGGATTGACAACATCCATGGTAGCAGCAGTCAAAAAATCAAGACAGGTTTCATTAGGCAAATATGCTGTCAGGGACTTTTTTTGAAGAACTAAAGGACAAGGATGTCAGTATACAGACTAGGGTGTTTTCAATTATTTTGAATGCATGTGAAAGTTGGACAATAAGTATTGAAGACTTGATGCCTTTAAATTGTGGAGTTGCAAACAATGTCATATATTCTATGAACTCCAAGAAACACCCCCCCCCAAAAAAAACAGAACAGATAAATCTGTCCTGGAGGAAGTGTAGCCAGAGTGCTTCTTAAAGGCAAGGATCGTGAAACTTTATCTTATCACTTTGGGTATATTTTCATGGGGAACAAGTTCTTAGAGAGACACATCATGGACATAATGACTATTTGGTAGCAGTGTGTTTGAGCCTGGTGGAGGTTATGGGGATGTTTAAGAATATAACAAGGTTTATGTCTGTTCTTAGGGTCAGTATGAGGAGTAGTTGACTGGAGGCGCCTAACAACAACAGTAGCAGCAGCAGTGTGAGTTGTTGACTACAAATCAGCAAGTTGGGCTTGCCATAAGAATTGTAATTTGTTTAAAAACTTCGATTCTCATCTTTTTTTATGTATAAGACTATGCAGATGTTTTGGAGGAACAGTCTTCTAAGTCTGGCCAATTTGTTGAGCTGAGATCATCTGGTTTTGCTGTGACAGTGAACCTTGTGCCATTGTGGTCTCAAATGCCATAATGGAACAACTGTGCCATAGGTGTGCCAAACACCAAAATGGCTACCCATGGTGGGCAGTGTTTGGTGGATGTCCCAGATAAATTCCATTTGGAAGCTGGAGTGGCATCCATTTCCTAAACTACGTGCCTCTGGAAAGTCTATAAACTTGGAGAAATGACGAGTTACAGAAAGGCTTCAGGCCTTATGTTCATAGGGTCACTGTGAGTTATACTCCACTTGCAACGGCAATCAACAACCACAACAACAGCAAGAAAAAAACAGCGATATAATCGTTGCTATTTCCATAAACAATGACATGGACTAATAGGAGAAAAACAACTCTTATTTTCAGTAAAAATTACTTTTTAAAAAAATTATCAAAAGTATTTATGTTGCTTTGGTCAAGTGACCATTACTAATTATAGTGATAACTTAATTAAAAAGTATTTTACCATTTAAAGACTTGGTTACAGGAAATTTAAAACAAAACCTCTAACGTTATTGCTAAATTGTATGATAGAGACAATTAAAACTTTCAAACATGAAAATAGGGTAATTTTGAGATAAAAATCTATGAGAAATAAAAGCTCAAAGAATAAAAGTAATGAGAAAATAATTTCCCTTGTGTACCGTTAAGTCGGAACTGACCCAGAGCTGGCAGGTTTTCAGAGTTGCATGGAAGGAGATTGCCCATCCTTCTCCCACAGAGCAGCTGGTAGATTCAAACCATGAGCCTTCAGAATTGCCACTTCTTACTTCTTACCACTAGGCCACCAGAGCTCCCTTCTCTAAAGGAAAAGCATATACACTTATTGCTCACCTAGTGGTGATACTAGGTTCCAAAGGCGGTATGTCAGGCACATAATGCAACAATAGAGGATGATTGCATCACCCCATCCCCTCAGCTGTACTGTGATTGGACCACTTGGGTCCTGCTAAAGTCACCTGCCACCAGTACTTTACTTTCTCTGTGTCACCTCAGTAGAACTCAGGACCCCACTCCTACCTGCATAGGAAAACTTCCCAGTGTTCCAGAAGAAAAGTGGCCTGAGTGCTGTCCCCTCCAATTCCATTTCACCATTTCACTGTCTCCTGTCTTCGTTTTGTTTTCAGAATGAATGGCCCTGGCTCATCCCCTCAACAACTCCCAAAATGCGCTAGGAGACTTTGCGGAAGGCAGGGACTCCTGGTCCTTAGGCAGGAGGGCCTGAATATCTCAGAGTAGAGGATGGGAAATATATTTTTTGCACCTTTGCCAACTCTTCACCCAAATTCTCCCTAGCTTTCTCTGAGTAGCCCATTCCTCTCTGCCCTCCTTTCTACCCAACCTCTCCCATGTGCCCATTGGAATCAGCATTTCAGAGATTCCTCTGTCTTGATAGCCAGGCCTAACTTCTGATCTTGACTTTATATAGCTGCTGCCACTGAATACTCACTAAGTGCTCACCCTCACCCATGTAACCTGCACTACCTTCACCTGTGCCTAACCAGGAGGAGACATCAAGGATTTATGGAGGACTTCATAGGTTCAGGTCAACCTATATAGAATCTTTTGTGCCTCAGGAACCCAAGGGCTCAATCTCAGGACTTCTCACCACAGCTAGTCTTGTCCTGGAGCTGGGCATGGGTCTCAGAGTGCAGCCTTTTCCAGGCACCAGGGTGTCAGAGTAGCAGAGATGTTAGGGATGTCCAAACATGGCTGGCAGGTCTGGGGAGCCCCAAAGAAGCTGTGGCCAGAGGAGCAACCTGTATCCTGAAGGCGGATTGCCTTTGGAAGAAAGCAGGACTCTGGGATCCCACTAGGAAATCCATTTGTTATATTTTCACATGCGTATACACACTTCTACAATTGTCTGGCTATGTATTTATCAAGATGAGGTTATAATTAATTGAACATCACAGCATTTCATTTAGGGCAGCTCTTTGTTTTCTGCCTCTTTCGGTGAGATAATGCCATTGCCATATATTTGTAATATATTTAGATTCATTTGTCATCTGTATTCTATTTAGGCATCTCTTGACATCTTTGTTGATATTTTACAAATTTCATATAGTATAGTTTGCATTTGGTGTGATAGATTTATATGTTTGGATAAATTCATCATTCTGTTACCTTGCAAAATTTCATTACCTTAATGTTCCTCTTTTTTATTCAACTCTGACTACTACTCTCAAACCCTGGAAACCACTGATCTGTCTTCCATACCTTTAGTTTTTCTTTTCTCTTATTGTTGCTGGTGTGTACCATCGACTCAAAACTGACCCATAGTTGACCTTCTCCCAGGCTTTCAATGGCAGCTAATCATGTGGGAAGAAATTGCCCATCTTTCTCCCGTGAAGCATCTGGTGGATTTGAACCACCTGCCTTCAGAATTGCAGTGGAGCTTCTTACCACTAGGCCATAGAGTAGGAACCGACCCATAGCTGGCAGGTTTTTAGAGGCAGTTAATCACGTAGGAGGGGATTGCCCGTCCTTCTCCCATGGAGCAGCTTGTATCCTCAAACCATGTGCCTATAGGGTTGCAATGCACCTTCTTGTCACTAGGCCTCCAGCAGCTCCCCTTATTATATAAATACAATAATAAATATTTGAATTTTTAAGTTGTTACCAACTGTCAGGTCCGTGCTTACTCATGCTCTGAGTACCACAGAGGGGCACTGCCCAGGCCTGTACCATCTTTACTTGTGGCTGTATTTGAGCCCATTGTTTTACTCACTGTCAATCCATCTTGTTGAAGGTATTTTTTTTTCTTTTTTTATTGACTCTTTATCAACCATAATGCCTTTCTCCAGGGACTGGAACCTCCTGGAGGCATGTTCAAAGCATGAACTCTAGCCATCCTCGCTTCTGAACATTTTGGCTGTACTTTTGTCTAGAACATACAGATCCAGGTTGTCTTTATCTGTTGTGCTTACTTTTCTTTCCCATAACAAAGAAATTAAGGGGGGAAATCTGAACATAATCAATACTTATTTATTCTGCATGTTAATAATTGAATATCTACACTGGGTTACTTACCAGGCTAGACGCTGGGGATGTAAGAATAGTTTTATCAATACCATTGTTGGAAAATAGCCAGCCTTAAAGATAGGACCAAAGTGTTTAACATACATCTTTTTCCTCCCATGTTGTTATATGCTGTTGAGTCGACTACGAGTGATAGTGGCCCTATGAACACTAGCTCTGAACCCTGCCCTATCTTCAATCAATCTTACTGCCTCTGACACGCCTGCCTTCAGTGCCACAGTAACTGTGTCAATACATCTCATCCAGGATCTTCTTTGCCTGCAGTGACCCTCCACCCTTCCAAGCCTGTCCTCCAAGGACTGGTCCCTCTTGGTAACATTCCCAAAGTATGTAAAACAGAGTTTCACAGTCCTTTCCTCCAAGGTGCAACTTGGTTTTGCCGTCTCCAGGACAGACCTATGTGTTCTCTTGGGAGTCCATCATGTGTTCATTGCTCTTCTTCTGCCATACTTAGTCACTGTCCAGCTCGCTGATGCATGGCAAGTAATTGAAAAGACCATGACTTGGATCAGGCACATCTTAGTTTCTAAAAAGGCATCGTTGTTCCTTAGCACTCTGGAGAGGCCCCTGACAGCAGACTTTCCCAAAGCAATTCATCTGACTACTGGTGCCAAGAGTGTTGATTGTGGATCTGAGCAAAATGATATTGTTAACAACCTCACTCTTTTCTCCATCCATCATGGTGCTGCCAGCTGGCCCAGAGGAGAGAATCTTTTTCTTGATGTTGAGATGTAATCTATGTTGAAGATTGCAGTCCTTGACCTTCTGTAGCAACTGCTTCAAGTCCTCCTCAGGGAGCAGGGTTGTATCATCTGCTTAACACACCTCCAACCCTGCTGCCACGTTCCTCCTCATAAAGACCAGCCTCCCAAATGATCTTTTCGGCAAATAGATTGCAAAAGAATGGAGAACAACATATCTGTAATGCACTCCTTGATTTTGAACCATGAAGAGTTTATTAGTATGACTAATTAGTATGACTGCTTCATGGTCTAAGTATAGTTTTCATATAAGCACAATAAAGTTCTCTGGAATTCCCATTTTTTCCTCCTCTAGCTTTATCAAATTTCTAGTGGTTCTTCTTATTTTGTTTCGGTTGCATTGATGTTTAGTATGTGAAGGCTGTTAAGATGCCATAAGAAGTTTTTGGTCTCCTTTATACAATAAATTTTTACACAGTGGCATCTACTTTCTAAACAACATGCCTCTTGGAAACTCTATGAACTTTGATAAATGTTGATAGTTGCAGAGGGGCTTCAGGCCTTTTGTTCATAGGGTTGCTATGAGTCATGTTCAACTCGAAGGCAATCAACAACAACAATGTCTGAGTCACTTTATTTCTTTTCAGTTACTGGGGTAGATGAGCCACATTGTTTACATAGCAATTCTTAATGCTAATATAAAAGAAAAAAGTTTAATATGGATGGCATTTCAGTATCTTTTTTTTTTTTTGGAGGTGGTGGTTGGAATTACGTTCAGTATAATTTCTTATTTCATGAATATTTTTCATGTTTCTCTGTTTTGCCTTTAGTAAAAGTGCCTCAGCTTTGACACTATTTAAGTATCTTTTAACTGCTGACTCACTGTGTGATACAGGTTTTGAATACTAGTCTCAGATATTTGATACATTGATGTAATAACACCCCTTAAGCTTGTTGTTTGTTGTTAGGTGCCGTTGAGTCGTAGATGACTCATAGACCTGAGCACTGTTCCTATATGGAGTTTCCAGAGGCAAGCCATTTTGGAAGTGGATGCCACTCCTGCTTCCAAGCCTGTTTTAATCTGGACACTGTCCACGTGGGTAACCATTATCACATTTGGCACATCTGTGTCACAGTGTACTTTATCTTAGCACACCCTTAATCAAGTATAAGGGGAGTTCCCCTAGGGGGTGGCCTACAATATCTTTTATCTCACTAAAGAAAGGGGAAAAAAATCAAGCGGAAGTTCTGGAAGAGGGCTCAGGACCCCAGGAAATAATTACCAAGAAAGAACATGGTGAGCCCTTTTGGAATTTGGCCTGCACTGGCTAGTTCTTCGACATTGGAGAAGGCCAAAACATGTAGAGATCTTTAAGAGCACAATCTTACAGGGCTGAACGAAACAAAGACCTTTCTCCACAACTCAGAGTGAGAAGGAAGGTTATTCCTCTAGAGCTAGCACCTTGAATTTGACTTCTAACCTCTTAACCTGTAAGAGAATAAATTTTTAATTTTTGAACTCATCCACTTTTAGTATTTCTATTTTACCACTAGTTATCTAAGAAATGTGGTTATATCTCTGTTATGTTGCTTTGTGCCATTGAGTCAGATCTAACTCACAGACCCTTCAGAGGCAGTTAAGGAAAATGATAGGAAAATCATATATCATAGTGACTTTCTCATCTCAGTACATAGCATCAGTAACCTAATTTTTGAAGCCAAAAGGCGGCAAGACCAAGTGTGAAGTTGCAAATACATCAGGCCATTTAGGATGGGGGCTAGGCGTCTGAATTTTAACTAATTCTTTGTTGTGAGACATCTTTGTTTTAACTTCTTATGTAATTAGTAAATTTTTCCTGTGATAAGGAATAACATTTATTTTCTCATAGAATCCAAATCAAGGTAATTGCCTTAATTCCTTCCTTGTAGGTAGTCCTGAATATTCCCTGGTGTTTGAGGAATGGAAAACGTGACATAGGGGCACAGAACCAGAAGTATCTGGCAGGGCCAGTGGGAATGAAAAGCCCCTCACCTCCCCAGAGCAGAAAGCAGATCAGGAGCCCAGCCCCTAGGTGCCTCTATAGTCCCAGCAGCAGAGATTTGTTTATTTGTTGCTGACTCACAATTATGGTACCAACAATGGAGTTTATTAGGGAAAGAAGTTGGAGAAAGGGGGAGGAAAAGAATATCACAGTATCACCCAAAATAATCCAGGTTTAGCCCAACAGTTCTAGGGCACAGCTCCTCAGTACATGTTCGGTTTCAATTCAGCAAGCAGCTTTTCCATCCATCATCATATGCAAGAACTGCAAAATCCAACTGTGGCCAGCAAAAATGCAAGAAGGTTCACGTCACACCTTGCCACATTGGTCCACAACAATGCCATGGTCTCTCCATCACCAAGGTCTTGCTGCCACAGGCCTTATTACCTCAAGTTTTGCTGCCCAGTTTGAGAAACACTCTTTATATTGCTGCTTAGGCTATTTAGGATTAGCAGGACCATGCTGATTTGCAAGACCTTGTGGCAGTAAAGGTAGCTGGAGCCCAAAGGGGCTAATTAATGGCTAAAAAAGCCACCTTTTAGGCTGACACCACACTTGGTCATATGATCCAGCAATGCATAGATACACTTGTCAGACAGAATCACACACTTTTTAAATAAATTTAAATTGTCATTTTCAATTAAAGGCATTGTCACAGCTAAGTGCTATTAATGGCAAATTTATAATTTTTTTTTCCAGTTACCTTGGAGTTTATCTAAACTAAGAAAGGTGGGAATGTTTTCATGCAATGCATACTTGTTTTTTTAAATAAAAATCGTAACAAATAGCAGAAAGAATTAAGGAATGCTGTACTTGTGATCCATAAAAATATCAACATTTGGAGTTATACATAATTAAAGAAGTATCTCAAACACTTTCAAAATACTGTAGTAGCCAATATGTAAGAGGCACGCCTAAGGTGGGCATAGGAATGCAGTTTAGAAAAGAAAAAAATATTACATGGAAACTATTTCTTTACAGTCACTGAGCAAGAAAAGTGACATTGAACTTCACACACTGATTTTACACAATTCCTATACAGTACCTTTACTTAAATCCAAGAGCAAAAGTTAAGACTCTCCTCCTCTGTTTTTGGTAAACAAATGCATGCTAACCTGCATGATGACTTTCCCCTGGATTTTACCTGGGAGTAGCCTTTTAAATTTTTTATTTAAAAGAGGGCAGGCTTGTCACTTTCACACTGATGTCACTATTTCATGGGCTCTCAGGAAGATTCATACTTTACAGCTGATAGAGCACGGGCTGGAGCTCCTGCTAATAAGCCAGCCTCAGATTTCTCCAGTTTATTTTGTGCACCCATTTGTGTAACAATCTCATTCATGTTGGTCTGTAATACCAGTCCCCCCATCACCATTTCTGCAAGAATATTATGAACCTTGTCTACGTGGAAAATTAAATCCAGGTCACAAACATTTTCAAAACACTTGTCTAATGTTTTCACAAATACTTGAATTAGATCTAAAATGTCAAGTTTACTTCCTGAAAAATCAACACAGAAGACAAAATATAATGTGTAATGTCTACAAATCAAGTTTGCCGTCAGATCTTACTATTAACAATCCTCCTTCTAGGAAATCACATTTTCAATACCAAATGGAATGTCTCCCTGATGATTTGTTGTGTATCTTCCCTCTAAGGCTTCCCATGGTTGTTGAAAATGAGGATCTCCTTGATCAGGGCTGGGCCAGGCCCACCAGGTGGGCGCTGGGGGCGTGAGGGCGTGCGCACAAGCCTTTTCCCAGTGATACTTCTCCACCCACCCCCTCCCGCATGTGCCACAAATTTGTAATTTTTTTTTTAAATTTCATAAAATTAATTTCCTGAAAGCCTTTTTTATTTTTACATATATATATATTGAACTCACTGGCAAACTGTTTCTCTGGTTCAGAGGCTCCTTAAAGAGGGACTAGACCATGCCTCTGGAAACTCTATGAACTTAGAGAAAAACAATAGTTACAGAAAAGGGTTTAGATCTTTTGTTCATAGGGTCACTGTGAGTCTTGCTCAACTCAACAGCAATTAACAACTCCCTGGCAAACTGTTTCTCTGAAGCAGAGATACTGAAAGAGGGACTGAAATAGGAACCTAATCTTGAATTCATTTTTTAGTTACTTTATGAAGTAATTTCCTCGAATTAATATTTTGGAAACTAGAAGTATAGCATATGCTTCTCTGGTAAGTTTGAGGTATTAACACCCCACTTGTTAGAGGGAGTGAAAAGATCAGGCAAATGACATTAGGCATGTTGTTGTTATGTGCCATCGAGTCGCTTGTGACTTATAGCGACCCTATGTACAGCAGCCCTAAACCCTGCTCTGTCCTGTGCCTCTGACACTCCCACCCCGATTATCCCAGTCACTGAATCAGTCCACCTCATAGAGGGCCTTGTCCTCCTGAGCTGTCCCTCCACATTCCCAAGCATGATGTCCTTCGCCAAGGACCAGTCTCTCCCTACATCATGTCCAAAGTTTGTTAGACAGAGCCTCAGAATCCTTGCCTCCAAGGAGCCACCCAGTTTAACCCTTTCCAGGACAAATCTGTTTGTTTTCCTAGCAGTTCATGGTACTCTCACTACTCTTCTCCAGCACCACAGCTCAAAAGCATCAATTCTTCTATCCTCCTTGGTCATTGTCCAACTCTCTGATGCATAACAAGTGATTGCAAAGATGATGGCCTGTATCAGACGCACCTTAGTCTCTAGAGAGACACCATTGCTCTTCAGTACTCTGGAGAGGTCCCTAGCAGCAGACTTTCCCATGGCAATGCGCCTTTTAATTTCCTGGCTGCTGGTGCCAAGAGTGTTGACTGTGGAGCCAAGCAAACTAGAGCTGTGTACAATCTCAGTCTCTTCACCATCCATCCTGATGCTGCCAGTTGGCCCAGTGGTCAGAGGCTAGTAGAAAGAATACAATATTAGAAATCTAGACATGAAAGTTTTAAGTTTATTTAAGTTGCTGTGCAACTTTATACAGCAATTTCAAATTGCTGCCAGTTTAGTTCCTGAATGCATATTCTTAGTAACAACATTAGCACTTTTTTTAAAAAAATTTTTTTTCATTGTTGAAAATTTTCTTTCCCCCAACCCACTTTAGTGTTCCAGATTGCAGTCATACATAGGCCTAATCATATATTCCTTTTGAACAGTTCTTCCCTTCATCTGTTCTAACATAGTGTTTGTTATCTATCTACTCTTTGCCTGTTCCCTAACCAACCAGCCCCATGTCTGTCCTATTTTATAGCAGCAGTGATATGCAGTGTTTGTCCTTTTGAGACAGTTATTTCACTCAGTTTAATGTCCTCCAGACTCACCCATGTTGTGTAATGTTTAACAAGTTCTGTTTTTCAATGCTGTATAACAGTCCATTGTCTGAATGTACCATAGTTTTTTTATCCAATCCTTATTCACAGTAGCAAAGAGATGGAACCAACCCAAATGCCCATCAATCTTAGTCCTTTTGAATCCTAGCTATCTGCTTATGTAAGAGCAGGGGTATGTACATATACTTTTTATGATTTTTTTACATGTAGGCTGGCAAAAAATAAGGCTCCAGGAATAGATGGTATACCAGTTGCCATATTTCAGCTAACAGATGCTGCCCTGGATGTGCTCACCAAGTTGTGCCAAGAAATCTGGAGAACAACCACTTGGCCAACTGACTGGAATAGATCTATATTTGTTCCCATCCCAAAGAAGGGTGACCCAACAGAGTGTGGAAACTACAGAACAATCTCACTGATTTCACATATAAGCAAGATTTTACTGAAGATTACCCAAAAACGACTGTAACAGCACATCAGCAGAGAACTACCAGAAGTCCAGGCTTGGTTTAGAAGGGGTCGTGGTACTAGGGATATTGTAGCTGATGTTAGATGGATCTTAGCTGAAAGCAGGGAATACCAGAGGAATGTCTTATCTGTGTTTCATTGACTTTGCAAAGGCATTTGACTGTGTGGATCATAACAAACTCTGGTTGACTCTGAGACGAATGGGAATCCCAGAACACTTGATCGTTCTAATGTGAAACCTATACTTGGACCAGGAGGCAGCAGTCAGAACAGAGCAAAGGAACACTGCATGGTTCAAAATTGGGAAGGGCATACGCCAGGGATGCATCCTATCTCCACACCTTTTCAACATATATGCAGAACAGATTATCCGGGAGGCTGGGCTCTATGAGGAGAAATGTGGGGTCAAGATTGGTGTACGATTTATCAACAATCTGCGTTATGCATATGACACAACCCTTGCTTGCTGAAACTGAAGAGGAACTGAAGCACCTGCTGCAGAGGGTCAAGGATTACAGCCTCCAATATGGACTGAGGGTCAATATCAAGAAGACAAAGATTCTCACCACTGGACCAATTGGCAGCATCAGGATGGATGGTGAAGAGATTGAGATTGTACACAGCTCTAGTTTGCTTGGCTCCATAGTCAACAGTCGTGGCACCAGCAGCCAGGAAATTAAAAGGCGCATTGCCATGGGAAAGTCTGCTGTTAGGGACCTCTCCAAAGTACTGAAGAGCAATGGTATCTCTCTGGAGACTAAGGTGCGTCTGATACAGGCCATGGTCTTCGCAATCACTTTCTATGCATCAGAGTTGGACAGTGACCAAGGAGGACAGAAGGAGAATTGATGCCTTTGAGCTGTGGTGCTGGAGAAGAGTAGTGAGAGTACCATGAACTGCTAGGAAGACAAACAGATTTGTCCTAGAAAGGGTTAAACTGGGTGGCTCCTTGGAGGCAAGGATTCTCAGGCTCCGTCTAACATACTTTGGACATGTTGTGAGGAGAGACTGGTCCTTGGCGAAGGACATCATGCTTGGGAGGGTGGAAGGACAGCTCAGGAGGGGAAGGCCCTCTGTGAGGTGGATTGATTCAGTGACTGGGATAATCGGGATGGGAGTGTCAGAGACAGTGCGATTGGCACAAGACAGAGCAGAGTTTAGAGCTGTTGTACATAGGGTCACTATGAGTCGCAGGCGACTCGATGGCACATTACAACAACAACAGGCTGTTCATGTCTTTTTCTTCAAATGAATTGTTACTTGATTAAATTTCATAGTTAGTTTGCTATTAACTATATTATGGCTACTTCTGAATATTATTTTACATTTTGCTACTATTTTACTTGTATATTATGTTCATAAATAATATATACAAACATATATGTAAGGAATGTAGTATGACAAGAGAAATAAACCATTAAATGCTCCTCACTAGGTACTTCCTACTTCTGAAGCTTCTGGTGTCCCTCTTTCTTTTACTGAATTCTTTCTAAGCTGTTATTTTTATACACAGTCATTATCCTCTTTGAAGACATTCAATAGCTGTACTGCGGGATGGGTATCTAGCAATTATGAAATAAAGCTACCAAAAGGGAAATAAACCAAGAACAGAGTAAATTATTGAGATGTTTTATTACAATAATTACAAACAATATTTTAGTAGTATGCAATCATATCACAATTACTCAAACTATATACAAATAAGTATTTATACATGTCTACATTGGAAAAAAACCATAAACAAAAATAATAATAAAATCACATTATCAACAAGAATTTCTTTCTAAAAGTTATGGCCAGTTACAAAGAAAATTCACAGTTATTCTGCAAATATTTAAATATGCAGGAATCATATTGCACATAATAAAATTATAAACAATGAGCAGATTTATATACTTCATTCTTTCACAAAATTTACATTATCATGCAATACTTTACTGTATATTGAATGGTGGAACTAGAACAGGTTTACTTACAAATTTTTAACATAATGGCCACAAAATTAGAATTATTTTAATGTTATATTTAAAATAATTTTGTTATTTTTTAAAAAACTCAACCAAACCTCCAGTGTAATAAACTTAACGGATACAATCATAATTTCTTCACAGATGAAATCTTTTTAGTGTTCTTCTTTATCTTTTCCTTTCTTTTCCTTTTCATCCTGTAGTGCAGTCCCAAGCTTTTTGATAAGAACTGACAGAACCTTGTCCAGTGGGTCCATGACTCCTCTCTGAAGCCATTTGGGAATAGTAGTCCTGGCATGATGAAAGCCCAATTTTTGAAGAATATAATCAACACCTACAGGATCAATCTTTCTTCCAGTCCAAGAAATCAATCTAAAATAGTAATTGTAAGTAATTACTTAATAGTAATTCCTAAATAAGAGCATAATGCACTATAAATCAATAAAGTTAGGTTAATGCACATCATTAAGCTTCCAAAATATGTTCAACTAGACACAATTTATCTTCAGAAAAATACTGAATATTGCAGGGGCTGCCAAAACAACAAACAAGTATTTCTTGGAAAAAAGGCATCCAAGGTATTCCTCAGAGCCAAGGATGGTGAAATTTCATCTCATATACCTTGGGCATGTCATTTGGAGGGATCATCTCGGAAGGGAACATCATGCTTGGAAAATCTGTGTTACTGAATGAGATGAGCAGTTTCTGTGGGATGGACGGAGAGACTTTACTAGTGAATGGAGGGTCAGCAAAGGAGAGGAATACTCCCAACGAGATGGACTGACACAGTGACAGCTGTCATAGGCTGACATGTGTCAGAAGTTCAGGTCTGTGGTTCACCGGGATAATATGAGTTAGACTCAACCTGACGACACAAAACAATAATGAGCTGAAGTACCACAGAGACTATGAGGATGGTACAGGGTGGGGTAAGGTTTGGATTTATTGTACTTAGGGTCGCTGGGAGTCATAGTCAACTTGAGGGGACCTAATAGCAATAGCAACAACGTTGGGATGATCTAATCCAATATTCCTGAGAAGAAAAATACATGTACCAATCTAAACCCACTGCTTTCAATTCCAGCTCATGGGCCTCTAAATCTTACAGAAGACTGCCCTAACTTTCTCCATGGAGTGGCTGGTGGATTGGGACTCCTGTCATTTTGGTTAGCAGCACATTTAACATACCACCAGGATCCGTATGTGCAAATACAAGGATCCTTATGTGCAAATACAAGTATCCTTAAAAAGTTTACAGCAAGGATAGAATTTAAATAATTGTCTTATAATTGACTTTAAATGAGTTACACTAAATGATCATCTTAACATTCCTAAGGACATCTTTGGTTAATTCTAATAGATTCACAAGTTTGTGGCATGTTTTCTAAAAGGCTACATTTACTGATTATGTGTTTAACTGATTATGTTTGAAGGAAGGGCAATTTTCTCCTCTTCATGGAATTTCTTCCATATGAAAGAACAGTCTTTAGTGAAAATGATTTCTGATCATTCTCTGCCCCCAATTTCATGATTCATCTGATTGGTAATGGAGGGAAGAATTAAATTGTGTAATTTAGGACAAAACAAACTGATGTAATTGAATCCCAGTTGTAGTAGATCATGACTCAGTAGAGGTAGCTGAATCTGGTGGCATTAGTTGGTTATTTAATTCTCGGTTCTATGTAGCCTACCCTCCAGACAGAAGGATATTGTTGACATTACAAGTTCTATTACATTGTCATAACATACAGCTTATATGAAATTGTAGCATTTCCTTAATGATGATGAATGACTTCTGTATTTCTCAAACGAAGTTACAAAATAAGTTTACTACAGCTAGCTACCTCATACATATGAAAATACCTTCCTGGTGTGAAGGTGATAGCAACTGTAGAAGAGATTATTCCATATCTCAGTGTACCTAACAGAATGCAACACACTGAAGCTATTCTTTGGCCTCATCTACAGGCATTTACAAATCAGAGGAGGAAAAAAAGCAGAAAATAATTGACCAATTGCTAAGCTCTTTTTTTTTAAAAACCATATCCCATTTATTGTTGTTGTGTATCAGAGAGGTGGAAATGACCCATAGTTGACCCTCCGGTGGGTTTTCAGAGGCAGTTAATCACACAGAGGAAGGTTGCCCATCCTTCTCACATGGTGCAGCTGGTGGACTCAAACTGCATGCCTTTGGGATTGTAGTGCAGCTTCTTGCCACTAGGCCAACAGAGCTCCTACTATCCCTCTTTGATACTCCTTTTATCACAGTAACCCAATAGGATATAAAGTAAAATGTGTATATCCGTTCCTTACCTCAGAGTAGGTTCCAGATGCCATGTGTTACACATAAAATCTCTCCAGTCCACAGTAGTATAAGTGATGCTGTCTTCTCTGTCTTTGTCAGAATTGTCATCATGTATAATAATTGGACTTTTCTGTCCTGGCCGAGTAGATAAAATCCGAGGTGGAAAAATAGCTGTAATAAAAATGATAAATTAATATTGCATATATATTTGCAGGGAGAGCTAGTGGCCTAGTGGGTAGAGTTGTGCTGCCAACCCAAATGCAAGTGGTTTGAATCCATCAGCTGCTCTATAAAAGAAAATCAGGCAGTCTCCTCCTGTGCAGTTTACAACTTCTGAAAAGCACCTACAGGGTTAGCTATGAATTGGTTCTGACTTCACAAAAATATATTTTGTAAGTTTATTTTAAATCAGCATCTAAAAACCAACTTGACATCAAGCTGATTCCAGCTCTTAATGATCCTGTAAGGAGAGAGCACCAGTGTTTCATGACTAAATCCTGAAGCAGACTGTCACATCTTTCTCGTGGGGAGTGGCTGGCAGCTCCAAACCGCCAACCTTGAGATTACCAGCAAAGTGATTTAACCAGTGTGCCACTAGACACTCTTTTAATCATCATAGAACAACATGATTTAGTGTCTTTCGTTTCTCTTTATGGTATGAATTATATTTTGAAAGTATTAATTTAAAATAATACATCAATAAAAATTACTTTTACTGTTTAGAGAAAAATAAGGTCAAAATTATTCAATTCTCTTTCATCAATTAAAAATAACATCAATTTTAGGCACTCACATGTTTTACATATATTTGCATATTTAAAACTAGTATTTAAACACAAATTAGGCATAAAGTAACTGTGATTTGCAGTATGGATTGGTGGCAGTGCATCAGTTAAATGCTAGGCTCTTAAATGAAAGGTTGGCGATTTGAACCAGCTGCTCTGTGAGGAAAAGACATAGGAATCTACTTCATATAAAGATTAAAAAACCCAAACCAACACCAGTGGTATTGAACTGATTCTGACTCATAGCAACAGAGCACAGAGTGGGACAGAGCAGAACTACCATGTAGTTTCCAAAGCTGTAAAATCTTTGCAAAGAAGATGGGAGCCTCTTTCTTTCATGGAGCAGATGGTGAATTTGAACCACCAGCCAAACATTTGATCAGTGCCTATGAAATCCTGTTTGGTAGTTTTATTCCATCTTACATAGTCACTATGAATCAGAATCAACTTGATGGCAAACAATAGCAGCTCTAGTCCTATTTTAATTGGGAATTGGCACTAGGGATAACAAATTGACCTGGAATTGGCCTATGAATAAAGATGTCCTCTTATCATATGCATTGTTTAAGAACAACTCAGCTGCCTTTAATCACTGCCTGCACATTTGGTAGTTAATATGCTATTGTTTATCTTAATGTTCCTCTAAAATGGTTAACTGTGGTTTAATTTATTGAAAAGAATTATGTCAGGGATGTGTATGCTTGTCTTGGCCCAATTTAATTGCTTTACTTTGGAGTAATAAAATATAATTACAATCGCTGAACTGTAATTATAATTGAAACTCCCCAAGTTCAAATGTTTTATTGTTTTAAATGTCAAAAAATAAGTTCCTATCACTCTCTCTTGTTGGAATAAGTTTTCACAAAAGTCTGTTAAAAAAGGAATATTTATTAGAAATATGCACAACTTAGAAGTTCCTGGGGTGAATAGGCTTGGCTGTTATCTGAAGGACAGGAGTTGTCATCTACCCGAAGGTGGCTTGAGGGAAAGGCCTGGTGATCTTCCAGAGGCAGCCATCAAAATCGAGCACATAAGTCCTACAGGGGAGTTATATCCTGCTTTATAAGTTCTTTATAAGATGGAATCAACTTGAGGGCAGTGGTGAGTCCATGCTGTTGCTGTACTTAAAGACTGCATCTGTGAACATCTGCCTATTATATGGTTCCAGTAATTTTAAGGTTTCAACTATGGTCTGTTAGCTTCCTTCCAGCTAGCCATCACTGATATTTTCACTCTACCACTAAATTTCTGGAACGTCGAGATTGAACTGCTCTTCTATTTACTGCTAAATCTGTGTTATACTTCATCTATCTATGTTTGATAATCTTTAACATTTCATTTAAACATTTCAGGACACTATTTGAAATAGGTGTAAGATTAATTTTATATATAATTTTTAGTCATTTAGCAAACAATATGATAGAGTACCATTAAAATTACATTTATCACAAGGTGGTTCTGGAGCCAATTTTAATATTCATACAGTACATATTTACTGAACAAATGGTCATATACTTAGGAGAACATTACATAGCACTACACTTCAAACTACCTTATTCTTTTAGACAGATAAAGAGTATTATATACAGTGGAATCAATGAATCATAGTATACATATATTCACAGTGTATATATTCAATTCTATGTAAATATTATGTGCTTGGTCCAGGCCATAGTCTCCACAATTACTTGCTATGTGTCAGAGAGCAGGACAATGACTAGAGGTGACAGAAAGAGAATTAATGCCTTTGAGCTGTGGTGCTGAAAAAGAGTACTGAATACACCATGGGCTGCCTGAAAAACAAATGGGTTCATCCTAAAGAGGGTGAAATTCGGCTGCTCCTTGGAGGCAAGGATTCTGAGGCTTCCTCTAACATACTCTGGTCATGCTGCAAGGAGAGGTCCAGTCCTTGGAGAGGGACATCATACTTGGAAGGGTAGAGGAGAGGGCAAAAGAGGAAGACCCTTGCTTGATGAGATGGACTGATTCAGTGGCTGGGGTAATGAGAGTAAATGTGTCAAGAGACAGAAAGGTTGGCATAGGATAGAGTACGGTTCAGGGCTGTTGTACACAGTGTTGCTATGAGTCACAAGTAACTCAACAGTATATAACAAAAACAAAACAACAACATACATTTTTAAAGGGCAGACATTAATTTTTAATGAGTAAATGATTGTAAGGTAGTTCCTGAAAACAAAACACTAGTCTACTGAAGTCTAAATAATACTTATAAAATAAATACTAAATAAATTTTCATCTTGTGTTAACAATGGTAATCTTGTTCAATTCAGTATCTCTTTTCAATTATGTTTTATTAGCTTATGACATTTTACTTTGCAGTTGTTTCTTTTTTTAACTTAAGATTTGTAATATTTTTATCAAGAGGTTTTCTTTTCCCTTTGTACTTTGCTAGAATCTCCTACACAGCCTAAGTGAAAATGTGCATCAGATAATATATGTGGAAACATCTTGTAAAGCGTGAAACAATATCAATGTAATGTATAGTTAGGAAAAGAATGAAGTATACTAGCTGGTACTTAGTGAATCTGTTTCTGTGTCTTACTAATAATAGGCTATCTACTTAATTTTACAACCCAAAGAGACACATGCCTCTTATTTTATTCCTAGACCATATAAATTCATCTCACTGGCACCATTCTTGTAGCTTAGGGGAAGAAAAGGAATCAAGTTACCTACCTTTTTCTTTTTCTTTTAGATAAGCCGACACTAAGTCATGAAGAAACATGATAAGCTCAGCATCCATTGTCACACAAATGTGGTCAGTGAACTCTGTCACCACACTACATTCTACCTTTGGCTTCAAATTGGCATCTGCAAAAGCAAACTTCTTTTAGAATAAAATATTTAATAATTTCCTTCCTCTTCCTGTTAAAAAGGACTTGCAAAGATCTAGGTTTACCTGAGTGAATTCTGTAATAAGACTTATGGAATGATGATGGTAACTTATTAAATAAAGCACATTCCCAGTATATATTCATTCTTATAATAACCCTAATAAAGGTCCTATTATAATTCCCCTTTTATTGAGGAGCAGAAGATAGAAATGGGTTAAATAAATTCTGAAAATTTTATAATTGGTAAGAAAATCAGTCATTTGGTCATAAAGTCAGTACTGCATCATAGTAATAATACAAAAATCTGTGGAAAACGGTACTTTAAACTTTGATTAGAATATTATTAGTAGCTATAGAGATTAAGTATTATTTTCCACAAACCCTGTAATGAAGGTTCCTGTGGCTCCTGAACATGGATGGATTTGAAATCAAGCTGCATCCTTGGCAATGCAAAGATAGTCTCTGTTTCATGATTGTAGCTAGAGCCTCCTCTGAATCCACTTAACAAGCTGGAATTCTTCACAGTGGTGCTACTTTCAGTGTTGTTAGCATCAACATTTCGAAGTAGGTTTAGCTCTACATACAGAAAAATAAAGAGGATAAAAATAAAATTAAACTAATAGAGCTAAATAATCAGTTAAGGTTCCCTGTCATATAAGCTAAAGGTTTTACTTCATCAGAGGTTCAAACCCAGCAGCTGCCTGGTAGGAGAAAGATGAGGCCGTTTGCTCCCGTAAAGATTAATAGCTTTGGAAACTCTACAGAGCAGCTCTCTGCCCTACATGGTCACTGTGAGTTGGAGCTGATCTGATGGCATTGGGTTAAGTAGAACTTTTATCATTTTAAAAGTAGGAAAATAAGAGTTACATTTTTTAAAAGCAATACATTATTTTCAATATTAAAGTTTTACATATGATTTTGGATCACTCTATTATTTTTCCCCCCAAGTTTGTGTCTCTAACTTTGAAATGAATTTTCAACTGAATTCATGTTTCAATTTAAGAGTTAAAATTCACCCCAAAGTTCTTCATAGAGTAAACACTCCACTGTTAAAAAATTTGGGACTTCCCTCTAATATAAATGCTATACTCAGATTGTAGCTTTTTCACAAAAATTTAGAACTTTTCTAGGTACACAAAATGCTGTTCGATGTGTTAATAGTTCCCTCATAGCAACGCAGTTAGAAAAAAACAACAACAAACTTCTCCCTAGTTCCCTATTTACAGGCATTATCTTCTCATTTACTTTCTTATTTATGTTTACCCATATAACATTTAATAAAGTCTTTATTAATCTCTGGGATCTCCTAGTCCATGGTAACTCTACTTCATGGGGCCTGAATCATCATTTCCACTTGAAAAAATAATAGTCACTCTGCTCCAGTCATTCCACATGTTAAATGTATTTAATTAATTACTTTTCTAAATGTCCAAGTTTTAGTATTCCCATAAGAATATTTTTCCAATTATAATAAAGTTAACATAATTATGGGCGGCTGCTCTGACAAGTGAAGTGTTTGGATTCCGAAAGGTGGGCTCTCTTGTTTTGATTGAGGATTGGGTGTGGACTGTTCGACTGGTTGTTTTTTAAGTCTTTTGTTTAGAGTCAAGAGGACCTGGTAGAGGGCCTTTGTATTTAGAAGTCAGTTGGCCCTTGGACTGCAAGCTCTCAGGCCTAGTGTTATTATTTCTGATGAACATTCTTCTAAGTGGTACAGCATTGGTCTGTCAATTTGCTGTACTGAGGTAACATAGGAATGCTGTGATGCTGAACCCTGTGCCACTGGTGTGTCAAATGCCCTAACAGTTACCCATGGTGGACAATGTCTGGTGGAGCTCCCAGTTTTAAGACAGGTTTGGAAGCAGGAGTGGCATCAACTTCCTAAAGAACATGGCTATGGAAACTCTATGAACTTAGAGAAATGACGATAGTCACAGAACAGGGTTCAAGTCTTTTGTTCAGAAGGTCTTTTTGAATTGTGCTCGACTCAACAGCAATCAACAACAACAACAACATAATTATAATAACTGAAAAGAAATTATTTGGACTGTTTTAAATCATATATATCGAATATAATTATAATGTCTGGGATTTCAGAAGAGCCCTGGTACCACAGTGGTTAAGTCCTAGGCTGCAATGCAAAAGATAGGCAGTTGGAAACCACCGAGCTGCTCCATGGACAATGAATGATGTGGGTTCCATAGAGATTTGCAACCGTGGAATACTTTGTGTATCAGAGTATAAGATGTTATGCTACCAAGGTGCTGAATTATGTTCTAAATAATATAATCAAAGGAATAATATGTGACCTTTTGGTTAAGATAATGAATTTTATTCCTCAGGTCTAAATACTGAAACAAACAGAAAAGACAAAATAGTTATCTCCAAATAATAAAACTTAACCTTCATTCCTCGTGGCTGTAACGTAATTGAACCATTCTTTCACACTTGCTACTCCGTGCGGTGGGTTTTCATGACGACGCCTTGTTATCTTAGTTATTGTTGCCATAGGACTTTCTAAAGCACCACATGGTTTGGTAACCATCGTATTATGACCCAGATGAAAATCCAATGTTTGTACAATGTATGTAGAATGATCACTGGAACCTGATTTTTTTTAAAAAAAGGAACAACATAAACTTAGGTACAAAAAAGTAGTTATGGCTCTAAAACAATAAACTTTGCTAAATCATATATAGATAGAGGAGATTATTTTAGTTGACCTATTATATTTATTATCTACTTTAGTTTGAGGACTAAATAAGAGGGAAAAAATGTTAATTTATTTTCTCTTATAATTGGCTTTATCTCCAGTAAGAGAAAGAGCAGTAGTCATTACTTTCTCCATTATTAACAGATTATTGAGGGTATAATTACAGGAAAAGGCACCAGTCTATTCACTGTAAACTCGTTATGAAGCATAGCCTTGCCCATAAAGTTATACAGTGCTGTCTTGACTAGCAAATAACTTCTTTGTCTCCCCTTATTATTTTAGTAATAGTTAAAAATATTATTACATCCATTCTGCAGCAGAAGCATTAAATGAAGACCAGTGAACAAGATGACAGTTCTGAAATAGTCTCTTTAATATGTTTTAGACTTTAAATATATCAGCTCATGAGCAGTGAACTCCTTAAGGTAGACTTCAAAAATATTAAAGCCAGACAGAAGCTATAAAGAATAGAAAACTACTTTGCCATTTATAATTTTATCAGAAGATAGGGGAAAAAAGTATAAGCTAGAAATGTGTCAGTTTACCATCTTCCCAGATTTTTTGAGCTTCGGTCCAAAAAGCAATATTTGGCTCTTCTAAGTGAAAAAGGGCCCAGGATTTTGAACGGAAATTTGGACCATGAAAGCAAGCCAGGGTCATATGATTTCCATGTAAACTCATTGATCCTCCAAATTGCATTCCATCCTCTGGTAATGGAATCTGAAATAAGGATATGTGGCATCCTGATACCACCTTCAATACCCCAGGCCAATGACGATGGTGAGCTGCATCAAGCACTGCAAGAAAATAAACATGATGTATTCTTAAGAGCCTCATCAATCAAACCACAGATCTCCTGACTTTAAGTCTCCTGGTTTGTTTTTTGTTTGTTTGATTGTTTGTTTAAACTCTTCTATGCCTTGGCACTGAACTGGGCCTTGTTTCATTATGTTGTATACTGGCTAAATATGAGTCAGAAATGACTCAAGGACCCCTAACAAAAATGAGAGAGGAATAAAACAACACTAATAGGATGAACTGAACTCTAGAAAGTGAGATATTCTGTAAGTTAAGTGACTAGGTTGTGTCAAAAAATCCATAAAAAGTAATTCTCAATGTTAATGGTGAAAGAACATTAGCAGATTTAAACTATTCTTTAATTGCATACTAGTATGGACAAACACGTTATTTTAGGGTCAATTTGAAAATTTGAGTAATCTGAATATTAGAGATGATAATAAGCAAAAGATAAAGTTAGATACTGTCAGCTAGAAAAAGCTTAAAAAATTTTAAGAACAATATTTTGGTAAAAAGTATACATATGTATATTGATGTACATTTAATTAAATGATTACTAGTGGTGATTTCTGGGTGGATAGAATTTTTTTCTTACAGATGGCTAGTTTTCTTCACTGTACTTCTGTGATAATAAAAAATTATTAAAATTTGTTCTATTCTAACAGGTTTTCATTATTTTTACGTCTATTAGCCTACTTAAAGCCAATATTATATCTTGTCTAACCTATTCCAATGGCTTCCAAATGGTCTTACTTCTATTTCAATCTTCACTCACCATTGTCTATTCATACAATGGTCAGAGTGATGCTTTAAAAGGAATCTCTTAAGAAAAATTAAAGGATGTCAACTTTGTTCAAATATTTTTAAAAACTACTAAAAATCTGATTAGTTGACCTACTTCTTTGAGTTTATGTCCAATTACTCTCCTTCCTGCTCTATTTAGCCACAGTGACCATTCTTCCATGTCGCTCAGACAATCTGCTTGTTCCTACAGTATCCATTCCACCCCTCAATGGCCCTGACACTTGGAATGGTTGCCCCACAGATCTTAACCTAGTTCTTTTCTTTCATTTCCACTATGATATCTCTTCAGAAAAGTTTTCCCTGACCATAATATCTAAAGTAACTGCTTTAACATCCTTTAATACCTTTCTCAGTTTTGTTATTTTCTTTCAGTTGGTTATGGTCTTATATTCCATTAGACTATAAGCTCCATTGAGGGTATACATTTGTTCACCATCTCCAACACTTAGGACAGTGCTCAAGTACATGTCTGTTATTTAATAGATGTTGTTACAATTATTGAGCAAAACGAATGAATTACCTTTTTATCACCTTAAATACAATGTAGGAATTAAAACTCAGACATTGTAACACTGAAGGCCACATTCAAAGCTAGAACATGATTGTCATAATCAGTATTCAATAGAATGAAATATGTATAGTTTCAGACAAGCTGCTGACAGGAGAGGATAATAAATAATGAATTCCTTAATTACAGCCTCTAGTACTATTTGCAGTTAGGCTCTTTACTGTGTGAAATAGGATTAAAGAGTATCAGTACTGCTTTTTATTAAAATTGTAATATTTACTGAAAGATAAAGCATATAAAAAAAGATTTAGTTCTTTTTCTTACATTGTTCTTGCGAACTTTTCTCTATGTTGTTAGGCATTGTTTTAGGTGGAAGGTAAGGAACTGGTCCCCAGGTAGATAGGGCTCGTTTGCTGGTGTCAAACTGCTGTGTGAAAAACTCCTGGAGCTTCATTCCTATTTTTATCAGGTCTGGTGTGGTTGATCTTGATATCATTACTTGGAAAATATCCCACTTCAAATCTCCATGGACAAAAATTTCACTAGAGAATAAAAAAAGAATTATCATCTTTTTTTATAGATAGTTGAGAGTTTTAAAAAAATTCTCTTCTTTACTCAACATTTTAATTCATGTTACTTATATACCATAAAATCACTTTTCAGGAAAGATTCATTATTTTCATTTTCTCATTGGATGATAGAAAAATCTGTTAAGCATGGCCCTGGTAGATAATAAAAAATAATGTTTTAATACCTTTTATCAGTTATACTGGAATCCAATGCGTTGTACAGGTTTACTTTCCATTCATCCTGAAGTTTAAGATCAGCATTACTAAAGATCCCCATAAGGATACTTGACCCCATGTAATCAACTCGAGCTTCAGTGGAACCCATAGTAATCTGAATTTTGTGACTGGGTTGCTGATTTGGATGTTCAGATATATGAGCTAAAAACAGATACAAGAATTACTTTTCACAGAAATATGCCTAATGGGGTAAATTAATCAATAGTACTTTTTAAAAACCTTTTCTCAATATTGTTTTTGGGGATATAACAAATCAGCTGTAAAATTTATACTTACCCACCATCTCCAAAGCATTCACATCTATTGTTCCTCCAACTACACCACCTTTAGAATCTAACTGTGATCTTCCCAGGCCAACAGACATGCTGATCTCTCGATCACGGTTACTTCCTACTGACAGACGCCCTTGGCTCTTCAAACCACTAGTTGTCCAACTAAGAGGAAAAATGAGCTATTAGTTAGACATATGACTGCCAAAGTTATTAAGACAGATGATTTAAGTAAAAGGCCAATTTTAACAAACACTTTTTAAAAAAAATGTGTCAAATGGTTAAATAGTAACATTTGTGAAGGAGCTTAATTCTCATCTAGGGCACTGGGTTTCCTATAATTTTCCTTCTTTCTAGGGGAAATTGATTTTAAACTGTTTTATGTTATAATATGCTTAAGATTAAGTAATTTTTTAAAGATAAATGTAAATCTTCATTTACTATTTTTGGTCTCAATTTAGTATAAAAAAGGTTCTGAATTGTGTTGCTACAATAAATAATTATAACTGAATAAACATTTTTCTTTGCATATGAATCACTTACTTTGTATTTCCCATTACATTACTCATATTCATTTGAACATTTAATTGCTTCAAGTTGATAGCAAACACAACAAGTGTTTCCCATGGGGTCCCTTGCTGGCTTGCTGCTTTGTTTGATTTGTTAAAGGGCGTTGATGTTTTTGAAAGTGAATCTGAAAATAGAAAAATAAATGCTCATTTACAAAGATGCCAAGCCAATTAAAAAGCAAAACAAACAATAATAATAAAAAAATTATTGAATTAATACTAAATGTTTAGTAATTTCTGACAACTTATACAAAGCTCAAAGTTTTATATAATCTCATTTTATATGAAGAACTACTGGGGTCCACAGAGCAAAGAACAAATAGTTCGATACTCTGGGATTTCCTTAAAAAGAAGATAATCAAGAGCTTAAAGACAAGGGCTGCCTGAAGTATCTGTGTTCTTATAAAACCAGTATGTATCTTGAATCTCTCAATTTTTCATTACATTCTAATATTAACTAACAACAAAAGCTGTATAATAATTTTTTACATGTTCAAACACAGTTACACTGTCTGACACTGAAAATTATTTAAAAAACAAAGAGTAATGGATAAAGGATGACTGAGTGAATACAATGGTCACCTTCCTCAACATGAAAGGCATCTTTTTGGACTTTCATAACACTATAGATTTGTTTTCTTTCTACAAATAACTATTATATAGAGCATATTCACAAGGGGCTGCTGCTTCTGGCTCAGTCCCCTTTCAAAGCTAAGAGCCATCTCTAGCTCTCCCTTCTGGTGGCAAGATCTTAAAAGTTGATTTTCTTTATAAAATTATTATATATTATTATTAAATTATTATAAAAACTGGCAAAAAAAATACTTCCCTGCCTTTAGAGCAGAAATATGGGGGTAATTAAATATATATCTTGGAACACTGGCAGACTAATGATAACAATAAGAAGTGCTACCTCTTCGAGGAACGGAAGAATCAGAAACACTCCTCGATCTTACAGAAGCTGGGGACTTCAGGTTCTGTGCTGCTGTCCCTGGTGACATGATGCTGTTTGTTATATGTTCATTGAATACATTAGGTGATTGAGGCATGTGAGTGAAGGAGGCCGACTGACTGGGCTGCTCCCAAGTTCTGCAGTAAGCCTTCCTCGATGATTCAGGGGAAAGGTGCTGGCTTACTCCTTCAATGGAATCAGGTGTTCCTGGGCCAGATGCTAGCAGAAATGTAAGAACAAAGAAAGAACAGGATAAAATTATTGTATTATAAAAAATCTCCAACATTTATCCATCTAGCATTTCTAATCTTTGTAAAAGGTGTATATTTGGTAACTATACAATAACAATTTAGAATTTGTGAACTACATTTACCTCAAACTACACAATAAGCAGGATAGGAATTCTCTTCCTCTTTTATAGATTAGAGACTGGACTAGACTTAGATTTTTCTGATGTTTTCTATTGTATTACCTACTTCTTTTTGTGACAATAAAATGACTACAGTAACTACAATGACATTTAAGTGCAAGCAGAAAAAGCAGGCAAGATGGTAGTATGCTCCCACTAATGTGGTTGGTTAAATGTATTTCTGCATTTTCAAATTTTAAAAACACTACAGCGTAATCTCTAGAGAATAAAATCGCAATTAGAAATGTAATTGTCTAGAAGGAAACGTTTCCCTCTATGATATAGCTCCTGGGTCAAAGCATTTCCAGGGTCTGACACATTCATTATGTTTACCGTCGTGGTGATTGTGACTCACAGGGACCTTCTAATACTGGGTAGAACTGCCCCATAGGGTTGCCTAGGCTGAAATCTTTATTTGAGCAGATTCACAGGTCTTTTCTTCCATAGAGCAGCTGGTGGGCTCAAACCTCCCATCTTTGAATTAGCAGCTGGGCTATTAACCATTGTGTTACCAAGGATTCTTCTAGTATACTTGGGAGGTCAACAGATGTTTTTTGAATAGCCAATTTCATGGTACCATTTACCAACAAGGAAAATGTTTGTATTACTAATCATAAATATTATTACTTTTATAACAAAATGAATAGCATACTGATTATCATTTCATGATAAACATACTTGGCAAATTTATAGTTTGGTCTCCAAGGAAAAGGCGTCTTGCAATACTTCTCCTATACCAGGCTCTTGGAAATGCCAGAATTTCACTGAGTCGACGCATGTCATATTTAAAGGAGGCTGATCCTATATCACAAACAG
Source organism: Elephantulus edwardii (assembly GCF_000299155.1). NCBI lineage: Eukaryota > Metazoa > Chordata > Mammalia > Macroscelidea > Macroscelididae > Elephantulus > Elephantulus edwardii. Next base: position 3,065,902 of record NW_006399762.1, read on the forward strand.
CTGACACATAAAAGAAGAAAGTTATTAAAACTGGATAAATTTATAAAACATTAAATAGTCTCACCAAGTAGTTATAATAAGATGTTATATTACATAGCTGCAGAATAATGATGTTCTAATTAATGGAATATCAAATTACACACTATGGCTGGCAAATAAGATTGTTTCTTTTATAAAGGACAGAACTACACATTCAAATACTACTGATCCCATTTCCTTTCCTGAGGATGAGTCAGGCTGAAATTCTGTTATCGCTTATCATGAAATTCCTAAAGAAGTTTTAAAGATCTGTTGTACAGCCAGATTTCCTAGGAACCAGGCCACAACTTTCTAAAAAATAGTTACAAACTAAACAACTGTATGGCAATTACTGCTATCTTCCTTTCAGACAAAGAAGTATTCTGCCAGTTCTGCTAGGAGTATTCTGCCCCTCTTTTTTTGTGCTGTTCTTCTCTTCTACGGCTTGTGACACAGTCTGTAGAGAGCTGTACTGGTGACGTAAAGACAATTTCTCTGGCAGTTTGAATCCACCAGCAGCTCAGAGGTAAAAAGATGGGCATTCTCTTCCTGTAAGAGTTACAGCTTTTGGAAACCCACAGCTGGCAGGTCAGCTATGAGCTGGAGCTGACCTTGACAACTATGCAGACTTTACCTGCCAATGGCTTCCACATCTGATGTTTCTGTTTCAGCCAGAACCCAAACCCACACAACCTAACCACCAGCCAATTTCCTTCTTCTTGTTGTTAGGCACTGTTGAGATGACTACAGCTCATAGACACTATGGCTTACATATCTCTGTTTTACCCTGTGCCATTCTCATCATGTCAGACATACTTAAGCCCATTGCTGCAGTCACTCTGTCAACCCATCTGGTTGAGCACCTTCCTCTCTTTCATCAACACTCCACCTTTCCAAACACGATGTCCCTTTCCAAGGAATAACCTCTCTGAGCAACATGGCTAATGCATGTGGGACTAAGCTTCACCATCCTTGCTTCCAAGAAGCACTCAGGCTGCACTTTTTCCAAGACATATCCGTTTGTACTTTTGGCAGTCCATGGAATATATTCAGTATTCTTCTCCAACACCAGGCTCAAAGACATCAATTCATCCTGTCATCCTTTTCGTATCTAGCTCTCAGATGCACAGCAAGTGACTGAAAAGACCATGCCTGAATCAGAAACACCTTAGTCTTCAAATTGACATAACTGTTCCTCCTCCAAACTGACAACATTGTCCACTGTAATTTGGATAGGCCTTTGACAGGGGACTTGCCCAATCAAGAAATCTCCTGACCTCCTGACTGCTGCTACCAAGGGTGCTGAATGTGGATCCAAGTAGGATAAAATCATCAGAAACTTCAATTTTCTCTATCATAATGTAGCCTATCGTTCTAATAATGAAAATTTTTTTTTTCCTGCTGTTGAGATGTAATCCATATTAAAGGCTGTAGTCTTTGATCTTCTGCAACAAGTCCTTCAAGTCTTTCAGCAAGCAAGGTTGTATTATCTGCATAATGCAGATTTTTCACCAATGCTGATGACATTCTTTAGACACATTCTTCATAGAGTACAACTTCCTGAATTATTTGCTCAGCATACAGATTTAACAGATAAGGAGAAAGGATACTAATTTCCTAATGGGTCTTTTTACATAAAGTGCCTATATATATTTCCTTCTTTATTTTTTAAGTTCATAGTATCACTGCCCCTTCAGTTATCTAAGCGGGATGTTAGAGGGATCAATTTGTTTTCTCTTCTCCCTTTCCCACAGTTTGTGGATGCTGTTAGGTATCTCTGGAAACCATCTCTTCATTTTTGTTATAGTTCAAGCCTTTAACCCCTACTATTTGGCCTATTCCCAACAGCCTTCTCAAGTTTCTTTTTTTCTTCCATCTTTCAAGCTATCATCAACTTTCTTAAACACCAATCTCAAAACATAATCTGGCATTATATGTATGATAACCATCTAGAACAAGAAGTGCAGTGCAAAGTGGACTAGGGGAGGGAGAAAGGAAAAGGAAGGTGGGAATTGCACAATAATAAGTGAATAATCTGGGGGAAGAGAAGGAGTGGGAGGAAAATGTGCAACAATGAATGATGAAAATCCAACTTTTCTGCATATCTTTGTTAAAATCACTATCACAAAAAAGAAAAAAGGATGACAAAGCTTAAAAAATAATTTTACTTCTTAAAAACTTCTAATGGTTCCCCTTATTCAAAGGATTAAAATCTAACTGTTTACTTGGGATACAAGCCCCTTTAATCTCTCATCTTGAGTTATTTTATAAGCTTTACCTCTAGCAAATCTTTTCCCTTTGTTCTACTGTCTATTATCAACTGTATTTGGACTTTCACATATACTTAATTATAATGAAACCCTCTGGTAGCCTAGTAGCAAGAAGTTGCACTGTAATCTCAAAGGCACAAGGTTTAAGGCTCTTGCCATGTTAATACTGCCTCTGAAAATCTGCTGGAGGGTCAGCTATGGGTTGGTTCCAACTCTACCACACACAACAACAACAATAGTCAATGAATATTTTTTACTAAATTTCCAAGATCTAGCTCAAATACCATTTGCTTTGGGAAGCTTTCTCCAATATCCATGTGTTGTTGTGGTGCCTGACCCTCCACGGGTTTCCAGAGGCAGTTTAACCACAAAGGAGGAGACTGTTCATCTTTCTCCCATGGAGCAACTGTTGGATACAAACTGTGTTCTGTTGGTTTGGCAGTGCAACCTACCACCACTAAGCCACTAGAGCTCCCTCCCCTCCCATGTAAGATGGCATTTATTGCTTCCTCTTTAGATAAACTTCTATGACAGCATTTATCAATTGCATTATAATTTATCTATATATAAAGTTCATGTCATTCATCTTATTCCATCAGTTGCCTGGCATAATACATACTACAAGTTCACTGAGAAATAGTGGTTCAATATATGTTTGCTGATACTAGTGAATTATATATGTCACCTTTGTTCAACACTAGCTGTTTTGTACTGTCGAATCAGAACTGACTCATAGCTGACTCTCCAGCAGGTTTTCAGAGGTTGTAAATCATTAAGAGACTGCCCATCTTTCTCCCATGGAGCATGCGGTGGATTTGAACCACTTGTCTTTGCATTAGTAGTTCAAGTCCTTACTACAAAGCCATCAGAGCTCCTTATCTGTTCAACAATAATTATAAAAGTTAGCCCTCACACAATACTCTTAAATATCCTTAAAATATTCACATACATTTAAATTTTAAATACTCATCACAATTGAAAAGGTGACTTAGGCATTGTTATAGAGCTAGGTTTAAAGCTCGGGTTATAAACATAACACTTAAGAAATTCTTGACACGAAATAGAGTGTTTTTTTTAAAAAACATCACTTTCCTTTTTTTTAGTGTTTTAAGAATATACATGAAAAAACAAACAAAAAAACCAAAAAACTTAGCAGAATAGCAGAAGTTTTACTAATTAATACTAGAGATGTAGAGAAAAATAGTAGCAAATGTAAGTCACTTATTAGGTATATTCTGGCTGTTGAGTGATAAGTTATATTTCAGTAACTGATCATTTGGGCAAATACCACTCCTTTAAAACTCAACTTTTTCACCAGAAGCATATTAAGTACTAAGTATATGCAATATGTACACACTGCTGAAAAGGGAAACGAACAACATTTTGATTTAAAATTATAAAAGATTAAAAATATAAAACTTAATACCAGATATATTTATTAATGTTGTGTCCATTTTGCTTGCAGACTTGCTTACAGACTGACTTTCAAAAAACGAGGCACCTCCTGAACGCCTTATTCGAGACAAACTCACTTTTACAAATTCAAGGTTTATGCTTAGGGAATCTTTGCGCCCAGTGACTGAAGTGGGTTCCTCATCCACATTCCCTTTGAAAAGAGCACACATAAAATATATGTACATATAAATACATACACACAACTATATTGTTAAAGTACCAAGTACACCGAAAGACACCTTCAATTAAACTCAAGTGGAATAATCTAAAGAGCATTAGATTTCTAATCATATGAGAATTAATCCAATATAATAAATATGCAATTTTTTATAACCATTCATAAAAGATAAAAACTAGAATGGATATGGAATTTGCATCTTCATTATTTATTTAAACACACTATGAACTTTGATAAATGCTGACAGTTGTAGAGGGGCATCAGGCCTTTTCTTCATATGGTTGCTATGAATCATGCTCAACTTGAAGGTAATCAACAAGTCAAGAGACAGTCAAGATCTTAGGTGCTTTTAGTCTGATTTCAAACGGTGATGCCAGTCATTCATTTCAATTCATTAATGCCTAGGATATCTATCTTCAAACACTCCATTTCACTTGTGACAACTCTCAGTTTTTCTAGATGTCAAAAAGAACATATAAAGGTCTAGCCTGCAATACAATACTTTCATAAAAGAAAATAATGACCATATGCCTATAAGGAAGACTATTTAATATAACTGTTACTCAAATTATGTACCAATCACTAATGGCAAAGGTAAGAAATTAAAGATTTTTACCAACTTCTGCAGTCTGAAATTGATCAAACATGCAATAAAGTAGCACTGATAATTACTGGTAATTAGAAAGCAAAAGATAGAAACAATGAAGAAAGATCAGAAATTGAAAATTATCATCCGGCTAATAAAATTAGTACAGGAAGCACCAAGATGGAATTTTACAAGACCTAAGACCTATTCATTGACAATATCTTTTTTTCAACAACATAAACGACAACTATGTATGTAGACCATGTCAGATGGCATATATGGGAAACAACTTGACTACACCTGTGGAAAGAGATGAGGCAGCTCAAGATCACGAGTCAGAACAAGGTCAAAGGCTGACTGTGGAAAAACAACTGTTCCTGTGCAAGTTCAAGGTGAAGCTGAAGAAAATGAAAACAAGTCCATTAGAACCAAAGCACAACCATGAGAATATCTCATCTGAACTTTTAGATCAATTCAAGAACAGATTATATGCTCTAAACACTTATGCATAAACTGTCAAATTATATGATTAATACCACATGTAAGAAAAGTTTTGTAAAAAAAAAAAATACAGAATGATTACAGTAGTGCATTCACCAGGAAATCCCAGAAAGACAAGCCACATTCAGAAGAGGAGGTGAATAGTGGTTATCACTGGATATGTCAGATGGATCTTGTCTGAAAGGCAAAAATACCAAAAAGATATCATAGATTGTACTCTATGCCCCCTACGTATGTGTTTACTTGGCAGGTCCATGATAATGCATTGTTTTAGCTGTAATGTTATATACTTACATAGTGATCTCTCAGTCAATACCCTTAATCCTGTTACAGCCCTTACCCTATGTAGAAGGAGTCTGTCTGGTGTTTGTCTTGTGACATCTTTATCTTACAAGAAATAAAAGCAAGCAGAGAGAAGAGGACTTCAGTACTACTCATAAAGATGAGCCCGGAGCAAAAAAAGCCTATACTTGACATGGGGCGGTTAATACTCATGGCATTTCCAAAGATACACAGGCCCACAGATGTTGAAAGTTTCCTTTCAACAAGGACCTTCACTCAGAATCAACAGAGAAAAGAAAGCTGGCTCACAGACAGCTAGCACCCTTAATTTGGACTTCTTGCCGCCTATACTGTAAGATAATAAATTTGTTTTTAAAGTGATCCAATTGTTGCATTTCTATTATCATAGTGGTAGATATTTAAGACAGATGTTTCCTGTGATTTATAGATTCTGCAAAGATACTCAGCTGTGTAGATCATAACAAATTACAGATGCCACTGTGAAGAATGGAATTCAAGAACACTTACACGGTTTCATGCAGAACCTGTACACAGACCAAGTGTCAGTTATTCAAACAGAGTAAGAGGATACTACATGGTTAAAAATCAGGAAATCTGTGTGTCAAAGATGAATCTTGTCACCATATTTATTCAGTTTATATGCTGAACAAATAGGAAGCTGGACAAAAGAAGAAAGCAACCTCAAGATTGGATGAAGGCTAATTAGCAACCTACTGCCTGCAAATAACACAACCTTGCTTGATAAAGGCAAAGAGGTCTTGAAGCAGTGATGAAAAAAAACCAAAGATTAGTAATAATGAATTGTTTATTTCAAATTCCAACTCATTTCTATTGTTGTTATGTGACATCTAGTCATAAATACTCACAGTTGATCATCCAGTGGGTTTCAGAGGGTCGCTATGAGTAGCAAACAACTCAATGGCACATAACAACAACAACAACACTGCAGATCAACCATCTTTGTCCTGTGGAGTGGCAGATGGATTTGGCCTCCAAGCCTTTGTAATGGCAGCACAACTCCCTACCACTAAATTATACATATAAATATATATATTTATATGTATATTTATATTTATACAGGGAGCATTAGTGGCTTAGTGGCAAGAAGCTGCACTGAAACCCCGAAGGCACATGTTTTGAATCCACCAGCTGCTGTACTGGAGAGGATGGGTAATCTCCTCCCATGTGATTAACTGCCTCTGAAAACCTGCTGGAGGGTCAGCTATGAGTCAGTTCTGATGATACTCAACAACAATATTGTAATTATACACATATATTTTCAATAGTAGTTTGAGCAAGTTTACAGAGCGAATTGGTTTTCCATTTAACTATTCACATATATTTGGTTTTTTTAAGATTTAATATGATACCCACATTGTAATAGCTTGTTGCTGTCAAGTGCCACTGAATACAACTCAGAGACCCTGTGAACAAAAGAACTATCTGTCCTATCCTGGGCCATCTCCATCATCTCTGAAACACTTGAGTCTACTGCTGTAGTCACTGTGTCTATCCATCTCATTAAGGGTCTTCCTCTCTTTTGCCCACCTTCTACCTTTCCAAGGCCAATAGCTCTTTTCAAGAAACAGCCCCTCCTTAACAACATGCCCTAATTATATAAGACAAAGCTTCACCATTTTTACCTCCAAGGAGCACTCTGGCTGCACTTTTCCCAAGATATATCTGATACAGCTAAGATGGATATTATTTAAAAAAAGAAATAAAAAGCATTTCTGATTTTGGTTTCTATCTGTTAATAAAGGCTTCATGGTTTGTACAAAGAGGAAAACTTGAAAACAGAAAGTAAATATGAAAAAGGCACAAATATACTTAGCATACCTAATCCTCCTGATCCAGGCGTGAGTCCAGAAACAGCAGTTTTTTGTTTCCCTGCTCCATATGGATGAAACACATAAAGGGAAAAGTCCGACATGCATGCGGTGAAGCTCAAGCCAGATGAACTGCTGCTGGAACTGGTCAGATCGGACTGACTGCTACTATGCCGACTTCTGCCTAGAGGGCTGCCTAGTCCTGACGAGCCTACAGAGGACACAGAAATCCAAAACATTTATAGCATGAAAAATGCTAAAACAACTGCCACCAAAGAGCAAAACCCCAAACTCAGCCATTAATACTATGTTCTCAAGATTGAAACATGACTGCAAAATAGCTAGAAACACTCAAATCTAGGTCAATAATTTAAATTCTTAAATAGAAATGAGATGCATTTATCAAATACATTTTTATGTAAGCCGAGATTGAATATTCTGTCCATCTTTATTATATGATCCATGACTACCTTTATTGGACATGGATTATTATATTATTATATAAGTATTATTATAATTATCATTATTATATGCCCATCTTTAGTAAGTAATATTTTACACAGGTACTTAGCCAAACTCAAGACACAGTCAGTAGGAGTTATACTGCTAACTCAAAAGCAGTACCTCTCTGGCAGTTTGAATCCACCTGTGTGGTTCTGGGAGATAAAGTTGGGCAATTTGCTCCCATTTGAATTACAGCCTCTGAACCCACTGGAAGTTAACTCTCAGTTGGTTCTGACATGATGGAAATGAGTTCTTAAGAGGGTTAGTCAATTATAGCTTTTCTTTTGTTCCACGGTAATGCGGGAAAAGAGACCCCAAATGACTGGAGTTTGACAAAAAGAGGAGTAGGATAATCTACTACTACTTCACTTTCATGATTTCTAAAGAATAAAAATGTAGACATAATTGTTTTCTTTTCACTATATATCCCTAGCCTAGAAACCAAACCATACTCAGTGCTGTCCTGTCAATTGCAACTTATTGCAACTCTCCATCAAGTTGCCAAAGCTGTAAATTTTTATATGAGGAGATTGTATATCTTTCTTCTGAAGCTTGTGGATTTGAACAGCCAACCTTTTGGATAGAAACTTGACATGAAACTCATTAGCAATCCTCACTGCTAGTATAGTAAAAATATATGGCCTTAGCAATTTACATGTTAATAATTTATGAAAAAAAGATGATCATTCCAACAGAAAAACAGACATGGAAATAAACACTTATCCGTCTACAACAGCCAATAAATTAATAAAATGAAAATGAAAAAAGAATAAAATTCTATTTTAATCTACCAAATTGAAAATTACTGACATGTAAAGCAAAGCACTGAGTAGAGTATAATGAGTGTGGTGCATCCACATATACTATGACCAGGATATAAACGGTATCATCTTACTGGAGAGTAAAGTACATTAAACATTTTAAATATTCTCCATCCTTGAAATTCCATTTTTAATAATTTATCTTGAGGACATTTTCAAACGTTTATATGTAGGGATGTTCATTAAAATATTATTTACAAGACAGAAAGACAAAAACATCAAAGAATCCCAAACACAATAGACAGAATAATATATCATTTATGTAATATATTCATCACATAATTTATTTAACATAATATATAATAATAAGATACAATATATAGACTAGTATGCAGTTATTAAAGTGATTTTAGAAAGGGCTATTTAGTGATTTTAGAAAATACACAAATTTTAAATTCTAAAAATTACATGGTAGGAGAAACCCAGTTCAACTTTGTTTAGTACAAAAGATTCTACCTGTACAAAAATGTTGGAGAGTAAGAACTGGTAACACTAATTAGAGTTCTGGTGGCCTAGTGGCGTGAACCTGCACTATAATACTGAATACTTGAGGTTCAAATCCACCAGCTGCTCTGTGGGAGAAGGATGGATAATATCCTCTAGAGAGATTAACTGATTCTGAAAACTACCTGGAGGGTCAGCTATGGGTCAGTTTTGACTAGATGATACTCAACAACAAAACTAATTATGATAAACTAAAACCAATTCCCTTGCTGTCAAGTTGATTCTCATTTATAACAACCTTCCAGAGGGTTTAAGTTTTTTGACGGACATAACAACAAGTGATTATGGGAGGAGATGGCCCATATATTTTCTGAGGAACAGCAGATGGATTTCCACCACTGACCTTTCAATTATAAGCACAACCCATGATGCACTAAACTACCAGACCTCCTTGATTATGAAAACTAGACATCATTTTATTTTCAGTATTCTTCGATATTCTTATAACTGGAAAAAGAAGCTTTCAAAAACCACTACCATCCCAGAGTTTTGCTCACTACAACATAATTCTAGTAGCATTAGACTGAGGATAAGGGCAACTATATTAGAAAGGTTTCAGTTCTAAAATATCAATCTTTTATTTTGCTATTTTGTACTCATATTCATACAAAAAAATGTTTTGCTTTAATGATTTCTCTAATATTATAAGTAAATACCAGGGCTATTTGTATTGATATTTCGGACTGGCTAATGCTTTATTTCAGGGTGAGGGGGTCATGTGCACTGTTGTAGCACATTTAAGAGCATTTTTGGCTTCCCCACAAGATGCAAGTATGATCTCCCTAAATCAACAGTGTTCCTTAGGGGCAAAAATATCCTTGTTTAGAACTACTGTTTAAACGATACATCAATTTCTTGCTAATTTTATTTCAATCTAGTCTTGAGTTTTAAAGATATTTAATAAAATATCATTTGTAAATGTGATAGTTATCTGAACTTTAGGACAAAAATGGGACTATGCTTTTATATGTCAGCGATATTTCCATGAGGAAATAATCTGCTGTATTTTAAAAATAAAACCTTGTATAACACAGACATTTGAGATAGCCAATAAAGTGTATCACTTAAAACATACTATTTAATACAACGTAATTCAGTTTTGTAAGAAATTCTTGCTACATATCACTGTTATTTGTAACAGTAAGGAACTTTTTCATGTATATATAAAAGTATAGCATGAAACAGTCAAGACTACACGGATACACATTAGAGCTCTAGTGGTGTTGGGATAGTGAGCTGCCCTGCTGAGCAAAAGGCTGTGCCATGTCAGGCAGTTAGACTCTAACAACAGCTCCAAGGGGAGAAAACAGGAGTAGTCTCCTTCTGTTAAGATTTAAGGCCTTAGAGACTTGATGGAGGTTAACCATGAGTTCCAATCAACTTGATGACAGTACATTTGAGTGAGTATATGCATATTAACACATAATTATTTCACAGTGTGTGTAGAATGCATATTTCAGCCAGAAGCAAAATTATTCCACTACCCTTATTTAAAAACACAGAAAGAGCCTCAGCTTCTGGTAACACATAAATCATACTCAAACTTTGGTCTACAATAGGTCCTGTCTACTCTAATTCTATAATATTCCCCTTACCAAATTGGTTTGTTAAAATCTTACTACTATTATTAGAACAGTGTTTGACTTTACAGGGAGCTTTGGTGACCTACTGGCAAGAAACTGTACTGCATCCCAAAAGCACACGGTTCAAATCCACCAGTTGCTCTGTAGGAGAAGGATAGGCAATCTCCTCCTATGCGATGAACTGCCTTTGAAAACCCTCTAGAGGGTCAGGGGTGGGTCAGTTCCAACTCAACAGTACACAATAGCAATATATGACTTTACATTAAAGTAATACATGTTTCTATACCTGGCATTCCAGTTTTGTTGGCAGATGTCTTGGATCCACTCTGAGACGCATTAGTTCCAGGGGATAAAGTCTCCACAGGGTATGTAGTCCCTAAAGTCTCCAGTTCTCCTCTGTTTGAAGAAAATACCAAGTCTAGAGATGGTAACTTTAACATGCATTCTACTCTTGATACTGGCAAACAGCTAAACTTGATCTGTGAGGGCTAAAAAGAACAAAAGGCAAAATAAATAAAATTTTTAGGAACTAGATAGTTTAAAAATATCATATTGGGTTTTAAAAGTCATATTTAACTTAAATTTTAGCTCACACATACTATGTTTCTTTCATGCTTACTTATTTGAAAGAGTATTTCATGTTTAATTTCTTATTTAGTATTTCAAGTTTAGTTTCTCCAAGTAGACAGATAATTCATGAATCAGAAAGTATTAACAAAATGGAATTTTTGAGAAGCCATTTCTGAGTGATAGACATCTGTATCTTTCAGAACTTTAAAATGTTGATACCCTATGAGTAAATGGCCAAGTCTTTCTTTTTCTTAAGGGACTTCCTTTTTTATTTTTTTTTTTATTATTATTTTGTGTGCATATACCGTCAAATCAGATTTGACTGGAACAGGAGGAGATTGCCCCCCCTTCTCCGGCAAAGCATCTGGTGGATTCAAACTGCATATCTCTGGGGTTGCAGTGCAGCTTCTTGCCACTAGGCCACCAGAGCTCCCCCAGGGGACTTCCTTTATATTCAAACTGAAAAGATTATTCAAATGGCAAAGGTTTCATAAGTGATTAAGATATTACCAGTTATGTTTACCATCGTATTTAAAAGAAAAAATATACAGAAATCTCTAAAGCCGAGACTGAAATTCTTTTGGTCAAGTTGTTGTCATAGAAAACACTTGGCATAAATGATCAAAATATGAAATACAAATTTTCAAAATTCAAAGGTCTATGAGCTTTTGTAATAGCAAAGTAAATATATACATAAAATTTTATATTCACTTTCCAGAAGTTCAGGTTATGTCTAAATACCTTGAAAATACATAAATCTAAGATACTAAAAGTGAAATACTGTTGAAAATATTTAAACAAACTGAAAGATGATTTTCCCCCCTTAAATTAAAAAGAAAGGACTAGAAAATGTGCATCACCTGAACTCGTACATAAACTACAACATCTACAGGGAAGGAAGAGTAAGCAGACGTGGAAGATGATACTAATGATGTTGTTGATTCTTCCAAAGGATCTGGTATCTCAAAATGTCCCATATCTTCATCTTGTGAGCTCACAGCTATTAATATATTTAAAAATTTATTATTAGGACAAGGAAAAATTATTTATCAAGCTATCTTTCTTACATGTTATCCCTAAGATTATGAACACCCCAATACATGTGCTTCTACAGTCCAACATTCTACACATCTTTTATGCATACTTCCTGCTCATTTCCACAAACTCAGATACCCTACTCATTTCTAGCACACTGTCCATGAGGAATTCCAATACAAAGAGACACTAATGTAGGATCTGAGGAATTCAGGAGAATGAGCATGGCTCTTCAAGCTCAATTTTAGTGTCAAGAAAGCTTCATCAAATATATAACCCACTCCTCCTAACATCACTGAGGCTCTAAATTTTACTCCTCATCTAGGAACTTCAGGCCATTTCATGCAATGCCTCATTTCCTGTTCTAGGTTGTCTTCAGCATAAGCCTAAAACTAGAATAACAGTTAAAACACAAAGGTAGAAATGAAGAAATGTTCATTTTATTTTTATCAAGCTGTAGCCTTGGGCAAATTATATAACCTCATTTATAAATAAGGACATGAGATTTTATCTCAAGTTCTTTTATTAGTTCTGTAATTCCTTCATATTTATCACTGAAAATGTCATATAATAGCACTAAGAAATTTTCTAAGTAAAGGAACACAAGATATAAGTGATGAGGAATTAAGTTATAGGAAGGAAGATGCGTACCTGTGTAATTCCTTTCAATTGGTGTAATTGGAATAGTTTCCAGAGCTTTTTCCAGAAAATCTAATAGGCAGGGACTAATAACCATTTCTTCTGGCAAGGACTGAAGTGCTACCCAGGCATACAACTTGGCTGTTTTGACTCCTCCACTTCCTTTTCCTTTGGCTAGAACATTAGTAAATATGGGGTACAAAAGTAGAGTTTAGTAAACAGATTTTAAAAAACAACCACAATAAGATACTGTTGTGAGAAATTAGAAGTATAAAACAGTTTAACCTGGTAAAGTACATTATATTACACTTAAGACCTTATAAAAGAAAACAAGAATAGCATGCTGACAGAAATGATATATTAACGCCAGAGAACAAAGATGAATAATGATGCTTAATCCTTCACTTACTCCGACTTGCTCTAGTTTCCCAGATTTTGGTCCACTTTTTCAATTTCATACTACAAAATTGCAGTCATTAGCATTAAGGGTTTTTGCCTTCTATTTCAGAAGTAAGATAGAAAGCTTTGGCTAACAATGTTTCATAGCAAATATGAAAAAAACAATTGTTTTCAGACTTTATCTTCTTGCTGTTCTTAACTTCTACATATTCATGAATTCTCTCTGCCTCAGCTGCTTTTTTCTTCATCTCCCCTTTTCCACTTCAGTAGAATGGGTAGAATAACTAACATTCAGCTAACTTTGGCTTAGGGTTCAACTTCAAACATTCATTAGTTGTATTCAACTGCTATTTGCCTTACCTATACCAATTTAAGGGGGCACTAGTGGACAGAGAGTTGCACTCCCATCCCAAAGGTGAGTGATTTAAATCTATCAGATGCTCCACAGGAGAAAATGGGCAATGTTCTCCAGTGCAATTTATTGCCTCCAAAAACTTGTTTGGAGGGTTAGCTATAAACTGGCTCTGACATGACAACAATGATCAAGTGAGTCATACTAACTTAAAAATAGAGGTAATATTATCTTTTATTAATGAACATAAATGTGTCTTGTAAAGTGAATTTGACATATAATAAAAGTAGGCATTATTATAAGACTATCAAGTGCTGAAGAGCAATGGTATCTCTTTGGAGACTAAGGTGCATCTGATACAGACCATGGTCTTCGCAATCACCTGTTATGCATCAGAGAGTTGGACAATGACCAAGGAGGATAGAAGGAGAATTGATGCCTTATTGAGCTGTGGTGCTGGAGAAGAGTATTGAGAATACCATGGACTGCTAGGAAAACAAACAGATTTGTCCTGGAAAGGGTTAAACTGGGTGGCTCCTTGGAGGCAAGGATTCTGAGGCTCCATCTAACATACTTTGGACATGTTGTGAGGAGAGACCGGTCCCTGGAGAGGGACATCATGCTTGGGAGGGTGGAGGGACAGTGCAGGAGAGGAAGGCCCTCTATGAGGTGGATTGATTCAGTGACTGGGATAATTGGGATGGGAGTGTCAGAGACAGTGCGATTGGCACAGGACAGAGCGGAGTTTAGGGCTGTTGTACATAGGGTCGCTATGAGTCGCAGGTGACTCGACGGCACATAACAACAACAACAACAACAACATGTATCAAATGTTTCAAATGATTCTTATTCACCCTGATTTTTTTTTTCTTCTAGTAATTCTAACATATTATTGTAAAGGCCCATGTGGGAAAGATGTTAGGCTAGGGTTTGCCAGTCGTGACTGAGACACACTGAAAGCAATTTTCTATTTCTAGTTAAGTTTCATGTGACTAAAGCCTTCACCAATATCTAGAATGTAGCATTCTAAAAGACCCTAAGCCAGATTCAGTTAGCCAAACTGCTTCTGAATCATTTTTGCAAAATACAAAGATGTGTGCAAAAAGTTGGGGAAGAGGGTGCCTAAGTGTGAAAAGTGGGGGTAAAAAAATCACAAGGCCACAGAGTTTGGTGGCTGAGAGAAAGAGTGAAGAAATTAGGAAAGATTCAGTGGGGACCTGAAAAGGTGGAGTAATGGGGGGCATAGATCAATGGTGATTAATTTTATAAAATACAATGTATAGGAACGACCATGTGAAACACAATAATGTGTGAAACACAGTATAAATAAATGAAACACAATGGATATAAACTTTGTATACAAACTACTATAATTCATGTTTTTGTTCTTTGTCTTAGAGTTGGAACTGACTCAAAGCTGACCCTTCGGGGGATTTTCAGAGGATGTAAATTACATGGGAGAAGACTGTCCCTCTTTCCTCTATAGAGAAGGTGGTAGATTTAAACCAACTGCTTTTGAGTCGGCAGCTCAAACCCTTCATGGTTAAGCCACCTAGTGGCTAGATAATGAAGGTGTGTTCTCGGTCATAAAAGCTTAAGTTTGATCTCCATCTAAATCATATACTCCACAATTTGAAGAGCAGAAAACTATCCTTTTGTTAATATATATTGTCTTAAAATTTTATTTATGTTAACCAGCGGGTATATGAAGTTATTTCAACAACTGATATTCAAAAGTATTATCAGTTTGAAAAATAGCTAGAAATTGGCTCCTATATTTAACTCTGTATAGTAATTATTATCAAAATGATGCCTTTTTCTCCTAAGTACGTAAATTTTAAAGAATATATTAATAGAGCAAGTCGGTAGTAACTAAAAATTATGTTATGGGGGGAAAAAGGCAACAAAAAAAATGAGTATATTCTCCTTAAATACCTGAAGGAATAGGTGGGGGTTGGGGAGGAAGTAAGGTGTTAGTCTTGCTGTGGACAGTGCAAGGTAAAGGAGGAGAAGGAGGAGATGCTGCACTATCTTTCATACCATACAGCTTGGATTCTTTAGAGAGAGTTCTTGGCAAGGAAGATCCTCTGGACGCATTAGGTGATTCAGTCTTTAGAGTCTTGGAATTGTAATGCAACTGTATTGAAACAAATAAACTTTCAAAGTTAAAATCATGCATATAAGCAAAACTATCTCAAGAAATATAACAGAAAATGTTAGAAGTAATACTAGTGTAGCTAGGAGTTGTTGTTAAGTGCTGTTGAGTCATAGATGACTCATAGCGACCTATGAACGAAAGACTTGAACACTTGTATAATTTTTATTGTTTCTCCACATTCTTATAGTTTTTGGAGGCAAGCCATTTTGGAAGTGGATTGTCACTCCTGCTCCCAACTCTTTCTAGGAGTTAGAAAACTTTTACTAGATCTTTCAATTTCATTTTTTTAAATTCTAGTACATTTCTTAACTTCTTTCATTTTTTAAAACGAAAAAGTTTATCACTGATAATCTTTCAAGTCCTCTCCAATATAACAGAGTAGGGGGCTAGAATTCTGTAATTTAAGAAAAATATAGTGAGTTAAATAAGTTACAAAAACAACATTAATGAATATATTAATAGAAACCATTAAAATAAAAAAGGAAAAAATGATAACGTTTCTTCTATAACCTATGACATTTCACATCCTGGTATGTGGAAAGGAAGTAGCGCAGAACACCTACAACCTCCAAAATGAGTACATTCCTTCAACATTCATTCACCTCTTCTGATTTCAAAGTTTCTATGCTATATTTTCATGGATAAAAGCAGTATAAAAGAAGTAATGGCCTGCAATTTGGACACTTTTATGTTAGAAGTATTATTATAGAAAGAAGTCAGAAAGCCTTATTTTTAATATCATAAACAATGGAAGAAGCATATATGACAGAAGACAAGAAACCACATTTATAATTAAAAGCCATTTTCCCAAAATTTTTACCTTTACATCAACTCCAGGGATATAAAATACTGTTGTTTCCAAATCACTAGGCTTTGTTTGAAGAGATGATGGCACTTTTTTGCCTGTCATTAAATGGGTAGTAGAAGCATAATTAGTTTGAAACTTCTTCTTTTTAGAAGGAGACTCTTGATCTAAGCTCCTGGAACTTCGATCATAACTCCTAAGAACAGAAAAACATTTTTGTCATTTGAGAAAGAAAACATTCATCTTTTTACTATTTCTTGAAAAGCAATCTTATGCATGCAGTAAAAGGAATGTAGTCTTTCACTGATACATGTGGAAAAGTCAAGTTTGCAATTTTCTCTAGCTAATTTCTCCAGCTGGGAAAATGCCAAGCACGAACATTGCTAACGCGGTAGTTTCATTTATTATTTTCTAAGCTCATGAATGTTTCACAAATGTTGACTCTAACATTAATAATTTATTACAACTTAATCTAAAACATGAAGTACATTATAGTAATTAACATTCTTTTTATCATTATTATGGCATTTGCATTATTTTAACTTAGATAAAAAAGCTTTTTTATCTGATATTTCATTTTATAAAAGCCTCATCATTATATAATCTGAGTAATTTTTAACTACAAAAAATTTCAAACACATACAAAATAAAAAGAGTGATCTACATACACCCAGCTTCAGTAACTGCTGTCATTCTGCCATCCTTATTTTATCTGTATCTCCACCCACCCTACCCCAACAATCTGCTCAATTATTACTACTGTTTTTATTTTTAGAAGTTTGGGGTTTGTTTTTATTTCTTTAGATTAGAAATAAAAGCATAGTAAAGTCAATGAAAACTTAAACTCATGTTAAACCTGCTTATCTCAAAATCCAGTTAACAATGGAAACAAACGATAGAGCTGTAGATTTATTATTAAGAACATCCCAGCCCAGAGTACTAAGGCCTAGCCAGTAGTTGAGTTTGATTTTCAATATACCTGATATATAAACTTATCAAAATTCTATAATCATGATACCTATAAGTACTCTGTGTGTACCATAAGTACTCTGTGTGTGTGTATGTGTGTGTGTGTACGCGCACGCATGTGTCAGTGTTGTGTACTGTAGAGTCGGAACTGACCCATTGCTGACCCTCTGGCAGCAGTTAATCACATAGGAGGAGATTGCCCATTCTTACTATTTGTAAAAGCATAAATAAATCACTAAAAATCTAAATAAATATTTACTTATAAATAAAGAAAATAAAATATAATTAATAACTGAGTATCTCTGTTTGTTTAGTCTACTGGAAGTTGTGATGCTACCTCAAAGGCCACACTTCAAATCCACCTGCATCTCGGAGAAAGAAAGATGGACAATCTCTTCCTATGTGATTTATAGTCTAGAAGCCCAGTGGAAGTTCAGCGATAAGTCAGTTCTGATTCAAAGGCAATTAGTTTGTATGAGCAGAAATAAAACCTAGCTGAAAGAAATTGTGGTATATTTGTACAATGGAATACAAACAGCAACTAAGGAACTTAGGAAAAAAATACTATAAAACTTTGGAGAGATTAGGAAGCATTATGCTGAGAGAAATATCTCAATCACATAAAGACAAATATTGCTAGACAAATATGGCATTACTGTGATAACAGGATGATAACTGAAAAAAATATGTATAAGCATTCAAAAAGGGGAAGGGGAAGTGGAAAAAAGAGGGGTGGGAAAAAATCACCGGGATAACAGAAAGTTGGTGGGTGGAAAGAGTGGTGAAGGACTGGGAAATGTTCATGCAGACTTGAAAAGATAGAACATAGGGTGGTAAAAGACATAGAAAAAATGGTAATTAATTATATAAAATATAATGCATATGAATAGAAAACAGAAGTCCAAGAATAAAACACACTGTATATGAATGATTATATAAAATAAAGATCATGTATAAAATATGATGTATATGAAATATTATATGTAAACCAATAATAAATTTAAAAATTCTAACTTAAAAACTCATATTGTGTTAAAGAAGAATTTAAAATAGAAAACTATTTTCATTAACAAACTTGCCAGATTCTAAATCAGATATCCATTTCTATTGATAGATAATATTATCACTTTTTTTAAAAATTGATTTTGAGTTGAGCACAACTCATAGCGACTGCATGAACAAAAGACATGAAGCCCTCTATAACCACTGACATTTATCAAACTTCATAGAGTTTCTGGAGGCATGTTATTTAGGAAGTGGAAGCCACTCCTGGTTCCAAATTATATATAAGCTTATTTAATGAAATTTTATGCTCTGCTAATAAACATTTGACTATTTCAATTACAGTTAGATTCTAAAATCTGCCTTTGTGACCTTAAGAAAAATGCTTGTTCTAACTTAGCAATATCTAAAAAGCACCATCATCAAACAAAATGACAATTTTTCAACCTAACTCTTACCTTCTTAAACTTATATCATCATGTTCTTGTAGAAGGGTGGTTGGGTGGAGTACACATTTGCCACTATCAATTTCAACCCGTATATCAAGTTCAAAATCAATATTTCTTTCTGTTGCTGTGCCACTGAGACTTCGATTGACTGGTGCTGTGGGCCAGCGTTCTGTGAATAGCTGGTGAACTGCAGCAAAACCTGTTGCTTTTTTACGAGATGTGTGTCTAGAAAAAGAACTGATTATTACATTGTGATAAAGACTTTTTTTTTAAAAAAAAGAACTCATATTCTGATGTTATAGAGAACAAAAGTCTATAAGTAAATGTTACTGTTTTATAAAATTTATACAGACTATCCAACTAACTCATATTAATAGTTTTTCCAAAGTTTAGTGGAGTCACTTTCTCCTCAATATTTATAGAACCAGTAATTACTATGTACCAAACGATGTATTATTATTAGGTACTGAGCACAAACATGATCACTGTTATTAGTACATGAACCACATTCCATTATTTTGAACAATATGGCTCATGTACTAATTTTCCTAAATGTAAAATTCAAATGCTACTTTATGGATTTAAAAACAGTAATAGAGAAAGAAAAATTATACCATATTGAGCTAAATTTCATTAAGAAATCTAAATACATCTTTTAATCTGACGCATACTACGTATTTTAAGATTATTTTCTAAACTTTGAACATTTAAAACCTTAAAATTAAATATTA
>NW_006399762.1:3085662-3119627 GCF_000299155.1 Elephantulus edwardii
TAAAAAAAAACACCAAACCCAACAACACAAAACTCCACTATCCAGAAAATAAACCACATACATACATAAAAACTACTCACGAGGGTTTTCTGTAAATATAAAACCTTTCCCTCTCATGGTCTTCTTCTTTTTCATCCTTGTCAGAATCTTCACTGGTAGAAGACAAGCTGTCATCCCTTCGGCCTTCTTCAGGTTGGAAAGGAATATTTGGTGAAAAGCCTCCTGGAGTTTTGGGAGAACTGAACACAGAACATGATCCTTCACTATTAGATGAGTAATGGCACGGGCCATCAATAGTTACTGACAAAAGATCCAGTTCTGTCTCCTCTGGAAACTGAGTGTAAAAAAAGAGAAAACAATTTAGATTCCTCTTACAAGTCTCTTCTCAATTAAAAAAACAAAAACAAACCACAGGAAAAACATATAAAGTTAAGCATTGAAAACGCTGTCAGAGTTTAATTTTCTCACTCTGAACTGAAGGAAATGTCAGATTTATGAGCACATAAAATGGCATACCAAGGAAGGAAGCAGAATGTCAAACCACAGAAAGTCACATCATTGACAGACTCAAAATCAGAGTGAAATTTTACTTTACATTAACATTTATCATCTTATTAGTACTCATTGTAATTCTTTAAAGAATAATTAAACATGCTGAGGTAGAAAAAGAAAGTGTGATTAATTTCAGATCAGAAATGGCAAGAGCAAATTAGTGATCAATGAACATGCAGTGTAAGTAGAGTGTAGTGTTGTCTTATGATTACTCATGAAGGCTCTTTGTGGATATAGTTTAAAAATAACTCTTAATGGATTGAAGGGACCGCTTGTGACCTAAAAGTAAGTAGCTGCGCTGCTAAGCGTCAAAGATGTTTTTTGAATCCACCAGCCTCTCCATGGGAGAAAGATGGGCAATCTCCTCCCATGCAATTTTCTATCTCTGATTTGATGGCATACCACAATGGGTTGAAGAGACAGGCATAAATAATTGAATGACTAAGTATGTATTAACCAATCAAACCTGTAAGTGTTGTTGTCAAGGCAAAAAGAGTTTGCATTTTTGGCTCTGGTAGCATAGGGTGTAACATGTTAGACTGTTAAACTGAAAGGCTGGTAGTTTTGGTCCACTAATCACTCTATGGGAGTAACACAGACATTTTCCTATGTAAACTTCAGAAACGCTATTGTGGGCTGTCATGAGTCAAAACTGACAGGACAGCAGTAGGTTCAGAGTTTGTATAAACCTCTTGTTACTAACTCAGGATTGTAATGACAGATCATTGTAGGTCAAAAGAGAATAAAACTTCCTATGACCTAATTTCTATTCCCAATTTCACAAGCTTGGTTAGTATTGTTTGAGAAAGTGATAATCTTTTGTAAACTGTAATGTGAAAGGTAATGCAATAATTTAAAATTCTTGGATGCTACTGTTGGAATCATAATGATGTCCTGCGATTCAAATTTCCAACATCTGTCACACAGAGCTCTTCTTCACATTCAGTAATCTCACTGACTCACTATCTCTTGGTCATTGAGGCTCTTTCAATTCATAGCTCAAAGTGACTCTCCATTATGTAAACTGCAGCAAGAGGAAGCTGTCAATCTCTCTTCCCAGGAGCTGCTGGTAGATTTGAACTGTCATAGATGCATATCCTTTGGGTTGGCAGTACTACTTGCTATGGACTAATCCCCAAGAGCTCCTCACTTACATAATACACATGTTACTAAGTAAATGTGTATTTTCTTTTTCAGAACATTTCAATTTTCAAAACTTGTGCTTGGAGTTTATACAGATAAATTATTTTGTAATAATGACTTTCAAAAACTTCCTTCATTTAAAAATAAAATAAAAAAAAAACACACCTGGGTTCAATTCTACCTAAACACAGAATTTGAACAGCAGAAATATTAAGAATTACTTAGCAGAATCTATTCAATTCACTGTAAATGTTTTATTTGAAAATTCTATTTTAGAAAAAGGATGTTTGTCAGCCTGACTAAATGTATTCATTGATTGAAGAGTTCCAAACCAAAATTCAGTTTGGCTTAATTTAGTATGACTTCAGATATGGACACACATCCACACACATAATATGGCATGTGATTTGGATCCACTAGCTGCTCTGCAAGAGAAAGATAGGAAAGCTCCTCAAACATGATTACTGCCTCTGAAAATCCACTAGAGGTTCAGCTAAAAATTCGTTCTGATTCAACAATACTTAACAACAACAAAAGGATACACAGGGTACTCTGGTGGCCTCATAATAAGGAATAGCCCTGCAGGGAGAGTGGTTCAAATCCACTAGTTTCTCAGCAGGAGAAACATAAACAATCTCCTCCTGTGCAATTTGCTGCCTTTGAAAACCTACGGGCAGATGAGCTGTGAGCTGGCTCTGACAACAGTAAACAACAACAGGATATATATTGAGCCTCTAGCTTCAGAGAGTTGAGGGAGAGAAACAAGTATGTGTAGAATAAGTGCTAGTTTTAATTTTTTTTTGTAACTTGACATAAAAATTATAGATGATAATAAAACTGTTTTCTTGTATCTACAGATTTTTGTGTTTGTTTTATTATATCTACAGATATACTATACATATACGTGTGTGTATAGATATATAAATAAAGTATATATGTAAATTTTAATTTTATATATAAATAATTAAATTTGTGAGTGACAAGGAAGCACATTTTCTATAGCATTTTGAACATCAGAATAATTTTTTTGTGGTTTATTTTTTGCATACACGCTCGTTTATATCAGTAATGCAAAAGACATAGCAATCAAGGATTA
The DNA here is from genome assembly GCF_000299155.1 of Elephantulus edwardii. Lineage (NCBI taxonomy): Eukaryota > Metazoa > Chordata > Mammalia > Macroscelidea > Macroscelididae > Elephantulus > Elephantulus edwardii. The sequence goes on from NW_006399762.1 coordinate 3,088,454, forward strand.
CTATGAGATAGATGTGATAGAAGAATGAACTACTTTACCAGTGCATGGTTTTATAATGAAAGATTGATTTTGTTGTTGAATGTAGTAAATTACAGTTATTTACAGATTCAGTAAGTAACTATAATAAATTCTAGTTCTAAGTTTTTATTTTGGTGAGCTAATTTAGTCTCTATGGCAATACATTATAAATATATTAAGATAATTAATATGAAACTATATAGATGTATAAAACTAAATATATATATATATGTGTGTGTGTATATATATAGATATTTTTATCTATATACACACACACACACATACATGCAAAGGTTTAGGAGATATGTATGATGGGAAAGAGTTAAAACAATCCTAAGCCTTTACTATAAACATATGTAAAATACTTTTGAAGACTTAGAGAGAAATGTGAAGAAGATATCTTGAAGGCAGATTTTCAGGGCAATTAATTAGTTTTCAAGCAAAATTTACATTGTTCTTAAAAAGTACCTGAAAGTACCCTTCCCCAGGAGTGCTGGATTGTGGTGTACTTCCCCATACTGTATTTTTCAACTTAATTAAAATAATAAGAAAATTAAAAAAAATTATGAATAAAGAAAACAAATAATTTAAAAATAAAGAAAACAAGCATTTTTAACACCCTATCAAGTTAGACTACAACTTTAACATTCTTAATTTTTTGCCATATCCCGTTATCTATATATTAGAGATGAACAAAATATATAAATAAGCACTAGTATTATTTTCATATACATATTTACCTTTATGTAAAAGATCTACTATTTTAATATGGATCTTCATGTGAAAGAAAAGGTATTCAAAGAAATTTTGGCCTAAGAACCTGTAGTTACGGAGCTTTTATGCTATGTGCAGTACATAAACACAGTAGTAGCATGGTTCTCAATGGCACAAATGATGGCACACAAGTTGGTACTGTGAAGACATTTCAACCATTACAATTCACACTTTCACTTAAGTAATTAATTAGTATTAGATATTAGATACTTTATAATTATTACAGATTATTTTGCAGTTTTAATCTGTGACAAATATTTTCTCTTACTGTATCCTGGATATTGAAAGTAACTCTGGGTCCAGGAGATGCAGCATCAACTCGGATTTCTGGGAGTTCCTCAGTTTCTCCTACACGAGAACTGTGAGTAAAATACAAAGTTATGAAACATTAATATTACTGATTTTTAAAAGTATATTCCAGGACTTCAAAACAATCTGATTAAAGACACTGATATTTTGTTTCTGGTGCCCTAGAAGTAAGAAGCTGATCTACAATCTCAAAGTCAAGTGGTTTAAATTCACTAGCTGCTCCACAGGAGAAAGATGGCAATCTCCTCTTCTATGACTAACTGCCTCTAAAAACCCGCTGGAGGGTTGGTCCGATTCAATGGCACACAACAACAGTAACCTTATGTTAGGTTTTAACTTCTGGTATTACAATGGAGTTCTGGTAGCCTAGTGGTACTGCAATCTTAAAAGCACATGATTCTAATCCATCAGCTGCTCCATGGGAGAAGGACAGACAATCTCCTCCCACTCAATTAACTGCTTCTGAAAACCCATTGCAACATGAACTACAGGAAGGTTCAGACTCAATGTTACACAACAACAACAACAACAACACTGCAACACTTAAACACGAGCATCCCATATAAATAGACTTGAAATTCCGAGTAATACAAAACTACCTAAAACTATTTTAAAAAAAATCTTACTTCTCCCCAACCCCATGTCAGCCCTGTCTTTAACAGTGCTGTTATGCAGTATTTGTCCTTTTATAACTGAGATATTTCACTCAGCATAATATCCTCCGGGGTCACCGATGCTTTGTAATATTTTATGAATTTCTGGTTTCCAGTGCTGTGTAGTATTCCATTGTGTGAATATACCATCATTTTCTTATCCATTCATTTGTTGATGGACATTTGGGTTGCTTCCATCTCTTTGCTATTGTGCATAATGCAGCTATAAACATGTGTGTGCAACTGTATGTCTGGGTGGAAGCTCTAGCTTCTTTACCGTATATTCCTTGTAGTGAAATTGCTAAGTCAAATGGTATTTCTAAGGGGATAAATAATAAATACTACATTGGAACAGATGAAGGAAAGAACTGTTCAAAAGGAATATATAATCAGGTATTATCTGTATGACAACAGACTGGAATAAAAGATGCACAGCACAGTGAACTGGAGGAGGGGCATAGGGTTGGGGGAGGAAGGGATTACGCAACAATGAATGTTTTTCTTTTTAAAAAGTAAACTGAGGGAGGCAGGGAAGAAAATGTACAACAACGAATGAATGAATGAAAACCCAACTTTTCTGTAAACTTTCGTTAAAATCACAATTTAAAAAAAAAATCAGAACACGCCCCAAAAAACATTCATACCTCTAATACTGCTGATTTATTGGTAAAAAGTATTTTATTGCAATAATGTGTAACATTTCCACTTTTGTCATAGACTGAGTATGTGATTTCTCATTGATAAATTTAGTGCAGCTGATGCTAATATGCACATTTTATATGCACACTTAAGATACTTTCTAAATGTACACATAAAATACCTATAATTATATTTAATTACTAAAGCTTATACTACACTGTATGTATTTTAACAGACAGTTCTGGGCAGTTTGGTCATTTTGATTTAATTAACAGTGCAGAGTGGGCTGGGAACCTCTTACTTAATGACTTAGGAACTGGTGGGTGCACCTTTGTGATTAAAACCTGCTTGAATAAAGAATGATTTATAGTTACAGATTAAATTGGCAGTTTATTGTGCTTGGGGAGAACATTATTCCAACTGGTACAGCTCTTGTCAGCTAGTTTGCTGTACTGAGATAACTGTGGGTTGCTCTGATAACTGAAAGCTACGCCACTGGTGTGTTAAATGGCAAAAGGGTTACTTATAGTATATCAGGCTTTAGTAGAGTTCCCAGATTAAGACAGTCTAGGAAACAGGATGGCCATAAACTTTTTAAGTGGCGGGCCTCTGAAAACCCTACAAACAGTAAAGGAACACAGATAGTTATAAGATTTGTGGTAGAGCCCAAATTGGAGGTTAGTCAAAATGAGTAAAAATAATGGTAAACATCCTTCAATCTTTAGAACATAAAATATACATAGCTTGAATGCCAGAAAATGGAAATCATGAAAAATGAAATGGAACAAATGAACATCAGTGTTCAGGGCATTAATGAGATGAGATGGACTACCTCTGGCCACTTTGAATCATATGGTATACAAGGCTAGAAATGAAAAAAGAAGAATGGTATTGCATTTATAGTAAAAAAAAAAAATCAATTTCTATTCTGAAATACAATTTTTTTGAGTTATAGGATATTATCCATATGTACACAAGGAAGACCTGTTCTTAAGACTATCATTCAAATATACACTTCTACATCTAGAGACAAAGAGGAAGAAACTGAAAGTTTTTACCAAATCTTGTAGTCTGAAATTAACCAACCATGTGATCAAGAGGTGCTAATGATAACTGGTAACTGAAGTTGGAAATAATGAAGGAATAGCAGTTGGAAAATATGGCCTTGGTGATAGAAATGAGGCTAGAAATAAAATGACCAAAATTTTTATTTTCAATGAATTACTCATTGAAACTACCTTTTTAAAAAGACACAAACAAGGGATCTCTGGTGGCCTAGTGGCAAGAAGCTGCACTGCAATCCCAGAGGCACACAGTTCAAATCCACCAGATGCTCTGCTGCAAAAGGAGGGACAATCTCCTCCTGTACCAATCAGATCCAATTTGACGGTACACACACACAAAAAGAATAAAATAAAAAAAAATTTTTTTAAAAGACACAAACAGCAGTTTTACACATGGATACCACTTGATGAGCTGCAGAGGAATCAGACTAACTACATCTGTAGAAGGAATCATTGGAGAAGCTCAATACTGGCAGTCAAAACTAGGCCTGGGGGAACTGTGGATTAGACCATAAATTATTCATGTTCAAGTTCAAATTAAGGTGGAAGAAAATGAAAACAAGTCCATGACAACCAAAATATGATTTTTAATCTATTTCCTCTGAATTTCAAAATCATCTTAAGAATACATTTGAAACACTGAACACCAATGATTAAAGACCCTTGATATCATCCATGAAGAGAGCTAAAGGTCATTACGAATACAGAGGAGAAGGGAAAAACCAAAATGTATGTCAGAAGAGACTCTGAAAACGGCACTAGAGTGTCAAGAAGCCAAAACAAAGGGAAAACATGCTGAAGTAAAAGAGCTGAACAGAACATTTCAAAGGGCAGCTTGAAGAGACAAAGCAAAGTGTTATAATGAAATGTTTAGAGAGCTGGCATTCGAGAGTAAAAAGAGAAGAACTCACTCTGCATTTTTTTTAAGCTGAAAGAACTGAAAAACAAATTTAAGCTTTGAGTTGCAATAATGAGAGATGTTGTGGGCATCTTATGTTGAATGACCCAGGAAGCATCAAAAGAGGATAGAATACTAGTCACTGTACCAAAAAAACACTAACAACGAAAAATTTCAGGAAATATCATATAAGCAGGAGCCAAAAGTAATGAAGGAGGAAGTGGAAGCTGCACTGAAGACACTAGCGAAAAATAAGACCCCAAGAATTGATGGATTACCAATTGAATTGTTTCAATTAACAGATGCAGCCCTTGATACATTCATCAGTGTATGCCAGGAAATTTGGAGGACAGCTGTCTGGCTAGTGTATTGGGAGGGATACATATCTGTTCCCATTCCCAAGAAAGGTGATCTAATAGAATGTAGAAACTATTGAACAAAATCATGAATATCATATGCAAGCAAAACCCTGCTATCGATCATTCAAAAATGGCTAGAACAGTATAGTGAACTGGTAGAAGTTCAAGCAGGATTTAGAAGAGGCTGTGGCATCAGGGATATCACCGCTGATATCAGAGGAATCCTGGCTGAAAGTTAAGAATAACAGAAGAATGTCTATTTGTGCTTTATATACTATGAAAAACATTTGACTCTGTGGATCATAACAAATTATTGGATAATACTGAGAAGAATGGGATTCTAAGAGCACTTAATTGTGCTCATATGAAACCTATACCCAGACCAAGAGTCTGTTCAAAACGGCAAGGGAATACTACATGATTTAAAATTAAGGAGTGCAACAGGGTTGTATTCTCTCTCCATACTTATTCAATCTGTACGCTGAGTAAATTATTTGAGAAGGTTGACTCCATGAAGAAGAATGTGGGATCAATATCCTGCCGTTATGCAGATGACACAACCTTACTTGCTGAAAGTGAGGAGTACTTGTAGCATTTGCTGCAGAAGCTCAAAGACTACAACCTTCAATATAGACTGCATCTCAATGTCAAGAAAGCAAAAATTCTTACCACTGGACTGATAGGTAACATCATGTTAGATGGAGAAAACAACTTCATCTCACTTAGATCCACAATCATCAACACCCTCGCTACCAGAAGTCAGAAAATTGGGAGATGTACTGGAGAAATTTATAGTTCGGGACCTCTCCAAATTATTGAGGGGCAATGATATCAGTTAAAAGGCTAAGGTGTGTCTGATTCAGGCCATGGTCTTACTGATCACTTGCTACGCATGTTAGAGTTTTAAGTATGACAGAAGAATTGATGCCTTTGAACTCTAGCGTTGAAAAGACTGCTGAATATTCCATGACCTGCTAAAAGAACAAACAGATAATGTCTTGGAGAAAGTGAAGCCAGAGTTCCCTTAGAGGCAAAGATGATTAAAGCTTTGCCTCATATACTCCAGGCAGGTTACTAGGAGGGGCTATTCTTTGCAGAGGAGCATGATGACTACCAGAATGAGCTGTAGAGTGTCAGGAAGTGACAGCATGGCACAGGATAGGACAGGGTTCAGATCTGTTGTTCACAGAGTCACTATGGGTTATACTCGACTCAATGGCACCTAACAACAACAACAACAAATACTGCAGTATAAATATGATAAAAAATTCATAAAAAAAGATTTGTTTGACAATACTTAGCATTATTAGTATTACTTCATATTTAATAATACTAAGGATATTGACTAATATTTTTTATCCATAAAAAATTTTATCTTTTTCATCCAATTTTTTATCCTTTGCCATCTGCTAGCATCTCCACAATGAGTTGTACTGCTAAACCAAAGGTGGCGCCTGTTTAAAGTCCACTAGCAGCTCTGTGGAAAAATATGGGGAATATAGTTCCCATGTGATTTACAGCCTCCGAAAAATCCGCTAGAAGGATCAGTTGTGAGCAGGTTCTATATAGCTCAATGGCAATTATTTAATTTCTTTTTCTCAGTATATAACTGTGGTGCAGTAAGTTTATTATTCAAAATAGCTTTTTCCACGTGGCCTTGACTTTTGCCACATGTCTGGGGAGGAACATGCAAATTGGTATAAAAACTATTAATGATGGGCTTTGGTAGTCTCCCATTCCATTAGGTTTAAATGGAGCAGGTTCAGCAGGAAATGATAGGAATGTTTCTACCAGCAAAAAAACAGCAGCAGAAAATGCAGTACATGTCCTTCAGGGCCTCATGGATTCTTGTGCAAGATGGAGCAATAGCAGTGGGGAACCAGATACCAAAGTGAGACAAAGTTCATCTGGGACATCCATCCCAGGGAGGCAGAGCCAGCAGCATTTGTTCAAGCTCATTAGAGGATAGGAAGCGGTGGGGAGGGAGAAGTCATAACTGGGAGGGCTAAGAGATTTTATAACAATGACCTTGGTCAAAGGACCTTTGAGCACTCCCAAGAAGCTGTCCTGAATGAAAAACTGGATCCAGCTGCCGACTGGAATTATAATTGATTGGTAGAAGATCTATTAACAATCTGCGTTATGCAGATGACACAACCCTGCTTGCTGAAACTGAAGATGACCTCATGCACTTGCTGCAGAGGGTCAAGGACTGAGGCTCAATGTCAAGAAGACAAAGATTCTCACCACTGGACCAACTGGTAGCATCAGGATGGATGGCGAAGAGATTGAGATTGTTCACAGCTTCAGTTTGCTCAGCTCCATGGTCAACACTCTTGGCACCGACAGCCAGGAAACAAAAAAACGTATTGTGATGGGAAAGTCTGCTGTTAGGGACCTCTCTAAAGTACTCAAGAGCAATGGTGTCTCTCTGGAGACTAAGGTCCGCCTGATACAGGCCATGGTTTTTGCAATCACTTGTTATGCATCAGAGAGTTGGACAATGACTAGGGAGGATAGAAGGAGAATTGATGCCTTTGAGCTGTGGTGCTGGAAAAGAGTATTGAATGTACCCTAGACTGCCAAGAAAACAAACAGATTCATCCTGGAGAGGGTTAAACCAGGCTACTCCTTGGAGGCAAGGATTCTTGGGCTTCGTCTCACATACTTTGGACATGTTGTAAGGAAAGACAGGTCCTTGGAGAGGGACATCATGCTTGGTAGGGTAGAGGGACAGCGCAGGAGGGGAAGACCCTCTATGAGGTGGACTGAGTCAGTGACTGGGGTAATCGGGATGGGTGTGTCAGAGACAGTGCGATTGGCACAGGATAGAGCAGGGTTTAGGGCTGTTGTACATAGGGTCGCTATGAGTCGCAAATGACTCGACGGCACATAACAACAACAACAACAACAACAACAACAACAATGAACACCATAAATGTGAATATGGTTCTATCAGTTTGCTGTGGTTACTGCAGCAGATCAATGGATCCTGTAATAGATCAGGGAAAGCCTGTGAGAGATGGCTGGTCTAAGAACTAGTGGAAGTAGGAGCAGGGAGTATTAGGGGTGGAGAAACACTTATGGCCTCACAGAACGTGGTTTTGTACTGTGGATTCTGTAGATGGGGACTGTTCCCTTGTGTGAAGTTAATGAAGGTTTGATGTAGCTACCCCAACATTGTCCACATTTTTTGTTTGTTTGTAAATTATTTTTATTGTTATTTTAATGAAAGTTTACAGAAAGGCTGGATTTGTATTTATACATTCATACAAATATGGGATATTCTAAGAACCAAATCCCTATGCACGTCAAAAAAATTCTCCAAGAAGGTAATAAGGAAACCCTCAGAATGGGAAAAAATATGTGGAAAAGACTTATCTGATAAGGAAGTCTGATCTAAAATGTATAGAATACATAGAACCTCAACAAGAAAAAGGTAAACATCCCAATCCCAAAATAAGCATAAATTATGAATAGACACTTCACCAAAGAACAAATTCAGATGGCAAAAACACACACGAACAAATGTTCAAAATTCCTAGCTATCAGAGAAACGCAAATCAAAGCTTCTATGACATCAACTCAACCCAGCAACAATAACCCTATATTTTTCACAATAACCTTCTGAATTAGAATTAAAAATAAGTAGTGGAAGCTGTTAAGGAAGTCAGTTTTCTTTGTTTCATTACTCAAAATCTATATTACCTTGCTCTTTCCATTCGCTTAAGTGGCGGTCTTCCGGAAGCCGTGATGCTTTTTGACCGGTTGTATGTTGGTTTATAACTCAATCCCCATTTATCCTTCAGGGAGGCAGCCTAATGAAATGGAAGAGATAAAAGATGACATTAAGTAAGTCTTTACTGCTACAATGCCCGGCCTCCTACAAAAGAAAATATTATTTAAAAAGTATTTTTTTTTTACCCCAGTTCAATGACAAGATACTTGTTATTACTTTGAAAGTCACTTTAGTGGAGCAGGAAATTAGTTACTCTAGTCTCAGGTCAAATAGGAGACTGGAGAAATGAAAATAGGATTCATTAACTGCATGACAGGACAGAGAAAAGAAGAAATAAAAAGACTGGGGTGAGGGAAGCATAAACACAGTGAGAAAAAAAGAGACTAAAAAAGGGGGAGAGGAAATAACAGTTAAAGGTAAAAAAGAAAGAAAATGTGTGGAGAAAAAAAAGTGAGAAACTGGCATAGGATTAGGATTAGGGTTAAGGTCATACACCTTAAATTTACCCATGGCTAACCAAGCCACAGAACTTTATTACAGTAGTGGTTAAGAAAGTGACTTGAATGCTATCCCTAGCTCTAGATTGCTCTTTCCAGATTTTTGGTGAAGGGAGTCAAAAGGTTAAGAAAATTCTTATACCATAGAGATTTAGGAGGCAAGAGGTAAAAGTAAAAGGAATTGGGAGAGAAATGTCAAAGAAGAAAAATGTTATGAACTCAAATGTAATTCCAATAATTGCTCTAATCCTCTCTATCTAGTTGTATATTTCATAATTACCAACCATTAAGTCCTATACAAATAGCACACATAACATTTTAAGTATGAATGCTATGGATATAGTAGAAAAAACTTTAAAACAGAATTATGTAATGTAAATAATAATTATTCATTTATTACTGTCAGAGGCCTGTGGTGAATAAATCAAGCTGAACTTTAATTTATCTAGAACAGTATCCAAACTGGATTCTCTGGGATTTTGTGGGTAATCACAAAAAGGTGAAACCAATGATCCCAGAAGACATTGTTGTTGTTGTTATGTGACGTCCAGTCGCTGGCGACTCATAGCAACCCTATGCATAACAGCCCTAAACCCTGCTCTGTCCTATGCCAATCTCACTGTCTCCAACACCCTCACCCTAATTACCCCAGTCACTAAATAAATCCACCTCATAGAAGGTCTTTCCCTCCTGCGCTGTCCCTCCACTCTCCCAAGAATGATGTCCCGCTCCAAGGACTGGTCCCTCCCTGCAATATGTACAATGTATGTCCGACGAAGCCTCAGAATCCTTGCCTCCAAGGAGCAGCCGGATTTAAACCTCTCTAAGATGAACCTGTTTGTTTTCTTAGCAGTCCATGGACACTGACACTATAGTCAAGTTATTTTCCCTTTGCTCTGAAGTAATCTTGTTCACATACTAGGGTGCCAATGAAATATCTACTTCTAGTTATATCCTGCTTGCTGAAACTGAAGAGGACCTGAAGCGCCTGCTGCAGAGTGTCAAGGACTGCAGCCTACATTATGGATTGAGGCTCAATGTCAAGAAGACAAAGATTCTCACCACTGGACCAATTGGCAGCATCAGGATGGATCATGAAGAGACTGAGATTGTACACAGCTTTAGTTTGCTTGGCTCCGTAGTCAACAGTCTTGGCACCAGCAGCCAGGAAATTAAAAGGTGCATTGCCATGGGAAAGTCTGCTGTTAGGGACCTCTCCAAAGTACTGAAGAGCAATGGTGTCTCTCTGGAGACTAAGGTGCGTCTGATACAGGCTATGGTCTTCGCAATCACTTGTTATGCATCAGAGAGTTGGACAATGACCAAAGAGGATAGAAGGAGAGTTGATGCCTTTGAGCTGTGGTGCTGGAGAAGAGTATTGAGAATACCATGGACTGCTAGGAAAACAGATTTGTCCTGGAAAGGGTTAAACCAGGTGGCTCCTTGGAGGCAAGGATTCTGAGGCTCCATCTAACATACTTTGGACATGTTGTGAGGAGAGACCGGTCCTTGGAGAGGGACATCATGCTTGGGAGGGTGGAGGGACGGCGCAGGAGAGGAAGGCCCTCAATGAGGTGGATTGATTCAGTGACTGGGATAATTGGGATGGGAGTGTCAGAGACAGTGCGATTGGCACAGGACAGAGCGGAGTTTAGGGCTGTTGTACACAGGGTCGCTATGAGTCGCAAGTGACTCAACGGCACATAACAACAACAACAAGTTATGCCAAGAAATCTGAAGGACAGCCAGCTGGCCAACTGACTGGAAAAGAGGGCAGAAAATATCAAACAATACCATTAATATCACATGCAAGCAACATTCTGCTGAACATTATCCAAAAAAGATTGGAGAACTATGTCAACAGAGAACTGCCAGATGTGCAGTTTCGATTTAGAAGTCTTGGTACTAGGGATATTATAGCTAATGTTGGATGGATCTTGGCAGAATGCAGAGAGTACCAGAGGAGTGTCTACTTGTGTTTCATTGACTATGCAAAGGCTTTTGACTATGTGGATCACAACAAGCTGTAGCGGACTCTGAGAAGAATGGGAATCCCAGAACATTTGATTGTGCTTATGCGCAGCCTATACTTGGACCAAGAGGCAGTCATCAGAATAGAGCAAGGAGACACTACATGGTTCAAAATTAAGAAGGGGAGAAGGAATGTGGAATCAGGATTGGTGGAAGAGTCATCAACAACCTGCATTATGCAGATGACACAACCCTGCTTGCTGAAACTGAGGAGGACCTGAAGCACTTGCTGCAGAAGGCCAAAGACAGCAGCCTTCAATATGAACTGAAGCTCAACATCAAGAAAACAAAGATTTGCACCACTGCACCAAGTGACAGCATCAGTATGGATGGTGAAGAGATTGAGATAGTTAAACTGTTTTAGTTTGCTTGGCTCCACAGTCAACACTCTTGGTACCAGCAGCCAGGAAATCAAGAGACTAATTGCATTGGGAAAGTTAGCTGTCAGGGACCTCTCAAGAGTGCTGAAGAGCAACATCAGGCTGGAGACTAAGATGTGCCTGATCTAACCTATAGTCTTTGCATTTGCATGCTATGTATCAGACGTCTGGACTGTGATTAGGAATGACAGGAAGAAAATTGATGCCTTTGAGCTGTACCATGGACTGCTAAGAGAACAAACAGGTTTGTCCTGGAGCGGGTGAAGCTGGAATGCTCCTTGGAGTCAAGGATTATGAAGCTTCGTCTGACATACTTTGGGCATGTTGCAAGGAGGTCCTTGGAGAGGGACATCAGGTTTGGGAGAGTGGAGGGATGGCGCAGGAGAGGAAGACCCTCGATGAGATGGATCGATTCTGTGATTGAAGTGGTAGGAGTGAGTGTGCTGGAGATATTGAGGTTGGCATAGGATAGAGCAGGGTTTAGGGCTCTTGATAGAGTGGGGTTAAGGGCTCTTGTAGATAGGGTCGCTATGAGTTGAAAGCGACTCGATGGCACATAATAACAACAACAACAGGGGGAGGGAGGTTTTAGCCAATTTTCTTTTTAAAAGACAATTTTAAGATTCGTTTATTTTAAAACAAAATTCTGTGGTTTTTCTAGTAACAAGAGCACCTTCATACAAAACAATCAGCCTGAATTTTAATAACTTTTATTTTCCAATTAAATGTCTATTAGATATTCACTTAATTACTCTAATTAATTGTAATACTACCACTCATCCATCAGTTTGCTGCTCTGAGATTAACATGTTGTCAAGATGCTGGAAGCTACGGCACCAGTATTCCAAATTACCAGCAGTGTTGGTTACTCAGGTAGACAATTTTCAGTGGAGCTCCTATACGAAGATAGCCTTCTTAAGAAGCAGGACTAGACATCACTGTTGAAATAATGGGCCCTCCAGTACTCTATGAATAGTGGTAGAACATGGTCCACTAGAGTTCTGGAAGATGAATCACTTGAGTTGGAAGATGTTGTTGTTGTTGTTGTTGTTTAATGCCGTCGAGTCGTAGACGACTCATAGCGACCCTATGAACGAACAGCCTGAGCACTGTTCATACACAGAGCTTCCGGAGGCAAGCCATTTCGGAAGTGGATGCCGCTCCTGCTTCCAGGCTTGATTTAGTCAGGAAGCTCCAGTAACTTTAATGCAGAAAAAATTATATCCAAATAAACATATCCATTAAAAGCAATCTCTTTTAAGACTATCCCAGACTATCACTGAATAAGACAATTGCAACTTCATTTTTCTAACTACTTTCTTAGCTACTTTATAAATGACTCAAGAATAGGTTTCATCTTTTGGTCACTACATATTTTTAAAAGCATTCTTCATTTTTATCCCAAATTCTACATATAAAATTTACCATGAAATAATTTTTTTTTTTACACATCAAGTTTCTGCTTTACCTAGATACCAAATTAATTCTCATTAAATGTAAATTGCCTCACAGAATATAATTTAAAAATGGCAGTTATGACATTAAGGACATTCTAAAATAATAAGCAACAGTTGGAAGATAGTCTGCTTTCAAAGGTGGATGAAGTAAAGCTTTCACCCAATTAAGGGAATGTACAATGTATAAAGTATGTTATTGTTATTGTTGTTATGTGCTGTTGAGTTGCTTGTGACTCATAGCGACCCTCCGTACAACAGCTCTGAACCCTGCTCTATCATGAGCCAACCGTATTGTCTCTGACATTCCTGTCCCTATCACCCCAGACACTGAGTCAATCTTTCTCATTCAGTGCCTTCTTCTCTTGTGCTGTTGCTCCACCCTCCCAAGCATGATGTCCCTCTCCAACACACCCAATATTGGTGAGCTCAGGGGGACTGATATCAGCCATACTTAATCTGACAATCATGATCTACTATGCTGGAAATGACAAACTGAAGAAGAATGGTTTCAGATTTCCCAGAAGAAAAAAAAACAACAAAAACATTTCAGGATCTACCCTGAAGCACAACACTGTGAGTTTTGATTTGTATACTATTCAAATGCATACAAGAAATATGTTTATACAATTATTATTCAAATATAACCACTAAAGAATTAACTACTAAAGGCAAAGATGCAGAAAGTGAGGATTCCTACCAACTTTTACAATTTGAAAGATGTATTCACTGGTGACTGGAATGCAAAAATTGGAAACAAAGGCCTAGTACTTGGAAAATAGGACATTGGTGACAGATATGAGGCTGGAAACTCAATGATAAAATTCTGCACAATGTTTTTTAAAAAATATTTGCAATGACTATATCAAACATAAAAGGTGACTGTAGGCATTGGTCTCACCAGATGGAATAAACAAGAACCAGACTTACTCTATTTGTAGAAAGAGATGATAGAGAAATTCAGTATCAGCATTCCAAACAAGACCAGGGGCTGACTGTGGAGCAGAGACTATCAAGCACACAGATGTAAGTTCAAATTGAAATGGAAGAAAATGAAAACAAACCCAAGAGGGTAAAAATGTGACCCTGAGCTTATCCTACCTGAATTTAAAAGCCATCTCAAGAACAAATTTGATGCATTGAACACTAATGACCAGAGGAATTGTGATGACATCAAAGACATCATCATTGAGGAAATAAAAAGTCCTTAAAAGGACAGTACAGAAAGACCAACACAGACATCAAAAGAAACTCTTAAAAACTTGTTCTTCATTGTTGCCGCTGTCACATGCTATCAAGTATGCCTCACAACCATATTGTTCATAGCAACCCTATGAACAAACAGATTTGAACTCTGTCCTATCCGGTGCCATCCTAATCATTCTAGACAGATTTAAACCCATTTTGGAAGACACTGTATCAATCTATCTGATCGAGGGTCTTCCTCTCTTTCACCACGCATGAAGTCCCTTTTCAAACAATAGCCTGTCTTAATAATATGCCCAAAGTATGCTAAACTTTCTCTAGGAGGTATCTGTTTGTTCTTTTGGCAGTCCATGGGATATTCAGCATTCTTCGCCAACACCACAGCCCTATGGCGTCTATTCTTGTCCTGTCATCCTTATTCACTATCGAGCTTTCAGATGCATCGCAGGTGACTCGAAAGACTGTGGCTTAAGTCAGGCACACCTTGGTCTTTAAACTGACATCTTTGGTCCTCAGGACTTCGGAGAAGTCCCTGACAGCAGACCTCCCAAATGCTCTATGTCTCCTGATCTCCTGATTGCTGGTACCACAGGCACCAATGAAGTAACAGCAATTCTGGTACCAGCAATGAAATGGATTGACACAGAGACTCAAAGGACAGTTTCAAGCATGGCAGAAACCAAGAGGATAGGAAAGGTTTTTGTTTATTGCTCACAGAGTCACTATGAGTGGTAATTCAACAATAAACTTAACAGGTAACAGGACAGTCATTTAGGGTTACAGTTCAGGTACTCAGTAGTATCAAAAGCAAATGATTTTTTATTTGGTTAAAAATCTAGAAGAGGCAATTCAATTTGAAAATAATAAATGTAAGAGCAAAAGGTTGAGAGTGTCAATGGCTGGGAGGTAAAATCTAGTAATTGAAAATGTTTGAGTATGAAAAAAAAGAAAAGAAAATGTTTGAGTGTAAGAATGAATACTTTAGTGCAGCAATGAATGAATGGAAATCCAAAACCTCTGTAAATGTCTACTAAAATTAATTAAAAAAAAAAGAAATATGACATCACTTTAAAGATTAAGGTGTACCTGATCCAAACTGTGATCTTTTGAATTACAATGAGAGTTGGTGTGTCAGAATTAGTGAGAATTGGCTCAGGACAGGGCAGGATTCAGAGATGATGTACTTAGGGTCACTATGGATTGCAGGCTACTCGATGGCACATAACAACAATAATGCATCTGAACATTAGATGATGACTAAGAATGACAGAAGAGTACATGCCATTGAGTTTTGTTGTTGGACAAGAGTACTGAACATCCCAAAGACTGTCAAAAGAACAAACAAATTTACTTTTCAAAAAGAAGAATGAACTGGAGGGGTGGGCAGGGAGAAAAGTGCAACAATGAATAAATGGATATACAAAATCTCTGTAAATTTTCATTAAAGATAATAATAATTTTAAAAAAAACAGATACTTTAAAAAAGATTTCACATTTGAGTTAAAGGCTGAACAGAAATAATGACTTCATGAAAGATAGCTAAACAAGATGATTAAAGTCACAAAAGACAGAATCTATCTCCCTACTGGAGTCTGAATCCGGGCTTTACTAGGTAACTG
Organism: Elephantulus edwardii; assembly: GCF_000299155.1. Lineage (NCBI taxonomy): Eukaryota > Metazoa > Chordata > Mammalia > Macroscelidea > Macroscelididae > Elephantulus > Elephantulus edwardii. The sequence continues at coordinate 3,104,094 of NW_006399762.1, forward strand.
GCTATATAATCTTGGTCAAATTAGTTAACCTCTCTTGTACTTAGCTTCTCTCAGATTCTGTGCATTTAAAAAGAGGGGAAAAAACAACACAATCTATTTGATAGAGTTGTAAGCATTTAATAGGTTGTTATATATAAAGTAGAGAGTGGGGTGGAGCTCCCCGATTAAACAAGCGTGGAAGGAGAAGTGGCATCCACTTCCATAATAGCTTGCCTCAGGAAACCCTATGAACCTGGAGAGAGGATGAAAGACACCCAAGCGTCGAGGACTCTCCTTCATAGGGTCGCTGTGAGTCGCCTGCAACTCGAAGGCACTTAACAACAACAACATATAAAGTAAGGCCACTGCATGGCATTTTATTTTTATTTTTCAGCTATTAAGCAAAAGGTTTGTAGTAGAAATTACACCCAGTGGTGTCAGAGGGGGGGAAAAATCCTTGGTCATCTACTTGCTTAAGATTACAGTCACTGGAAACCCTGATGTGGAATGCAGTTTTATTCTGGCACCAACTGGCTCCCCATCAGTTAGAATCAACTTGATTAAACTTTTACTAAGAATAAAAATTGCTCAAAATAAAACCTCATTTATAGTAGATAGTGAGATTGGCTCATGACAGAGCAGGGTTCAGAGCTATTGTGTACAAGGTCGCTAGGAGCTACAGCTTACTCAATGGCACATAACAAAAACATATTTACAAATTAGCTTGTATTTTTAGCACCAGATTACCAAAGAGAACATCATAAGTATCATAGCTATGTTTGATAAAGTGAAAAATAAAAATATACTTTAATAGAATTCTTTTAAAATGTTTACTCACTCGCATACTGGATCTCCGTAACTTTTTACGGACATCTCTTCGAATGTCATTCACAGCAACGGATTCTAACTGTTGATAACGCTGGATTTCCTGGTTTATGGTCCCTTCACTTGCACCCAGTTTCCTAGTTACAAAATAAATGTGGAAATTAGTAAAAAGCAGATTTCTTTTCTAATTGCTCCTTTTGAATTATTTTACTTAACCAGGATACCAGAAGTTATGTATGCTGCTGTTGTTATGTGCCGCCGAGTCACATGTGACTCATAGAGACCCTATGTACAACATCCCTAAACTCTGCTCTGTCCTGTGCCAACTGCACTGTCTCTAATACTCCCATCCCGCTTAACCCAGTTACTGAATCAATCCACCTCATAGAGGGCCTTCCCCTCCTGCGCTGTCCTTCCATCCTACAAAGCATGATGTCCCTCTCAAAGGACCGGTCTCTTCTTAAAATATGTCCAAAGTATGTTAGACGGAGCCTCAGAATCCTTGCCTCCAAGGAGCCACCTGGTTTAACCCTTCTAAGATGAATCTGTTTATTTTCCTAGCAGTCCATGGTACCCTCAATACTATTCTCCAGCACCACAGCTCAAAGGCATCAATTCTCCTCCTATCCTCCTTAGTTGCTGTCCAACTCTCTGATGCGTAACAAGTGATAGCAAAGACGATGGCCTGCATCAGATGCATCTTAGTCTACAGAGAGACACCACTGCTCTTCAGTACTTTGGAGAGGTCCCTCCCCTAACAGCAGACTTTCCCATGGCAATACGTCTTTTAATTTCCTGGCTACTGGTGCCAAGAGTGTTGACTGTGGAGCCAAGCAAATGAAAGCTATGAACAATCTCAATCTCTTCACCATCTATCCTGATGCTGCCAATTGGTCCAGTGGTAAGAATCTTTGTCTTCTTGACATTGAGCCTCAATCCGTACAGACATATCAAAATACTCATACAATTAACACTTTAACTCTGGCTAACTGTAGAAAGATTTCTCCAGTGTTTGAGGAAATACTCCTTACTTATTTCTGCAACAAGATCCTTCCTTATCATCTCATGAAAAGTATGGATATACTGCATAACAATACATGAATTTAAAATTCCACATGTAATTTAAAACTCAATAAAGACTATTGAGGAAGAAATGCATTTTGCTTCAAGTCATTTTTTCCTTTGAAACAAAACTAAAATTGTAAAATGTGGGTCAACTGGAAAATATGACTCACTGTCTAACTAATTTATAGAAAAATATTTAGGCAATACTTCTCCTCAGGCAAAATACATGTATTTGAATTAAGTTTTGTGCTGGTTTTTTTTTTTTTTTTTAAGTAAAGTTGAGTACAAAACACATGGGACAAGAAAAAAAAAAAAAAAAAAAAAAAGAAAAAAAAAAAAAAAAACCAAAAAAAAAAACCACATGGGACAAATACATGAAGATTAGAAGAGGCCTGACCATTATTTTTTGGGAAAACTAAAAAAGTTCAAAGCTTGGCAAGAAGAACATCCAGTCTTAAAAAGGAAATATTTACTTATCTAATGATTACAATTCTGCAGCTAGCAGATATGGAAAAAAAATTACTACCACCTACTCCTTCCTCTCAACTCCACTAATCCCTTTTCAGTATTATAGATCTGCTAATATGAGAGGCAAGAAATTAATGTATTCTAATTTCAAACACATATAATTCAAATTTCTATACTTTATCCTCTCTGAGCCATAGATTTTTCTTCAAAAAGTTCTAGTTAATGTCCCCTACCCTCACCAGTGCAGTGCTGTATTGAGATTCTGTTGTACAAAGAGGTGCTATGGATCAGAGTAGACTCAGCAGTACCTCATAATAACATCAAATACAGTGTAGAAACTCAGTAAATATTAAATCTGTTTATCTTTTAAACATTTTATGGTAATACTACTGGTTACCTTTATATATACATATAAAGATATGTGTGTGTGTGTGTGTGTGTGTGTGTGTGTGCGCGCGCGCGCGCGCGCGTGTGTGTGTGTGTGTAACAGTATTCACAGATAAATATTACCTGAAGTCACTCAGAAATTGCTCAGAAATAGGGAACTGTGAAGAACACATTAGACTTGATTCCTGTCCATAACTTTATCACTAATAAATATGAACCCAGCTGTGATGTCTTCATTTATTCAAACTAAAGGGACTGTACTAGCCCAAATTAAATTTTTTTCACATTCAAAATCTTGTGGTTCTAATAGTAGTAAATACAATATTAAATGAAAATACATACTTGAGATCATCTATTACTTTGGCCTGTTCATTCAGTTCTCTGATATCTACTATACGCTTTACAATTTTTCTTCCTCTAAGTTCTCCTGGCTGGCTGCCAGATGTTCCTTGTCTTCGATAATCTAGAGCCTCCTGAAAAATCAAAAGTGTAGCTGTTAATGTCACCCCCAGGTTACAAAGTAAATCTATACTATAACAAAATTAGCACCTTTAATCAAAAGAAGCATGCAAGAATCAAAGGCAGCTATATTAAGTATGATGATTAGAATTCACCAGTGATTCAAAACCCTTCATTTTCAAAAGTCATCTATTTAGGTGCTACCTACATTTCCCCACGAGTGAGCTCTGCATGCTTTCAAATGAGAATGGCTAGACTGAGGGGAGCCCATCTGTGGGTCACAGAGATACTCTGCAGGAACAGAATAGCGCTGATTTTGGGGCGTCAGGCCTAGGAGATGATTTACAAGTCGCTGCCCAAAGGTGAGTTTGTGGCCATCTCCACTTACTGAACTTCCATCTGAACTCTAAATGATAAACAATGACATTAATTTTTCTTTACTTTGTTTCAAGAACAAAACTCTGTCATGGTAAATACATTTTTTTAACTGAAAATTAATATCAGAATGAAAGCAGAATGAATTTCTTTGTGATTATCAAATCACCTGATACTATTTGCGTTCTTCTGATATTTCAATGTATAATCATTCTTATTGCCATAATAACCCACATACCATAAAGCACTCAAGTCAATGCTATCAGGTGTGATTAGAGTCATAGCTGATCCTCCCATGTGTTTTCCAAGGTTGTAAATTGCACAGGACAAGGCTGCCATCTTTCTCCCTTGAAGCTGCTAGTTGTATCCGAACTGCTACAGAGGTGCCACATTGGATTGCAACTCCCTATGGACTGCACCATCAGCACCCTATACAATTGTTGTTGTTGTGTACTGTAGAACTGGAACTGACCCACAGCTGACTCTCTGCTAGGTTTTCAGAAGTAGTTAATAACATAAAAGGAGATTGCTCATCCTTCCGCAGAGCAGCTGGTAGCCTTGAACTGCATGCCTTAGGGATTGCAGCAGTTTCTTGCCACTAGGCCACCAGAGCTCCATAAAATATTCCTATTTAAAATGTAACATTTAGCTAGCTTATTTTTCCCCCCCTTTTTAACAACAGATATCCACAAAGTCTTGTAACCATCACCCAACTTCAATTTAGAATACTTCTGTCATATTAAAAAGAAATTCCAATATCTTTAAGGTATCAGGTAGCCCTGGTGGCTTAGTGGTAAGCTTTGCATGGCCAACCCAAAAGCATGTGGTTCAAATACACCAGCCACTTTACAGGAGGAAAAATAAAGCAATTTCCTCTTATGTGATTTACTGCCTCGGAAAACCCACTAGAGTGTCAACTATACAAAAACAACATAAGTAGTCACTCCACACTTGCCCACATCACCTGTGCTTTTAGCAACTACAAGATTATCTTGTTTCTGTACCAATTTGCATTCATTTTGCTTTTAAATACTTTACCTGTAGCTTGAGGAAAAAGTTCAGTGGCAATCCTTATGAGCATGGAATGTAATGAAAAGACCATATCATGAAATGTAGACACAGAGCACCACATCCTTTTGTTTTCCTTCATCAGCTTATTAACTACTACTCATCTCAAGTTAAAACCCAGTTCTGGAAAGCTTAACAGTAAAATTACTTACAGTGTGGATAGTGGGAGACATAGTGTCAACTTCATCCTCATCTGACAGATCAGCTATGTTCACTGAATTTAGGTCAGCAATGTCATCTATGTCCTCTTCTCCGGTCAGTGTTGTAAGGGTGTTGCCCAGAGCATTAAGTCTTTTGCCAATATTAGGATCCATGTGGACATCAATTCCACACATCTTCCACAGTACATTGAGTGTCCACGTTCCAGCACTACTACTTTCTGTTTAAACAAAGAAATGGCATTTTTAAAAAATCCCAAGTATGGAAAAGTAACCTTATATTATTTTTAATATATTGTTATTGTTGTTAAGTGCCGTCAAGTTGCAGGTGACTCATAGCAACCCTGTGAAGGAGAGTCCTCGACGCTTGGGTGCCTTTCATCCTCTCTCCAGGTTCACAGGGTTTCCAGAAGCAAGCTATTATGGAAGTGGATGCCACTCATCCTTCCATGCTATATTTTTAATATAACCTTTATTAAATAATCCAATATATAGGTAAGACATAAAAAAGGATAATTATCACCAATGTTTCTCACAGCTAAATGCAGGGAAATATTAGGACATGGAATTGATTTCAATGTGAATGTAGTATAAATCTATTGTTTCCATTGTATTGCACTTTTTCCTTTCTTAAATTATGAATTATCTCTCAAACTCCCAAGATGATCCACCTACCACAGATAGAGTAAGATGTTCAATGACTTTGATCCATTAGCTATAATTAGATAACTGGCTCAAATCTGGTTAAAGTTGGAAAAATTAGTTCTTCCCTGAACCTAAGAAAAATCTGCCTGTGTCTCGTGACTAAGGGAGAGATAAAGTTGGCTCTTGAGTTCAACTTCAAGAACAATAGGGATAACACCTCAATATCAAGAAAACAAAAATCTTCACAATGGGACCCAATGGCAACACAATGATAGATGAAGAAAACATAGATGCTGTCAATGATTTAATTTTATGTGGATCTACAATTAACATTCATAGAAGCAGCAGTCGAGAAATCAAAAGATGTGCTGTACTGGGAAAATTTGCTGTCAAGGACTTCTCCAAAATGCTTAAGAGCAAGGACATTAGTTTAAAGACTTAGCTGTGCCTGATCCAAGCCACACTATTTTTTTTTATTTCTTTTTTTTTGAAGAGGACATATTAAAAATTTAATAAAAAGAGCAGCAAAACACAAAACAGAGGAACTCATAGAGGACTGAATTTTGTGGAAAAACACAGAAGGCTGTTAACCTAAATGTCAGTGATTTAAATATAATAGCACTCTGTAGGACAAAGAATCCAGAGCCTTGTAATCCTGATTTGTCTGGAATTGACTCAGTGGTAATGTGTTTTTTGTTTTTTTTTTCTATAATTATATTTTATTAATTTTCATAAACATTTACAGAGATTTTGGGTTTCCATTCATTCATTGTTGCACTATTCTCTCTACCCTCCTCCCAGTTTGTTCTTGTCCAAATGCCACAGTGCTTGTCAAAGCCAGTTCTGATTAATCTTCTTTGTCAGTGTGTCCTTTGCCATTCCCTATCACTCCTCCCTGAGAGAGACTTCACCCTGAGTCATAAGGAAAAGGGGATGGCGTATTCTCTTAGCTACTTCCTGCTGAAAAGGGACGCTGTGGGTTTCAGGGTGAAGATCTTCTCTCACTACTCTAAAGGGCCCCTTTGGCAGTAGGAAACACATAGACTATTATGGAGATTGATTTTGGAATTTATTTCTTTTTTAAAAAATTTTTTTCTAATTATTATTTTTTATGTGTGTACTGTTAAATCAGATCTGACTGGTACAGATTATTCCTCCTTCTTCAGCAGAGCATCTGGTGGATTTGAACCACACACCTCAGGGATTGCAGTGCAGCTTCTTGCCACTAGTCCACCAGAGCTCGCCCAAGCCACACTATTTTTAATTGCTTCATTTGTATTAGAAGTTGGACAACACATAAGAAAGGCTGAAGAAGAATTGAAGGCTTTCAATTGTGGTATATTGAATATACCAAACTGCCAAAAGAACCAACTAATCTGTCTTGTGGGAGCTCTGATGGTTTAGTGGCAAGAAGCTGTGCTGTAATCCCAAAAGGTACATGATTTGGGGCCAACAGCTGCTCTGCAGGAGAAGATGGGCAATCTCATACTGTGTGATTAACTGCTGCTAAAAACCCTCCAGAGGGTCAGCTATAGGTTGCTTCCCATTCTATGGTACATAACAACAATGACAACAACAATCTGTCTTGAGGAAGTGCACCTAGGGTGCTCTTTAGCTGGACAGAGTGAGGATGGTATAATATCATCTCACATATTTGTGAGTATGTTGTCAAAAGGGGCTAGTTCTTGGGGAAAAAAGATACTATGGTGGGAAAAGTGGAAGCTCGCTGGAAATGGAAGCTGCTCAATGAGATGACTGACACAGTGACTTGACCATGGTAGAGATCATGAGGATAGCTCAGGACCTGATTCTCATTTATTGTCCATAGAGTCACTAGAAGTCATAGTTGCCTAGATGGTACCTAACAACAACAACAACAATAGCAATATAAGCTGTTGGCAGCCACATATCCTGCTGTGTGTGTAAAAAATTCAAAGAGAAATGAAGCAACTGCAGAGGAGATCAATGATAAGAGCTGTAAAGAGCTCTGATGACAGTTGAAATTCTGGTTATAGTTTCTAAGGACTACTGAACTGATGTGGTTCCTTCTTTTTCCTGTGGTTTGCTGTTATGTACCTTTGAGTTGAAACTGACTCCCATAAGAGCAGCTGGTAGATTCAAACTACATGCTTTTAGGGTTGGAAGCCTAACTCTTTACCACTAAAAGAGCTCCCTCTCTTTCCCTATTCTTGAATTTATAATCTTGAAGTAGCCTTTAAATAAACCATCCCATCCCCTGTGTGTAAATGAGTTCTGTCATCACTTGTAAACAAAAGTCTGACAAAGATTTTTATGTGATCTCACACCCACTATCTGTTTGTCCGAGCTAGTCCCCATACTTCAAATATATTTGCTGGAAATGTCCCTGACCTTTTCATTTCTTTCTCAGTAATACTGTATGTAGGTCTTGCTGTTTGTTGAGCAAACTTACATTAGAGTAGGTACTGAGGCCAAGAGAAGAGGAAATGGTAAGAAGAGAAAAGAAATCTATTAGCCTTAATCAGATCAGCTCTGCCTCACTCAACTCTTAGAAAAAAAACAACACTGGTCCTGAGTCAATATTATCTCATATGACTCCACGTGTCACAGATACGCATGTTCTATAGGGGCTTCTTGGCTAATATCTTTATGGAAGTGTACTGCCAGGCCTTTCTTCCACAATGCTGCTGAGTAGTTCCAAATGCCAAATTTAAGGTTGACAGACAAATGCAAGCCATTTCAGCCACGCAGGGATCTTTCTCAACATCTTAATACCGAAATGTCTTCCATGTCCATTTCATACCAAATGAGATAATAAAATATATATGTACATATATATGCACTATCCTCTTGGTTAAGACATGTTATTGTTTCTACAGTTACCTTCTAATTGGTTTCCTAAGGTTGTGGGCTTTCTGGGGTGTTTTCCTCCATTCTAATTCTTGAACATTTCTAATACTGTAATCATTTCCCCCATGTTGTTGTTGTGCCATTGAGTCGCTTGTGACTCAGAGCGAACGTACAACAGCCCTAAACTCTGCTCTGTCCAATGCCTATCTGTCTCCGACACACCCATCCTGATTACCCCAGTCCCTGACTCAATCCACCTCCTAAAGGGCCTTTGTCTCCTGCACTGTACCTCCACCCTCCCAAGCATTATGTCCTTCTCCAAGGACTGGTCTCTCCTTACAATATGACCAAGGTATCTCAGATGAAGCCTCAGAATCCTTGCCTCCAAGGAGCAGCATGGTTTAACCCTCTTCAGGATGAATTTGTTTGTTTTCCTAGCAGTCCATGGTACCCTTAATACTCTTCTCCAACACCAAAGCTCAACGGCATCAATTCTCCTTCTATCCTCCCTAGTCATTGTCCAACTCTCTAAAGCATAGGTAAAAAAAACAAAACAACACCACCCAAAACATTGAAGGCTTTTCCCCCACAATCTACTAAATAAGAGCTCCACCTGGCATATGGACTTACCAGCTGCTGCCTGTCCTGTTGTCCTTGAACATACTTCATAAGTACCATCTGGAACAACACCTGCACAAAAATCAACCCAATATAGTTTTCAATAAAAATTCTCTATAGTTCAATGTTGTTGTTATATACTCTCGAGTCAGGTCTTTTACCCATAATTGACCCTCCAGTGGGTTTTCAAAGACAGTTAATCACATAGGAGGAGATGGCCCATCTTTTCCCCACGGAGCAGCTGGTGGATTCAAACCACTTCCTTTGAGTTGACAGCACAACTCTTACCACCAAATTATATAATCCAAAATATCACTCAAAATTATCTAAACACAAAATTAAGCTTCTAAACAATTGCTTCTGCAGGGATCAGTTCCTAATTTGCAAAACATAGACTACCTTGGCTAGTTCCTACAATCTATTCCAAGTCTCACAAAAAGTGTTGCTCTATGATTTTTAAAAATATAACCTCAGTTTCATCTTTATATTCTAGACATGAGATTTACTTATCCAAGGGACAGTAAATGACCAGTTCTGAAGCTTTGCCTTCCCCGCAGCATCAAAGAGAGTATGATAATTCTCACCACTATCAGTGACTAATACTTAGAGAAATACAAGTGATTTAAAAATTATTCTTTTAATAACTACAAACTGCTACATTAGGTCAAATTAAGGACAATGATTCATAATATCTATTATCACTGATAATGGGACTTTTTATGTCAAAAAACTATTAACTGCCATGATTTTAGTCTCTTAAGGTCAAGGAATTATCCTTAGAGCATATCTATTTGATATTAACTTTAAAACATCTCTACAATTAGCTTTGACAACTTCAGCTTCAGGAAATAGGTTAAATTTAACTTTAAATAATAAAGGACACACTATCTTTGAAGCAAATTTTAAACAAAGTATATTCTAAAGACAGAAATAAGACTGTTTCTTAGTAATCTTTATTTAAAATCAAGTATCAATATAAATCTGAGAGTAGGTATTTCTTAAATGAAATGTCCTTTTGCAACTCACTTGGAATCCTAAATTATTATTGAAATATTTCAAATTTGAATTTGTTATTTCCTAAATAAAATGGTATTAAAATTCTGTCTGTATTTTCAAAACAGAAAAATATCTCTAACTTAACAATACTACAATTTACTTGGGAAGAAAAGGTCTATTTGTTATTAAGTGACACATTCTATTAGATTGCTGAGGAATTTACAGAACAAAGATGTTTTATTGATCAGATACAGAAAAAAATGGAACAAGCAAATATTCAAATGCCATACTATCAAAAAGAATGCTTTGTCTAGATAGTGCAACATTATTTACCCTAATTAATAAAATATTTTTTCACAAATGTATTTTCATATCTTTAACTAGAAATAGCCTTTCTTTCACAAAATATAAAAATATTCCTATTACTGAAAATCCTTTAGTTTTACCAATGAAAAAAAATTTTTTTTTTCATTTTAAATGTTATAGAGAAAAGACAAGACACTCACAGGCATTCATTACTAGATCACCACGAATTTCTGGTTTCCAGTCATCCCATGATGTCTCGAAGCCATCAGCAAAACGGATGCAAAAGTTTTTGAAATGTCCTTTACTAACAAGGGATTCTGAAGAGCAAGCAGTAATCAGAGTACTTTCAATGGTCAACACTAATGCAGAACCAGTGTCAAGATCTCCAGTGTGATTAGACTGCAAAATATATTCAAGAAATAGGACAAAAGGTGAGAATATCTTGACTTGAAAGACTTCAAAGGTTGCAGGTAATAAAAAACCTAAAAAGCTAAACTTATAAATCTTCACGAAAACACAAATTAGGGAGATACACACTTCAAAAAAAAAAGTTAATCAACTGACAGCAATTAACCATATATACTTTTTCTTACTAAACATGAAAAGGCTAATTGTTTCTCAAGTCTGTGTAATCATCATAGGAACAGTATTACTATGAATGACATACTCCTCTGGTTACTTCTAAACTCTGTCCATCCTGCCAATACAAATTATCAACATTTTTTAAACTCTGAGACACAAACATGAAAAAAAATTTTTGACAAGTTTCTTGTCAAACCAAACACTAAAGATAAACCAATTCTATACCTAGATAAAAGTTTTCTAAGATAAAATGTTATGATGTTGAATGTACCATTGAGTTAGAAACAACTCACAGCTGACCGTCTGGTGGGTTTTCAGAGGCAATAAATTGCACAGAAGGAGATTGCTCAACTTTCTCCCACAGAGCAGCTGGTGGATTCAAACAGTTTGCCTTTGGGTTGGCAGCACAACTCCTCACCACTAAGCCAATAAAGGCTCATAGATAAAACACAATTCTCTGTATTTCACTGTTATAATTATTGCTTCTTGCCTTGACAGTGGCTCATAGCCTTTTCTTTCTTATATACATGGCATGCAAATACATATTCTTGAGATGTGACCCTAAATTATGAGGGGGGGAAGTTTGAGCTGAGTACAAAAGGTTCGAAGTTTCATTACTATTAAATAGGACCATTTAAAAGTCTTCTCAAATTCCCTTTCCTATTACAGATGAAGTGTGCTCTGATGGCACAGAAATTAAAACACCAGGCCACTAACCAAAAGATCGCCAACCTGAACTCAGGAGTCGTTCTGCGGGAGAAAGATGTACCATTATACTTCCATAAAGAGTTATAGTCTTGCAAACTCTATGGATCTTTCTACTGAGCCCTACAGGATAGCTTGGAATTGGTTTACAAATTAGGTTATTAAAGACTGTCAGTCTTCTTAAGTGTCCTTTTGCTTCCATTTTATAACCATGTTTATACTAAAACCTTTTTTTGTTACAAAACAGTAAAAATATTTTGAAAATAAACTTATTTGTCAAGCTAAAAATTAAGAATTATCAGATGATTAAAATATTCACTATTCTGGGCATATCAGAGTACTTCAGAGAAAAATCTTGAGTTCTGACTTTAAAATGTAATGGAGGAATAATGATTCAAGCAGTTCAGTCTCTCTCTCTCTTGCCATTTATCAAACTCAAGAAAGTATTCTCCTGAAAAATCTACTGATATGCTCTGTATACACAGAAATGGCTAGTAGAATTGTCTAGCTCTTAATTTAGAATAGCATTTGATTTTTTAACTGTTTACCTGTGCAGTATTTGTTATAGGCAGGCAAATTCCCAGATCATTCACAGTGAGCTGGAGGAAGAGAGTCCCAAAGGCCTGGGCTGAGGTTTGTTGGATACCAGGAAGCATATCTACCACTTCTTTTGTTGCCATATGAATATCCTTATGTAAGGCCATACGTTGTTCATTCCAATTGTCATAGGCAGCCTTATAATTCAGCCAAAACAGCACAGCTTTTGGTATGTAAGTCAGGGAAGAAAGAATACTGAAATTAATACTGCAAGATTAACAAAAATTATCCCCAGAGGATTGCAGCATTAAACTTTAAAAGGACACAAGAGGATTTAGTTAATTTGACAGATGGTCTGTATAATGGCAGAAGAAAAAAGAAGTTCTCCTTCACTCTAAAAATTGTTTCATTGAATCTAATACCTGACCTCACAGACCTTATTTTTTTTTAAAGGCAAAACAAGTGAAAAGGTTTATTAAGTCAGTAAGACAGAGGCACAGCTAGTTTAAGACGGACCATGCAAAAGAGTTAAAAGAGGGAAGAGGGGGGAAAGACTCTGGAAAAATAGGGGATAAACCAGATCTTACAGCATACTGTCAGCAGAGAAGGAAAGAGAACCTGATTTTACTTTTTATTCCTCACAGTTCTTATTTTTACAAATACTTGATGGAGAGGAAGCTACGTTAGAAGAACATATTATGAGAGATTTGATTTAGCCCGTTCCTTGAGGAAAATACAGGAGTTATTTTTGAACAAAGAGGATACATATGAACAGTTACATATGAACAAAGAGGAAGAATTAACTAGCTTTGGAAGCTGAACAGCAGCATATGCAAAGAGAGTTGAAGGTATCACTGTTAGTGGAAGTTGTTACTATGTTGGTACCACCGTATGAAATCTAACTCAGAAAGTCCCTGTAACACAGTAGAATCACCCCATGAAGTACTAAACTGTAATCTCTATCAGGTTCAAACAAACAACCTATTCATTATTAGCAGCCGAAAGCTTAACTTTTAGGGCTACTTTTAGTAGAAATGCTGTTGTTAGGAGCTGTCAAGTCAACTTAAATTCATACCAACCTTATTTATAATAGATTGAAACCTTGCCCTACTCTTATTTTTATAATATCTTGATGCAGAATTCTGCACCATCCTCCCAATCACTGCTGGACTTAAATCCACTGTATCAGTCACTGTGTTAATCCAGCTGACTGAAGAGGTCTGTTTCTCTTCTGCTAACTGTACGTTTTTAAGTATGATATCATTGTCGTGGCCCTTCCTGATAACATGCCCAAAGTATGGGAGGCAAAGTTTCAGCATTCATGTCTCTAATGACCACCCTGTTTGTACTTACTGACAGATTTGTTTGTTCTTTTGGCACTTATAGTATACTCAGTTCTCTTCACCAACCCCACAATTTAAAGGCATCAATTCTTCGATCTTCTTTATTTAGTGCCCAACTTTCACATGCATATGAAGCAATTAAAAATATCTTAGCTCTAACTGTTGTTAACACCATGGTCTTTGCAATCACTTGTTATGCATCAGAGAGCTGGACAATGACTTAGGGAGGATAAAAGGAGAATTGATGTCTTTGAGCTGTGGTGCTGGAGAAGAGTATTAAAATAGGGACTGGACTGCTAAGAAAATGGACAGGCTCATCCTGGAGAGGGTTAAATTGGGCTGCTCCTTAGAGGCTGGATTCTGAAGCTTTGTCTGACATACATACTTTGGACATGTTGTAAGAAGGGACGAGTCCTTGAAGAAGGATGTCATGCTTGGGAGGGTGGAGGGACAGTGCAAGAGAAGAATACCATCTATGAGGTGGATTGATTCAGTGACTGGGATAAGGGAGGTAGGTGTTTTCGAGACAGTGAGACTGGCACAGGACAGACCAGGTTTAGTGCTGTTGCACATAGGGTCACTATGAGTCGCAGGTGATTCGACATCACATAACAACAACAACAGCTGTTGTTAAGTGCCACTGAATCAAGTATAATTCATAGTGACCTTATGAACAGATCTGAAACCTGTCCTGTCCTACTTCATCCTCATCATCCCTGCCACACTTGAGTTCACTGTCACAGACACTGTATCAATCCATCTCTAGGTTAAGCATACTTGAAACTGAAATCCTTGATCTTTAGCACGTTAAAAAGCTCCTTGATAGCAGATTTCTCCAATACAATAGGTCTCTGGAATTGACTGCTGCTTCTATGAATGATGACTGTGGATGCAAATAAAATGAAATTATTGCAATCTTATCTTCATTTATCATGATATTGGTCCAGTGATGAGATTAATGATTGACACTGAGGTGTAACCCACAAAAAAGGATTTTCTGTGATCTTGCCTAAGTCCTTCAAGTCCTCTTCATTTTCATCAGATAGGGCTGTGTCATCTACATAGCAAAGGCTGGTGATAAGTCTTTCTCCAATCCTGATGCCACGTTATTCATGCAGGTAAGACTCCCAGATTATTCTCTCAGCATACAAACTGAATAGGTATCATAAAAGGATACAACCCTGATATACTTCTTTCCTGATTTTAAACCAATCAGTATCTCCTATTCTGTTCAAATGACTGCTTCATGGTGTGTATAAACTCTGCATGAGTAAAATTAAGTATTGTGAAATTCTCAACACTATCAAATTTATTATGATCCATACAGTCAAATGTCTTTGCATAATCAACAAAACATAAGTAAACATCTTCACGCTGTCTCTGCTTACAGAGATGATGTCTGTCTGACATCAGCAATGATATTCCTCATGTCACGGTCTCTTCTGAATTCAGCTTGAATTTCTACCAAACCCTTGTCAATGTAATGTTCTGGTCATTTTTAAATAATCTTCAGCAACATTTCATTTTCGTGTTATATATTCTAGTTATGCTGTATAGTCTAACTTGACATTCCAGTTAAAACTCGTAACCAGACCATTATACAGCCATGGAGAAAGAAAAATAACTAAATACAGGTGATTTTAAACGAGCATCAGCAAAGAATTTCTAAATCTTGATATAGTAACGATGGACTTTATCTTACCTCTATCAAAGGCTACAGGCTGAGCATAAACAATTGGTCTATTCAAAGTAATAAGAACAGCTTCCCTATCTGAAGAACCGCTGATTTCTTCTCGGAGGGCATTTCTTAATCCAATTCTGGTTTTAAAGTAGGCAACTTGATGAAAATCAGAACCAGCTTCCTCATAAACCTAAAATAAAATTTAAGCCACAGTAAAATAATGACAATTATATTTTCTTTTAGTTCACCAAAGGAACTAAAGTACTGTTTTCTCAATTTCATTGTCAATGATAACATAAATTACAGATTCCCTTATTTAAAAATGTGACTGACTCTTTTTAGTTGGTTCTTCATACCAAAATGGGAGAGTGAAGCTAAATCTGTGGAATTATTTTAAGCAAAGTAAAAGTAGACAACTGGAGAAAAAAAAATCTTGCTGAACTGGAAAAGTTCTTATAAAATAGAAAATCTGAAAAACTCTTAATATTTTATTTTCTATGTTTTAATA
>NW_006399762.1:3119741-3130318 GCF_000299155.1 Elephantulus edwardii
ATTAAATTTGCACTGGCCCCATGCTCAGTGAAATGCCATGGTAAAATGAAAGCTTTTTTTACATAAAGTTTTATTAATAATTTCAATGAGGCGAGCTCTGGTGGCCTAGTGGCAAGAAGCTGCACTGCAATCCCAGAGGTGAGCAGTTCGAATCCACCAGATGCTCTGCTGGAGAAAGAAGGAGAATCTCCTCCTGTACCAGTCAGATCTGACTTGAAGATACACACACAAAAAATAATAATTTAAAAAAATAATTAAAATCAGAAATTTAACAAAGTTAGACGAAATACTTTCATAAATATAGGCATACTTGAGTGATTTTGGGGGGTCGGTTCCAGATCATCAGAGAAAATTTATTATCACAATAGAATGAATGACAAAAATGATTTCTCAGCATATATAAAATTTAAGTATATTCTATTCTGTAGTAAATTAGGAGCCCTGATGGTCTAGTGTATACTGTGTGGGCTGTTAACCAAAAGGTTGTTAGTTCAACTCTACCAGCTACAACTATCTAGGAAGATGGGGATTTACAGCCTTGAAAACCTGGTAGAGGGTCGCTATGAGTCAAACTGAAATAGATGGACACAGATTTGAATTTTGGATTTTCTAATAACAGGTTATGATAGTGTTATGAAAAGTCCAATACAGTGAATTACAAAAATATTACACAGAGACATGAAGTGAACAAATACTGTTGAAAATGGACTGGTTTGATTCAGGGTTTCCACAAAGCTTCAATTTCTAAAAAATGCAGTTATCTGTGAAGAATACAAAAAGGAAAGCCCACCACAAATATAGACACACAGACACAAAATATGCCTAAACAGCAAAAAATTAAAAAACACACACCATTAATTCTAATATCAAAAGAGAATATACTCACTTGATGCTTGACAATCTGTCCTAATGCCAGATTTAAATCCACCTGGCATTTACCAAACAGTTTGAGATAGCTGCTACTTCCTGGTGAAGCTTTGGTTTGAAGTCGATTTGAGAGTTCCAACTCAATCAAGCCAGTTTCAAATCTAACAGCTCTCATTGATGGTGTAGTAGCTGTTACCTGAATACCCTAGAAGATTGCATGTTAGGAGGAAGAGGTATATAATAACAATATATCACTCACTCAAATGCAATCTTTTAATATGATAAATAGCCATGTTTTAAAATATTTGTTAAAAAAATGACAAAACAAAACCCCATTGTTATTCAGTTGATTTCTACTGAATGTTATAGGGGAGAACAGAACTGCCCCTTAGTGTTTCCAAGGTTGTAAACCTTCACAGGAGTGGACTTTCCCATTTTTCTGTCGAGCAGTGGTTTGTCAAACAGCTGACCTTTTAGTTAGCTACGCAATGCTTCATTTTCTGTGCCAACAGAGCTCTATGAAACACAGGATGTATCTAATAAAATGATAAAACTGACAATATTCTTTCTCCTATAAGTAGGAAATGCTCAGCTTTAAATGTCATCTAATTATTTTGTATTTAATATGTGAAATGCTAATACATTAATTTGGAATTAAATATATTACAGTTAAAAGTCTATTTCATAAAAAACATCTTTTTTCTTTTTAAGATGAATATATCATCTTTTAAAAGACTAAGAATATATCTTAACTATCAAAAATGGCAAGTTTTTATTAAGGCATTTCAAATTGAGCAAGTATATTAAATATTTCTTGCACAGTAATTTATAACAGCAATACACTTAAAATATAGTGAAATATTCACCAGAAGAGGAGTTATGTCATGAGTTTATTGTTCAAAATTACTTTCCTAGCCATCAACTTTGATTTTCACCATATGACTGTATAGGAAGTTGAAACAGGGTATGGATAAACTAAGCATTATGGGATTGTTCAGCTTATTCCCTCCCACTAACTTTATATTGAACAAATTGAGCAGTACAGATGGGAATCTCGCTAGTGACAAGAAGAGGAAGCAGAGAGTGCAGTGCAGTCCTTCCAAGCCAGAGATTCCTAAACCAGCAAAAACAGACTCGGCAGAGAACCAGAGACTGACATGCAACAGAGCTGAGTTGGGACTGTTGTCCCAATGATGCCAGAGCCAGGAATCTTCTCTGAACTTGCTGGAGGGCTGAGGAAGGCGCCATAATTGGCAGGACTTTGTAGTAGTAGTAAAAGGGACTTTTGAGACTGAAGAACAAAAAGACCTGTGAGCAAGCTTGAGAAAATAACCAGACTGAATAGCTGATAATGCTAACCTGAATTGTAACATGTTAACTTCCCTAGTAAGCCCTGTAACCATGAGTATGGGTTTGAGATATGTGTGATTGATGCAATGGATAATGGGCCTTGATCAGTACAACTGGTGTTGGAATGCACAGTAGTAGGTGATGAAGTATAGAGGCCATGCCTGACCTTCTGGGAATTGGTTTTTATTGTGGATGTTACTGATAGGGACTATTCCCCTTTGTGAAGTTATTAGAGGTTAGACTCAGCTGTCCCCATCTGTTCCTGCTGTTTTAACAGGAAGTCATAAAATACACTGTTAAAAACAAAAAGTCATTGTTAAAACAGTATAATATCACTGTAAAAAATTTAAATGTGCTAATATTATCTAATAGTTTTAAAAACATATAAAATAAGTATACATAAAAATGAGTAAAGAAAATCTTGAAGCATATTTATTCTGTTATTAACTAAAAATGGTTATTTTTATTTGATACATTTTACCTAAGAATGTTCTATAACAGGCATGCATTTATAGAAAAATACTTCTAACATGTTATTATTTATATTACCTTAAATTGCAAGTTCAGTGAATAGAGAAGAATTTTAGGTTTATCTCCATCGGCTGTTCCATCATGTTCATTCCACAGAGGAATAGGCTGTTCTCCTCCTAGAAGATGTTAAATAATTGAGCATTTGGAACAATGTCACTAAAAAGAAAAATAGTAACCACTCTCCACATTTGATTGCTCCACACATAAGCTATTAATTCATTTTTACTACTAACCCAATACTTAACAGGCCCTTTTGGGTGTGCATCAGGGTTGTACCCTTCCTCCTACCTAATCACTCTGTATGCTGAGTAAATCATTCCAGAATCTACACTATATGAAGAAGAATATAAGAATTGGAAGAAGATTCGTTAACAAACTGTATTATGCAGATGACATAACTTTGCTCAATGAAAGTGAAAAAAGGCTTGAAGAACTAACTGCAGAATATCAAAAACTACAGCCTTGAATGCATCTTATATTTCAAATCAAGAAAACAAAAATCTTTACCACTAACATAATACTATGAGAGGTTTGGAAACGGGAGTGGCAACCACTTCCTAAAATAACATGCCTTTGGAAACGCTATGAACTTTGATAAATGTTGAGAGTTGTAGAGGGGCTTCAGGCCTTTTGTTCAGAGGGTCACTATGAGTCGTGCTCAATTTGAAGGCAATCAACAGCAACAACAGACCAACAGGCAACATGATAAATGGAAAAAAGGCTGATGTCAATGACTTAATTTTGCTTGTATCTCTAATCAACACACATCAAGAAATCAAGACATGCTCCCGTGGGAAAATCTGTCAAGGACCTCTGTAAAGGGCTAAACAGCAGTAACGTACGTTTAAAGACAAAAATATTTCTAATCTGTACCACCGTATTTTCAATGATTTCCTATGTATCTGAAAGGTGGACAATAAGATAAGGATGACCAAAGAAGAATCAATGCTTTTGAATCAGTGTTGGAGGAGAATATTGACTATCCCAAGTAATGACAAAAGAATAAATAAATTTATCTTAGAACAAGTGTAATCAATGTGCTCCTTAGAGACAAGGATAAGGAAATTTTGTCTCACATATTTTCAACATGTTGCCAGGAGAGATTAGTCCTTAGAAAAACAATGTTTGAAGACAAGGAAGATTCTCAACAAGATAGACTGACAAAAGACTGCTAAAATGAGCTCAGAGAAGTCATTGTGAGGATAGTGCAGGATCAGGCAATGCCTCCATTTGCTTTTCTTAGATCACAGGAAATCTGAACCATTATGAGAGCCACTGACAACAAATAAAACACTGGAGATGTGAGAATCTCTATCAATTAATTGTACTTTCTTACAGGAAAATTGCTTTAGAAAAAAATAATGGCTCAATGTCTGTTCATTTAATGATTCATACCTGAAGCTATACATTTTTATGAATTAGTCCTTATTTTTAAAAAAAAATTATACTGGTTTGCATATAAAATTTGTATACATTGTGCTTCCCTCATATTGTGTTTCATACATCAATCCCCAAACATTCTGTTTCATAACATTAATCCCTATTGAATTACGTCCCCATTATCCTATCTTTTCAGGTCCCTCTCAAATTTCTTTCAATTCCTTTACCCCCTCCGTATACCTACCACATTGTGTAACTCTGTGATTTCCCCTCTTTCCACCCTCACCTGTCTGCTCCCACCCTTTCCCCCCATTTGCTCCCATACATGTTTTATCAGTTATCCTTCTATTTTTAGAATAATGGTTTTATGCCGTATTGTTCTTATGAGACTGAGTTAATTCACTCACCATAATGTTCTCCAATCTCCTATAAGTTATACAGTAATTTTCGAAATCGTTGATCCTGAGTGCTATATATTATCCCATCATGTGAATGCATCACAGTTTCCCAATCCATTGGATTTTGGTTAGACACTTGAGCTGTTTTTTATAATCTTGCAACTGTGAATAATGCGGCTATGAATATCAGTGTACAAATCTATTTGTATCTCAGTTCTAATTTCCTCAGGGTATATTCTTGGCAGTGGAATAGCTGGGTCATATGGAATTTCTATGTTCAGCTTTTAGAGGAAATGCTAAACTGCCTTACACTGTGGTTGTACCATTTAACAATTCCACTAATAATATATGAGAGTTTCTTTCTCTCCACATCCTCTTTAAAATTTATTGATTGCTGTCCTGCTAAACTTTGCCACTGCTACTGGAGTGAGATGGCATCTCATCATGGTTTTGACTTGCATCACTTTTATTGCTAGGTGTTCTGAATATATCTTCATGTGTCTGTTGGCCATTTGGATGTTTTCCTCTGTAAAAAGTCTTTCCATGTCTTTATAAAATGTCTGCACATTTTGATGAATTAATGCATGTTAAAAGACTATTTGCAATGGGCTGATGTATCACTATCATCACATAAACTTCCTCTGATTTCAGAAAAAAAGTCTTAGACTTTAAGTAAAAGTTCAGTTACTTACAAAATGTATCACACAGTGATTTTACTTCATGGTAATATAGGAGATGCTACTGAACTATTCCTGTTAACTATACAATTTTCCACCTCTTTATCAATTAAATACATACTTGACCTAATTCTAAAAAGATAACATGTTTGTGTATGTTCTTTCTTTTAAGATTGCAACAAAAACCCCATGCCACACTACCATGGAATTAATTGTAATGCATAGCAATGCTATAGACAGAGTTGAATTGCTCCTTAAGAGTTTCCAAGGCTATAAAACATTGCTGCTGTTGTTGTTGTTGTTAGGTGCCATTAAGTCGAGTATAGTGATCCTATTAACAAAAGCTCTGAATCTTTTCCTGATACCATCCTCAATTTTCCAACACATTAGAGCCCACTGTATGCAGTACCATGTCAAACTATCCAGTCAAGGGTCTAACTCTCCTTCACTAATCCTCTACTCTTCCAAACATCATGTCCCTTCTCCAAGGATAGCACCTCCTAACAACGTGCCCAAAGTATGTGAAACAAAGCCTCATTATCCTTGCCTGCAAAGAGCACTCTGGCTGCACCCTCTCTAAGACCTATTTCTTTGTTCTTTTTGCAGTCCATGGGATGTTCAGTGCTCTTCTTTAACATCATAGTTCAAAGGCATCAATATCTATTTGTGCTTTATTGACTATTCAAAGGCATTTTACTATGTGGATCAAAACAAGTTGTGGCTGACATTGAGAAGAATGGGAGTCCCAGAGCACTAAATTGTGCTCATGTGAAACCTACACCTGGACGAGGAGGCAACTGTGTAAACAGAACAAGGTAATATTGCATAGTTTAAAATTTAGAAAGGAGTGTATCAGGGTTGTATTCTCTCTCCATACCTATTTAATCTGTATGCTGAGAAAATTATTCAAGAAACTGAACTCTGACGAGGAATATGGCACCAAGATTGGAGGGAGACTCATCAATAACCTGCATTGTGAAGATGATACAACCTTGCTTGCTGAAAGTGAGGAGGACTTGGAGAACTTGTTGCAGAAGATAAATCCTTACAGAAGCAAGTTACCTCATTTTTCTCTAGCAGATCAGCTATTGGGTTCAAACTACTGGGTTCAAAATGTTTTATCCACTGCACCACTTGTTTTGTGCCTTCAAGTTGGAACCAGCCCATTGCTTACCCTCTAATGGGTTTTCAGAGGCAGTAAATTGCAAAGGAGACACTTCATCTTTCACCCTCAGAGCAGCTGATGGATTCAAACCACATGCCTTTGGGATAGCAGCACAATTTCTTAACGCTAGGCCATCTGATCTTTCCCTAGATGAGCAACTATTTGGTTCAAATTACTGATTTTTTAGTTTGTATCAAAGTGTTTTATGCACCATACCACTATGACTCTTCAAAGACAGCCATATTTTTGTTTAGCGCCATAAAGTAACTCATAAAGAAACTATGTACAACAGAATGAAATTCTGCCTGATCCTGTACCATCCTTACAGGATGACCATGCCTACCCCAAAACAGGACTTAGCATCTCTGTTTACCTCATCAGAGTATGAAAGTTTCTGAAATTATTGTACCTTGCTTCACTGGAGGTGTTTGAATTTAGAGAACTGCTTTGAGAACACTCAGCAGAAAATTAGCTGAAAACAGCTTCCTAGACAAGCACGTAGACATGTCCGGAGAAAACAGGTACTTTCATGAGACTTCATAAAACCCAGAAGAGCAGCTGTAAAGGCTTCATTAATGAGAAACTAAAGTCCTAGAAAGCTTATGGAAATACAGACTTAGGAGAAGCTACTGTCTTTGAGGGTTTGCTGTAAATAGAAATAAGCTTATGTGTTTGTTAGGATCTTCTGAGTAAATCATTAAGAGCTTTGGTTCTTAGTTAATACAAGGACACATTCCTTCTGGCTCCATAGATAATAGTTAGATTTATTACTTTGGAATCTTTGAGGTAATTGTTTGTTGTGCAGAAGGAAATTTGGTTATTTTGATATTAATGGAATGTTTATATTCTCTATACACGCTGAGAAGAATAAACGTTGGGGCCTTAGCTCTTGCTCTGGCCCTCTATGCCTCATTTTGTCTGTTTTTTCCTCAGCAGCGTCGTGTCCTCAGGCCCCACCAGAAAATGGCAACATCAGAGAATACTTGTTATTTATCTGAAACCTTGGATTTCCTATGAATTGCTGACAGCTAAGTAAAATTATAAAAACTAATGCTTAAAATAAAATACTTTCCTAACAAAGATTGTTTTGAATACGAGTCTCATTATACAATAGAATATGTCTTATAGCTAACTGAAATGTATGAAAAACCCCAAGTTTAAAAAAATAAAGAAAATTTACTATAAAGATTAAGGGAGAGTCAATGAAAAATAAATACAAAGGAGGACGGGGAAGGGGCTTATGCTTCCTAAGGCCTCATGGCCCACTATAAGGCACATGACCTACTCAGCTCTTTTTTAAAAGTTTCTGGTTGCCTCTACAGTCAGAATAGAATGGTTCTGATCCAGTCTCTAAAATTACTTTGGCTTTATAATTTGACTTTCCAATTTTTTAGTGTTGAGATATTAATTTCCAGTCCTCTTTGTCATCATTCGCTTGGTTGTTTTTTAAGTGTAGTGTGTGCAAAAGATTAAAGAGCAAATGTGTCTGTTTATTTACCAACTTATGAACTTTTTTAATGTACATTATTATGTACTCATGACCTTAGTTACAATCTCCACAACGCACCAGCACTCTACCTACTGTTTCTCCGTAATTTCTGTTTCTATCTGTATTTCTTTCTTCTCCCTCCCTGCCATCTAAGCTTTGTTTGGGGGCAAATATTTCCCTTTTGGTTTCATATGGTCAGTTTTTCTAGTAGTACATAGTTTCCTGCTGTTACTGGTCACTTTTATAGGCTGTCATTTATTTAGCTGAAAGCTGATCTCAGATGGATTCAGTTCCAGGCTTGAAGGTCAGTGTCGGGAGTTCTATATTTTCTCTCACAAGAGAAAGTCAGGTCTTTTTTTAGCCATCATTCATCGTTATAAGAGTTAGCGATATACCCATATCTTCTATCTAGCAGCAATATAAAGCTTAGGAATAGCTTTTTATCTTATCAAAATGATCTTCACTGTCTTGAAGAACTCCAAGTTTGGATTTCCACCTGCAGGAAATGAAACGGAATCCACATCTCACTCCATATACAAAATTCAACTCATGGTGGACCAGAGACCTGAGAGTAAAGCCCAAAACTATGAAGTTCCTAAGAGACAAACTTGAATCAAGCTTAGAAACCCCTGTCTACAGTATAAAGAGACTGCCAACTACAACCAGAAATGCATAATCTGAAGAGGATAAAATTGATAAATGGGGCCTTCTAAGGATTAAATGCCTGTGCACATAAAAAACTTTTTCCAATAGGGTGAAAAGAGAACCTACTGACTGGGAACAAACATCTGGCAATACCATCTCAGACAAGAGTCTCAAAACAAAAGTTTACAGAATACTCCTGGACCTCCACAAGAAAAAGACTGATAACCCAATTACAAAATGGGCAAAAGACATGGAAATAATTTTCACAGAGGAAGATATTCGGATGGCCAACAGACATATAAAGAAATGCTCCAAAGCACTGGTAACAAGAGAGATGCAAATCAAAACCACAATGAAATATCATCTCACTCCAGTAACTGTCAAAGTTTAAGAGGATAGTGAGTAATAAATGTTGGAGAGGATGTGGTGAGGTAAGAACTCATACATTTTGGTAAGATTGTAAAATGGTACAACCATTCTGGAAGGGAGTTTGATGATTCCTAAAAAAAGCTGAGCACAGAAATTCCATACGACTCAGTTATTCCACTGCTTGGAATATAACCTGAGAAAATGAGAACTGAGGCACAAACAGATATTTGTACACTAATGTTCATATAGCATTGTTATTCACCATCGCAAGAACATGGAAACTGAGATGTCCAACCACAACTGGATGGATTGACAAATTATGGTATAGTCATATAATGGAAAACTACGCAGCATGCCATAGCAATACTTTGTAAATTATTACCTAACTTGGGAGGGACTGGAGAACATTATGTTGAGTGAACTAACTCAGTCTCACAAGGACAAATATTGTATAGAATCATTATTTTAGAATGAGTATGAAGATTCAAGGGAGTGGAGGGGGTGGAAGCAGAGGGATAAGTATGTGCAGGGGAGGGGGAGGCATTAATCATGGGGTTGTACAATTTGGTGGGTGGGAAGGTGAGGGAAATTGGAAAACTCTGGTCAGAAAAACAATATATTTGAATTTTTTAAATAAACTAGTATAAATAGAAAAAAATACTATAGGGGGAAAAAAGAACTCTTAGTTTGATACTATGAACTCCGACACTAGTTTCTATTCATAGAAATACAAGATTAATTTAAGTCTATTTATCTAAATTTTAATTAGTTTAGTATTTAGTACTTGGTAAAGAATAAAATTATCTTGGAAAATATCTTTAGAAAATAAGTGTTTGCCAGTTTGAAACAGTCTTAACACCATTCACATCACAAACAATGTTTTAATAAGATTTGATTCAATGATTGGGGTAATGGCAGTAGGTGTGCCAGAGACAGTGAGACTCACACAGGACAGAGCATTGTTTAGGGCTGTTGTACATAGGGTTGCTATGAGTGCCAAGTGACTCAATGGCACATAACAACAACAGTAACAACGTGGCACATTAAATCCTGTGTATATTTTCCAAGTGGAGGCAATATTTGGTCTCCTTGTTATATATTAGGTTTTCCTGTGATATAGATACAAAGCCCTGTGTACCTGACATTCATAGAATTAATAAAAATTAAAACGAAATTGTACAAGAATACCTAGATAACTTGCTTCCCTGAATAGATAATTAAGAGTCAAGAAAGTAGAGAATCATAGTAGGAACTCAGTACATATGTTAAATGAATGAATTGTTCCTTGAGCATGGAGGAATTCCCTTGATGCCAAGTATTTTTTTAATGTGATGATATTCATACTCGAAATAGTTGGCTTCACAATATAGCATCAACCTGTTTCCTACTCTTAATTCCTCATTACTTTAGTTCCTGCAAAGTCAATTAAATATTTTATTTTAAAGAATATTTAAGGCTAAAAATATAAATCTGTGAATTTAGAAAGACCAAATGAAATTTACTCTTGAATTCAAGTTTAGCCTTGCGGTATGGCATGAGATATCATCTCACCCCAGTAAGACTAGCAAAATTTAACAGAATAACAAGCAACAAATGTTGGTGAGGTTGTGGAGAGACTGGAACACTTATTCACTGTTGGTGGGAGTATAAAATGGTGCAACCACTGTGGAAAGTGATGTGGCGCTTTCTCAAAAAGTTGCAAATAG
>NW_006399762.1:3132373-3173271 GCF_000299155.1 Elephantulus edwardii
AGCAAGATTTTACTGAAAATTATCCAAAAACGACTGGAACAGCACATCAACAGAGAACTACCAGAAGTCCAGGCTGGTTTCAGAAGGGGTCGTGGTACCAAAAATCTTAATAGCTATCTAAATTCTGGTCTCAAGTAAGAGTAGTGCAGTCAAGATACACTTTATATTTTTCTTTTCATTTCTGAGGTAAAGAATTAAAGGAGCAATGTGAAGAACCTACATCATGCTATGACAAAAATAATAAGCAAAAAGCAAAAGTGAGGAAGCTAGAAAAGAAACAAAAGGTTTCTAGGGAGTTAGTGAACATTTATAGCAAAATGGCATGATAAATATTTAATACCACAGAAAGAGGCCTACTATATAGTAGATTAAAATTAAAACTTGCATCTATTCTATATAGGTCAACTTACCAGAAACTTTTTGTATTACTTCATTAACTTCTTTCATGAATACTTTCTGTACAAATACTAAGTGGTTTAGGAGATCAGTGGTGAGATTATGTTCAAAGGAACCAACCTGCAAAGCAAAATAAGAATTTTTAGATTAACAACTATTTGAAATATGTCACTCTAAACCAGGGAGTACTAGTGGCCTAGTGGTTAGAAGCTGTGTTACAATCTCAAAGGAAGATGATTCAAATCCCAGCTGCTCCCATGCGATTAAATGCCTCTAAAAACCTGCTGAAGGGTCAGTTGAGTCAGTTTTGATTCCACATCAGACACTTTATATATAATTTTGAGTTTTGTTCAGTATTCTCCTATTCTATCCCGGACCTCCTACTGTGGTTCTTTTCAGAAAGGTTAGGAGTGAGCAATGGTAATGGGCATTGGCCTCAGTATATTAAAGGATGGTGTTCATGTGGTTTATAACTTCTTTGGACTACTTGCTTTTATGCATTTTAATTTTTTCATCATTATTTGTTTATACAAAAACTGTACCAGTGAGTAAAGTCAGTGAGTCAACAATGACTATCAACCCCATATGATGGTCGAAATAGCTGCAGGAGCATGGAGGAGGTAGCATGTCAGACCTAGCAGCTATCTGTTTGCTGCTATGAACACTATTCATGAGGACAGTTTCTCTTTATACAGCGGCAAGAAGTCATACTCAGCCATCCTCATGTTGTATCAGCTCCTTTAGCATTAGTAAACTGGTAAATCAGACCCACACAATTAAATCTTAATGAAGCATTTGTACAAGTTAAATTTCTGGCAAGTATCAGTTAATAAACTGAATAATAGACAGAAGGCCCTAAATAAAGTTGGATTTTAAAAGCAAAATAGATTAAAGTAAATTATTTTGCATTCATGTTTAATATTCAAACCGCGTTGCTGAAGTGTTAGAACCAACTCAGAGCTAGCCTGCAAGCAGGTGAAAGAGGCTGTAAACTGCATCTTGTCAAGTACCCACCTTTCTCCTGTAGATTTTAGCTGAAGGATTTGAGCTACTAGAGAGGCACCACCATTGAGTTAGCAGTGCAACGAACTAGGGCATAAGAACTCCCTAATGTTAAAGAGTCTATATTTTGACAAAAATAAGTAAGAAAGCAAATTAAATCAGGCAGTCTAATTCAAGGAGTTGTATAAACCTCTCAAGCCAAAAATCAAACCTATTGCTGTTAAGTCTATCCCAATTTAGAGACCCTTCATCAGGTTTCTGAGGCTATGAATCTTACAGGAGTCGATGCATAGTAACCAGTGGATTTGAATATGTCAGCAAGGGAGAACCTCCAGTAAGGATAGAACCATCAATGTGTTACTCCTACATTTCAAACCTGATAGATGGCAGACTTGAGTAAATTGTTTATGCTCTCTGAGTCACAATTTTCTACTCAAGATAATAACAGAGGATCATCCTACCACTAACCAAATGAAAAATGTGTATCCAGAAAAGTTTCTAAACATTTAAGTTATATCAATGAAAAAATAACGATGGAATCATTTTTTCAATTTCTCTTTCTCAAGTCAACTTTCAACTTCTCTTAGGATAGATACTAATCTATGATTCTTGTTGTACTTATTTGCATTTCTCTATGACATTTCAAGGAGACCTGGTGATATTATTCACAATGTTATGAGCTGTTAACCAAGAGGTCAGCAATTCAAATCTACCAATCTTCTTGACAGTCTCCTCCTGTAAAGATTGATAGCATTAGAAACTCTTTAGGGGTTTACTATAAATAAGAGCTAATTCAATAGCACTGGATTTGGCTTTGAGTTTTTATGGTATTTAGTTGACATTAATAACGATGTATACCTGGGTAAATCATGTAAACACTAAGGTTCCATTTATTTCCTAACGTACAGTTGAGGACAAGTACCTACCATTAGGCTGTTTATACACACACACACACACACACACACAAATATTTATACATATCATAACAAACTGTGGCTGACTCTGAGAAGAATGGGAATCCCAGAACATTTAATTGTGCTAATGCGAAACCTATACTTGAACCAAGAGGCAGTCGTCAGAACAGAGCAGGGTAACACCACATGGTTCAAAATTGGGAAGGATGTACACCAGGGATGTGTCCTATCTCCATACCTTTTCAACCTGTATGCAGAGCAGATTGTCCGAGAGGCTGGGCTCTATGAGGAGAAGTGTGGCATCAGGATTGGTGGAAGATCTAATAACAATCTGCATTATGCAGATGACACAACCCTGCTTGCCAAAACTGAGGAGGACTTCATGCACTTGCTGCAGAGGGTCAAGGACTGCAGCCTTTAGTATGGACTGAGGCTCAATGTCAAGAAGACAAAGATTCTCACCAATGGACCAATTGGTAGCATCAGGATGGATGGCAAAGAGATTGAGATTGTTCACAGCTTCAGTTTGCTCAGCTCCACGGTCAACACTCTTGGCACTAGCAGCCAGGAAATCAAAAAACGTATTGCGATGGGAAAGTCTTTGGTTAGGGACCTCTCTAAAGTACTCAAGAGCAACGGTGTCTCTCTGGAGACTAAGGTGCGCCTGATACAGGCCATGGTCTTTGCAATCACTTGTTATGCATCAGAGAGTTGGGCAATGACTAGGGAGGACAGAAGGAGAATTGATGCCTTTGAGCTGTGGTGCTGGATAAGAGTATTGAATGTACCGTGGACTGCCAAGAAGACAGATTCATCCTGCAGAGCGTTAAACCAGGCTACTCCTTGGAGGAAAGGATTCTTGGGGTTCGTCTGACGTACTCTGTACATGTTGTAAGGAGAGACAGGTCCTTGGAGAGGACTTGGTAGGGTAGAGGGACAGGGCAGGAGGGGAAGACCCTCTATGAGGTGGATTGATTCAGTGACTGGGGTAATTGGGATGGGTGTGTCAGAGGCAATGAGACTGGCACAGGATAGAGCAGGGTTTAGGGCTATTGTACATAGGGTCGCTATGAGTCACAAATTACTCGATGGCACATAACAACAACATATACATATATATATATATATATATATTTTTTTTTTTTTTTTTTTACACACACACAAGGCAGTGCAACAAACACTCATTTCTGAGGTGGAAGAAGTTCACAGCTGACCCTCTGTTGGGTTTTCAAAGTGGTAAATCACAGAGGAGGAGATTCCAGGTCTTTCAGAAGCTTTTGGATTCAGATTCTAACAGTACAATTTTTTAGGAATTAGGCCACCAGCATTCCCTCAATGCATACAAAGCACTCAACAAATATTAGTTACTATTTAATTTTTTTCTAATAAAAAGCAGTTTTTTATTTTTAAGGTAAAAAAAAGAGATGTAGATTTATTAGAGTATGCCCATCCAAGGAACAAGCTCACCCTCTTCAGAGGGAGAGTAATGGAGAAGAGAGCAGCTGTTTTTATCATATATTGTAGAAACAGGTGTAAAAATCAATGTAAGAAATGTGAATTCAAGGATGAATAAACTGACATTTTAAAGAGACATGCATAAATAAAACTCAAGGAAAGAAAGGCAAGTTCATTCTGTCTCTCTCTCAATATACTATTCTAATGTTTAAATATATTATTTACTTTAAGAGCTCAGATTATTAAATACTTAACTCATTAAGTACATACAAGCTGGATGATTCCTAAATTACAAAAGGCAGAAAAATAAAAAGTAAATTTACCTCTGCAACACAACGTAGATAATTTCCTTGTAAATAGTACCCTTGTTTAGACGGCAGTTCGTCTATACTCCACACCTGATCTGAATAACTATCATGTTCTTCCATTATATATTTCCCTGACATCGTCACAGGAGGAAGGTTAAGACTGGCAGAAGGAGGCATAGTTGACATATCTGTGGCAGACACTTTTGAAGTGAAACGTAATCTGTGATTTGGCAGCTCAAATGTAAACCTTGTCTGTGCACCTGGAAGAAATAAGAGAATTTACTCTCGTTAATTTGTTCATTCATACTCATGCATTTCTCCCTCTGCTCCTAGAAAAATACACTGAAAACACAAAATAAAATTTGAAAAATGACCATATTTTAATAAACTTATACAATATCCTATCAATAAATATAATAAACCTACTGCCATCAAGTCCATCCCAACTCACAGAGACACCCTCACAACAGGTTTCTGAGGCAGTAAATCTTTACAGGGGAAGATGGCTCATTTATCTCTCTTGGAGAACTTGCTAGATTCGAACTACTGACCTGTCAGTTAGTACCACATGCCTGTAAGAGCAAGCATATAAACACAAATAGACACATTTCACCAACTATCTATAAGGGCATAAATAATATGAGAAGCATTAATAAAATCAAGATCCATTATTGTCTATTACTTATACTATGGAATGCATGTACACATGCCTCTCTCCAACCAACAAAATCTACTCTGTATTACTAATTCTCTACACTCAAGACATCATTAAAAATCTTATTTTGTCCTGTAGGACATTAGTCTGAGTCAAATATCTCAGTCACTAAAGGATAAATACTGCAAAGCACCACTGTTATAATGAAGACTTGACATGAGGGTATGAGAAGAGAATAGGATAAGAATTGATAAATAATCAACACTGCACCGAAAGAGATGAAGGAAGTAACTGTTTAAAAGGAATATATGATTAGGTATTATATGGACAACAATAGCCCAGAATAAGAGGTACGTTAAAAAGGGGACTGGGGGAAGGGAGGTTAACTGTGGAACAATGAATGGATTTTTAAAAAAAACAAAAGAGTGAACTTGATATGGGGGAAAGGAGGGAGGGAGAAAAGGTAAAAAGGTACAACAATGAATGAATGAATGAAAATATAATTTTTCTATAAATGTTCATTAAAATCACAATTAAAATTTTATAAATCTTATTTTGCTTTCACATAACTTTATATTCTAATTTACTATATATCCCTAGCACTCTCACCTAAATCAAAATATCTTTTTCAAAATGCTAATCTTAGATCACCTCCTTTGTATGATATTTATTAACTCACTCATTGTCCAGTAATGTTTGTTCTTGGCAATAACATCACAACTGCCCTTGACTGCCTCTAATTCACCAAGCAGACTGACTGAAAGACGATAGCTTGTAAGCTGCAAGGGGTGAGCACTGTCTAATACTACAGCTATCCTTAGCACTGGTGGCTTAGTGCTAAGAGACTGAACTGCAATCCTAAAAGGCATGTGGTTCAAGTCCACCAGGTATTCCTCTTAAGAGAGATGGGAAATCTCCCTTGTGCTTAAAACTGCCTCTGAAAACCTGCTGGAGGGTCGGCTATGGGTCAGTTCCATTTCTACAGTACTCAACAGCAAACACAACACATTTTCATAAAGAAACTATAAAATTCTTTTTACATGCTCTTGTAGAAACAGCATGGCACAGTTACGAAACTATCCTGGGAGGAGGGTACAGATGGTAAAAACATATAACACACACATGATAGTGTAAAATATAGCAATGTACTTATCAAATACAAGATTAAGTATAAAGAGTTTAAATGCATTTCTATTTATAAATCAAACCAATATAAAAAAATACATTTTACAAAATATATCCTTTATAAGAAGAACTATACAAAGCACTTAAATACCTAAGAAAATTAAAAAAAAAAAATCTTATCAAGGAGGCATAGGAGTCTTTAAGTAGAAAAACTGAAAAATTTATGGAAAGGCACTAAAGGACCTAAAGAACCTGGAAAGTTAATATATTCAGGTATTCTAACTCAGCTTATTGCTGTTAAGTTGGAACTAACTCACAATTGACGTTCCAGTGGGATTTTGGAGGCTGTAAACAGCATGAGAGGAGACTGCCCATCTTCTTCCTGCAGAGCAGCTCATGGATTTGGGTTGGCTGCTCAACTCCCTACCCACTAGGCCACCAGAGCTTCCCTTGCAGATATAGAAAATACTATACAGTTTATAAATTCTTCCCAAATAAGCCTATGAAATTAAATAAAATTCCAGGAAAAATACCAACAACTTTCCCAGGGTACTTAAACCACTTCTAAGATACAGATGGAAAAGTAAAAGAAAATGCCACAACAAAAATTTAGGACAATTAAGAAAGGAAAGGTCACAGAATAACGTAGTAAGAGCACAAAGAAATCAGTGAATCTGAATAGACTCAGAAATGATCCACACATACTAGATAACATTTATGAAATAATTGAGATTATGTACCATTTTAAAAAGGACATATTTATTAATAACTAGTGCTAAGGTAATTGGGTATGCATACTACCCTAGCCAAATTAAAGGTAAATTAATAATGTAAACATAAAAAGAAAACCTTTAAAATATTAAACAAAAATATTTTTAAAACTGTGGTGCTGGAGAATAATTTCTTAAAAAACTAAAGGTACAGATCATATGGGGAAATAATTTTAATTCAATTACATGAGAATACTGGTCTATCAAATATTTACTAAATGGTATATTTCTACTTTTTACTTGATTGGAAATTATGGAACTTAAATGTGGTTAAAATTATTTACATTATTTTATACCCATAAAACAAAACTTCCCTCCTCTTTAAAAGTTATTAATCTCATCAACAAATCATAAACTTTAAGAAGATGAAATCAAGATTCAAAGTTACCTGTCATTCCATGACTTCGCATTCTTCCCATCTTATACTCTGCTTTTAGAGATGGTAAAAGTGCAGCTCCAATGGCTATTCCATCTAACATGGCACTAAACTTAAGAACAATAGGCTTCTTTTCTAAACCTTCAGGTAGCTGGGGAAATTCATTTGTTTCAATTGGAGTTTGATTAACACTCGTTGGGGTTTTTTCAGAAGGTAGGGGGGTAGCAATGTCTTCCTTTACAGGTTGTGGGCTATAAAACCAAAACATAAAATAAAAAGAAACACAATTAGAAGAGTTACTAATTTATAGTGTAAAGTTATTGAAGTTATCAGCGAAAAGAGGATGTCATCAAGAGGTATTTTCTTTCCTTACTAAAATATAATAAAACTTCTTAAAAGAGCCATTAAACAATGATTTGAAAAAGTAAACGAAAAAGGAAAAGTAAACAAAAAGAACAATAGAACTCCTGAAATATATCCTGTCAAAGCTTTTCATATAATTAATAAAAATCTGAAATTAAAACTCAGATTCGTCTGATTCCAAATTTCATGACTTAACCATTATACAAACTACTATTAACAATAACTTTACCACTGCTACTGTCACCCTATTATAAGTACTTATAATAACAAACCATCACAACCAATAATTACTTGAGTACTTACTATGTTTCATGTTCTATTCCAACTTAATTTGGATCTAGTCAATATAGTTCCAGAGTCTGCCAATATATTTTAATAATGATAAAAAAAAATCTTTACAGTATTTTAAAACTAAGGTCTATGCACACATTCAGGACTTCACAACCCAGTCATAAGTATATATAATTTTTTCCTGCTTGATCAACTTCAGACAGAAATGAACCTTACTGTAAGAATTAAAGATCTAAATAAAGATCTAGATAGAATAACTAGAAAAATTACTGTTTTGGGATACTGTCAAAGACTATTATTTTCTAATTTGGAGGATAGGACAAAGACATCAAGGAAATATAAAACAAAATTTTAACAATTTTACACATATTTTTATTAGTTATACCTTTTGGAAACAAAGTGTAAGGTTCATCAATGTAGGCCCTGAATAAAAGTTACAGGCAGGAATGGCATCCATTTCTTAAACAACATGCCTCCAGAAGCTCTGATGTTGATAGTTGTAGAGGGGCTTCCGGCCTTTTGTTCATAGAGTCACTATGAGTCGTCCTCGACTCAGAGGCAATCAACAACAACAAAACATTTCTATGGCATATTAAAACCCTACAAGGAATTATGTGCAGTAATTTTAGAGGACATCCTAAAGTCATCTATTAGACAAAAACAGCTGTTGTAATTTTTTTAAACCAATACAGAAATAAATGTCAATGCATTTAAATAAGGACTTTTTTCTGATGCCTTAATATACATGACAAATTCCTTGTTTACTTTAAATGCAGTGATATTTATTTCCATAAAGATTTTTAAAATTTACAATGGCCATGTATTTGCCAGGTCTATTAATGCTTTTCACAATGCCTAAGGAATCTTGGTGGCATTGTGCTTTATGTTCTAGGCTGCTAGCCAAACCTTAGTAGTTCAAATTCACAAACAACCTAGGGGGAAAAAAACGTGGGTAGTGTCATTCTGTAAAGATTTACAGCTTCAGAAACCCTGTGGAAGATTGTTATGAGTCAGAATTAACTTTACAGCAGTGGACAGGTAGGATTACAGATTTCTAGCAGCTCTAAAGTTTTATCTATATGATATGGAACAGTGACAATGGAATTTCTGACACATGGTATTTTGATGATATCCAGTATGATTCTCTCATGACTTACCTTCACCTTCTTTACCTACCTCATGTCATAATGGTCAATACTTGGAACTAATTCCTCAACTGTATCCAAACTTTTGTTAACATTGCAAAGAATGTCTGAGGTATGATACTTAATTATAGAACTTGAAGAAAGAGCTTACGCTGTAGAAGGCTGTCTGATGAGGTCTGAAATCTGTTTAGAAAGTTGGTGAGAACTTCGAACCATCATGCTATGCAACGTGGCAGGATGCTGAGGAATGTTGATGCTGATAGCTCCTACTTTGAAAACAGCAGCATTGTTTGTCTTCAACCCTCTCTGGGCACTGTAGAGGGCTTGGGACTTGGCAATACTACATTTCACTACAGTTCTA
This sequence comes from Elephantulus edwardii, assembly GCF_000299155.1. NCBI lineage: Eukaryota > Metazoa > Chordata > Mammalia > Macroscelidea > Macroscelididae > Elephantulus > Elephantulus edwardii. The sequence continues at coordinate 3,141,535 of NW_006399762.1, forward strand.
TCAAGAGAAAAGGAAGATAATTAAAATATACCCCCAAAAAGTGAAATTTTGAATAAACCATTTTCAAAACACTAGAAGTCCTTTTTTCTTTCAGCGAAGCAAACCACTTAGGATTTATGCTTTGAAATCATGTATCGAAGAAGTGCTTTCCAAAAATAATCAAATGTATTTGCACTGTACTGACTAGCATTATGGATTCTGTACAGATAGGAAAAAACTATATATGCAAGTGTGTGCTCACATGTGAATAAAACTATGAATAATATTAAGTATATACATGCATATAAAAAGATACAAAATGTCATTTTTATTTTTCTCTTATTTGAAGGTGCCTCTATTCTTCTGTTTATTTTAGGGATCTATATAACCACAAGGGAGATCTGGTGGCCTAGTGGCAAGAAGTTGTGCTGCAATTTCACTGTGCATTTCAAATCCACCAGCTGCTCCATGGGAGGAGGATGGGCAATCTCCCCCTGTGTGATTAACTGCCACTGAACACCCAAAGGAATGTCAGCTATTGGTTGGTTCCAACTTGATGGTACACAACAACATCATATAACCACTTGGGAGGGTAAGGATGGGCAATCATCCCACACAACTGATATTCTCAGAAATCTAATGGAAGATAATTTGGTGACAACTTGATGGCAAAGAGAACAAGAGAGGGAAAACAGCAGAAAAGGAGAGAGAAAGAAATGGGGGATGTGGGTGAAGAGAGATTACCACAAAAGTCTAGGAAACCCTACAGGACAGGTCTACTCCTTTGTCTTGCTGTGTACCTGAGAGTCAGAACCGACCCATAGCTGACCCACCAATGGGTTTTCATAGGCCGTTAATCACATGGGAGGAGACTGCCCATTCTTCTACAGAGCAGCTGGTGGCCTTGAATTGCTTGCCTTCGGGATTGCAGGGCACCTTTTTGTCAGCATGCCACAAGAGCTCACATTCCTTTGTATAATAGGATTGCTATAAATTGTAATAAATTCAACAGCTGATGACAACAATTAACATGTAAAGAGATCATAGTATATGGAAAAAGTATAATACTTAAAATCTTTTAAGTTACAGAATAAAAAACATTACCCTACTAATCACACAATATATTAAAAGAAATTGACAGGAAGGAAGAAATTTAATACATGGTTGAGTTTTTATCTTGACAGTCTTTCTTTCAATGAATAACAAAAAATTATAGAAGTCCAATTTATAATGAGTATAGCCAATTATTCTTCTTAATCAATCAGTAAGCTTTACTGTTACTTGCTTTCTAAGAACCGAGATCTTATCTTTCTTGATTGCTTGTTCTATGTTTCTGTTGTCTAGAACAGTGACTGAGACATGACAGGTGCTCACTGGGTACTTCTGGAATTAAGTATAAAATTGAGTAAAGAAGAACAACTGTCACACAACTGTGAAATTCTACAGTTAGTATAGTATAGTATATCTATGAGGAAGCCAAGATTGAATTTATCTTTGATATAAAAAAAATGGATCAGTCCAAGATAATGAACTGTACCTTTAAGGGCCAGACAATAAAAAGCTAGCTTCTATAAGGGCAAATACTACATAACAACAATACTGTGGAAATAGGAGGAAGATATTCATAAATATTCAAAAGGGAAAGGGAAAAAGAAGGGCTCAGAAGAGGGAAAGGGGAGAAAATCACGGGGATAGCAGAGACTGAGGGGACTGAAAAAATGGAAAGTATTCTATGGGAACTTGAAAAGAGAGGTGATAAATAGGCACAGAGCAATGGTAATTATCTAAAGTACAACACATACATGAATAACTGTAAAAAAGACAAGGTAAATGAGTGAAAAAAAATCCAAAGTAACTTAGGGAAGAGGAAAGACATGGGGAGAAAGAAAAATGTGTATCAATGCATGAATGCAAGCCCAATCTTTCTGTACACTTTAACTAGAACAACAATAAATTTTTTTTAAATAAAGCAAACCACCTAACCCAAAAAATTAGCTTCTAATACAAACATGGTTCTTCAAACCGGCAAAAAAGATCCTTGAAAATATATATATTTAGCAAAAGGGAAAAAAATTCACAAAATACAAATTACATATTAGCTGAAGGTCCATTTACTTAAATTTATCTCAAGCTGAACAGATTCAACAATCATTTATAATTTTACGGATATACGCAATCAATTATCACATTGAAATTTCCTTTAGAAAAACCCTGGAAATCAGAGAAATAAATCAACAAAAGGTCATGATTTACACAATAAAATTCAGGTATTACATTATATTAAAAAAAGGATTCTTAGCTACCCTGATTTCTTATACAAAGTCAACTACTTCTGAGGCATAATTGAGCAGGGTAGGGGGGTTATAGTTTGGAATTGGTCTATTCAGAATGAAAATAGGTTGTGGAATGTTGACTAATGAATTCTGACTCTTTTCTATTATAACAAATTAAACCATTTTCTATTTCCAATGAGATCACAAATTCAGTTTCAGAGTGAGCCAGACACACTAGATGGTGCTGAAATAGCTATAGTTTCTCACTTGTGAATCGCATCCACCTAATGAATGAAATGAAATACATATTTGGAAAAAAAATGCTGTCTTGCTATTACAGCCAAGAAATTCCATCTCTAACCCACAGATTTTGTTTTCCTAAATATCAGACAATACTTTTGATTATGTAAGTACAGGCACAGACAGTCGATTTAGAATTATGTACCAAAAGCCAAAAGGGGCTAACTGTTCTCCTATCATGAGATCTACTTTGGTAATTCCAATAGAAATTTCTATGTTAGGGACATTTTGGAAGTTCTTTGTGCCCCATTCCAGTTCTTGTAAATAATATCCATTACTACAAGGTAAATGGTGTTTTTTGGAGTTTCGACAACATGGTGGTACTACGCTAATCAAATTAAACCAGCAACTGTAGAGGATTCACTCTATAAACCTTTTTTTTTAAAGGAATGATGACTCTAACAGCTTTATTTCCAAAGCTGTCCATTAGGGCTTGTGATACTTTTGACTGATTTTTATAAAACTGCATATATGGAGAATATGTAAGGATACTTTATGGAATTACATAGCTTTTATAAGCTGCTAATATCTAGCTAATTATTCATAATGTTATTCTCAAAGAGAGTTGCCACCTTATGTAGGCCATACAATATTCAGTGTATTTAAGATGCTTATACAAGAAAGCTGGAGCTCTGGTGGCCTAGTGGTAAGAAGCTTTGCTACAATCCCAAAGTAACACAGTTCAAATCTACCAGCTGCTCCCTGGGAGAAGGATGGGCAATCTCCTCCTGTGTGATTTACTGCCTCTGAAAACCTGCTGGAGGGTCTGCTATGGGTTCCAACCCGATGGCAACAACAACAACAACATACAAGAAAGCAGACACCAAAACACCTCCACCTATTTGATGAGCATTTATCACTCAAAATTAAAGAGGCAGAAAGAAGCAGTATTCTAGACTATGCTGCCTGCTTCAGTTCCATTTTGTAAAAAAAATCTCTGTAGTGAGAGTGACGAAATGTTACTAAATCACTGAAACTTCCTTTACCATGTGACAATTGTGTCTCTATGTTCACTTTACTAGACATTTTAAGATATGAGGATACATTAGTGATTGCAACAGGAATCAACTTGCTAACATGGTGTCTGGTACGTAATATGTAATGCAGTAAATAATGGGTGCACCATTAAAAGGCACCTTCTAAAGTCAGGTGTCAGCAATATTTGTTATATATTAAAACTCAGTGATAAAAAGGGGGGGAAAAAGACTAGATCTTCTAAAGATTATTCACCCTGTGAAATAGAACTAAATGTTGGGTTTCCCCCTCTTCATTTCCTAACCCGGTTAATGATGATATTAATGTGGAAGAAATGTTTACAGAAAACAATTTTTTTAATTTAATATTAGTAGGGTTATTTCTTTCCAGTACTTTTGGTTGACTGATGAAGTGATATTAGATCACAAGTAAGTCTCAATCAGAGTTGTTAATTTATGACATTTTGCTTATGATCTTATCATCATACAACTAAACAAATTTCAGTGAATATGATTATCATACTAGCATAACTTGCTTTATATGGATCCATCTACACATCATACTAAAAATTTATAGTAAATGTTCAAAGAAGTAATTGGCGCTAAATAATCTAATAGTAATAAAGTAATATAATAAATAATAAAATTTAGTACTCCAGTATAGTTTACTACCACAATTGTCAGTTATTAAATAATAGGTCAAATCAAGTCATTCAAAATCTGTAGTATAAATAGTATAAGCTACATATAAAGTCTGTCAATAAAGCAGTAAGTATTATGAAAACAGAATTACAAGACCAAGATGTCCAAATTTTTTAATATATAAACTAATTATAAGTACTAAAACTTGTACAAAAGGAACTTTTAAGATTTACCATGTTAAACAAAAATTTGCTGATAGAAAATTTAACAGTAACAAATCTAAAACAGCACAAGTATAATGTTAAAGTCCTTCAACTACAAAACAAGTTTTAAAAAAATGTGAAAAGTAACCCTTACCTGTGTGTCTTTCTTGAATATTAGTAGGATTTAATTTGTAACAGGGACTAAAGTCAAAACTAAAACATAACAGCAAACTACATATATTCACAGCCATGCAGATAGTCTAAATATTAATTCCTAAAGAGCTCAATACTATGTTAGTCATTAATCTATGAAAAAAGAATAATGTGACATACAGAAACTCTTGCTTAGCAGTACTTGTAGGAGATGTAGGAAAATCCTCCAGTCTACAGATGAAGGTTGAAGAGGAAGCAAGAAAACAAAAAGGAAGCAAATAAGCATTCATGTATAAATTAGCCACTGGCAATCATCCGGAAAGCTTTTCTAATTTTCCATTTTAAAATTTTTCCTTAAAGTGCCTGTTAAGCTCTTTTTTTAAGTTCCTTTTTCTTTAAATGAAGTTGGAAATGAAAAGTCAAACAATAAATTCAAAGAATCTTAACACTAGCATCATTTGGCAAGCAAGGAAACATTATCTTTTGCTCTGTAAAGAGTAAGATTTATGCACACACAGGGAAAATAAGGTAGAAGGTTAGCAGTGCTAAGAAATATAAATGATATATAACTACTTTTCAAACGTTCTTTCTTATGACTATTATGTTTTATAAGGTTAGAGAGTATCTGAAGGTGCTGTCTTAAGAGTTATGAGAATATGAAGCCTCTTATATTTTGACATGATCATTTATTGAAACACTGAAGCAAACAGAACATTTAAAGAATTTTGTTTTATGTTTTGAATAGGTTCATGTAACTATGGTACTACAAATTTAGTCACTGAAGGACTCACAAAACCCCAGGTCTGCAGCTACTTTCTGCAGAAATGCCCTAGCGAGGTTAGAGGGAGTGAATGGGCAAGTCCCGGCACCTCTTCCTCACTTGAGATTTTATGCATCTTAGACAAATAGTGTGCTCTTTCAGAAGAATTAGATATTAGGTTTCTCCTCTATTTCCTGCACCTATTAATGATGACATTAATATGGAAAATCTGTTTCCAGAAAATACTTAATTTTTTAGTTTAATATTAGGGTTACTCCTTTGCCGGACTTTTAGTGGACTGATGAAGTGATATTAGATTACAAGTAAGTCCCAATCAGAGTTGTTAATTTATGACATTTTGTTTATAGTATTATCACCATACAATTAAACAAATCTCAGTGAATATGATTCTCATAGTAGCATACCAAACTCTATATAGAAAACCTACTGTTCTATAAAATGGTGGTAAAACCATTTCTTTTACAATACTGTTGTGAGGATTACATAATCTATATGACAATACACTGTGAAAGCATATGATTAAGACTGAGAACACTGTATTATAATAATAATACCCTTTACCCTACATTAAATGATGGCTCAGGATAGGACAGGGTTCAGATCTGTTGTTCATTGGGTCTTATGAGTCATAATCAACTCAAAGGTACCCAACAACAACAGCATACTGAATGAAGAAAAAAAGTCTTGTCTCTTACTGCAATTTGCTGGTTTGAAATACATTGTTTTGAAATACTTGCTTAGGAATTATGATCTGGATTACAAGCAATTATTATGAAATATACTCAATTTGGTTTTAGACTTAAGTCTATGGATCCAAATTACCCCAGTAAACCATAAACCTGAAATGACCTCTGAGGACTTTGTGGATACTGATTATGACTAAAATTCACTACAGAAGGTTACAACCAATAAATAACCATTTTAAGAAATGTTCATTAAGAAAACTATTCAGATTTTTTAAAAATCTGAAACTATGGCAATCAATGGCTAATACTTAATTTTCACAGTGTTGAACCAAACCTTTATGTGGCTAGGTATTTAGTATGAATATTTTATAAGACATGAATAGTATAACATTAATGACTTATAATATTAAAAAACAGCAAATTCTTACAATGTGACCTAAATTATTAAAATATATTATAAAGTATACAATATAAGACTGACCTACTAAAAGAAGAATGAAGGTATTTATTCTCAAATGTAAGAACAAGTTCAAACAGTTAAATGTATTGATAAGAGATTAATTATCAGAATAACAGTGTACATATATGGGCAATATATTCCTGTGTGATTAACTGCCTCTGAAAACCCTCTGGAGGGTCAGCTGTGGGTTGATTCCAACTTGACAATACACAACAACTAAAATATATAGGATATACATAGGTAGTTCTTACTGATAGTGATAATCTCAGGACCTAAAAATACAATATGTATATACCTCAAAACTGAGCAGGTGTATCCAGAGCTTATGTTTCCTATAAAACTAACAAACAAGTATGAAAATATAAGAAAAATCAACACACGTACTGTATATTTGGCGTAATTCCTTCAAGTAGCACAATATTAACTCCACCAATGTGAGCTGTGGCACATGTCTCAGTCATCTTTTGATGTAAAACATCTAAAATATATTAAAAATAATTGAATACTAGATAATAAGATAAATGTACTTCATAATAACAAATATATTTTATTCAAAATAATTCAGTGAAAAAAGATACCTTGACTGTTACAATAATATTTGTTAAACTTATCTTAAAGCTTGTTTGTTAAGAAAACAAACATAGGGAGCTCTGGTGGCCTAGTGGCAAGAAGCTGCACTGCAATCCCAGAGGTATGCGGTTTGAATCCACCAGATGCTCTGCTGGAGAAGGAGGGGCAATCTCCTCCTGTACCAGTCAGATCTGATTTGACGGTACACACACACACAAAGAAAGAAAACAAAACAGGTTTATCCTGGAGAGGGTTAAATCGGGCTGCTCCTTGGAGGTAAGGATTCTGGGGCTTTGTCTGACATACTTTAGACATGTTGCAAGGAGGGTCCAGTCCTTGGAGAGGGACATCATGCTTGGAAGGGAGGAAGAATGGCGCAAGAGGAGAAGACCCTCTATGAGTTGTATTGATTCAGTGACTGGAGTAATCAGAGTGGGTGTGTCAGAGGCAGTGAGATTGGCACGGGACAGAGCAGGGTTTAGGGCTGTTGTACGTAGGGTCGCTATGAGTTGCAGGTGACTTGACTGCACATAACAACAGCAACATCTTAAAGCCACTTGTAAAAAAATATGCTTGTTATTCATTTAATTTTTATTCAGGCATAGTGCACATACACTTTATTTCAAATTGAGAATAATATTAATTAGACAGTTTAGTATGTTATTCAAGCACTAAACAGACTACATTTTAAGTTTCAGTAGAAATATTTTCTCAATACAGGAAATTTAGAAAAATCATGCAAACAGAATAAGAAATCACATAAACTTGCATCTTTGGTCCATATTAATTACTGTGATTTTAATGCAGGATATAAAAAAATTATTTATGAAGGTCCAATAAAATTACATTTATGTTCCTTAATTTTTCTGTTAGAAAGAAAATATATTTTCAAATTTATAATTATGCAACGTGATTTTCTATGGTCACACAGTAAACTGTCACATGGTCATAAAACTCTCAGTGTCACTGAGACAGAACTGACTCATAGCTGTCCTCCAGTAGGTTTTTGGAAGCTAAAAATCTCAAAGGAGTAGATTTCCTATCTTTCTCCCTGAAAAGCTGCTGGTGGATTTGAACAGCCAGAAAAGCACCTCCTTTGAATTAGCAGTGCAACTCCCTAGGTTGTCAGATGGCATTTCAAAAAGAGGTTAAAGTGTAACAATGAACATTAATTGCATTAACTAGATCTCTATTAATATCAAAACTGCCTGAACTGTATTCAAGTCTCTCAGTACTCTACTGTCAAATTTAAGTCTCATTTTCTAAACAAAATTACCAAAACAAAGATTTAGAAGAACAGTATGAATTTGTTTCAGAAAAATAGATCTCAGAGTCATCCTACCTTTCATTTTTTCCTTAAGGGTAAAACTGCCGTGGATTCTCTTCAGTTCTGATTCCATTGTTAGCCCGCCTATATCTGCCTCCAGGTGTGTACGATTCACCATACCAATCCCAAACACTATTAGAGTAACATGCTGAGGTTCAGAGGTCACCAAGCTACGTTTCCTTTGTGTCTTAGTCAAACTGTTGCTATCTTGTTCATTTTCAAAAACAACTTTGCATGTTGGTTCTGTGGGACTCCGAACTCCTTTATGATAAAAATAAACCAATTTAGAGTTGAAAATTGTTAAAAGGTAGAACATTCCAAATAACATTGTACTTTTCCTAAACATTCCCAACCTCCTCACTTTTTCTTCTTTTCCCAGCAAAATGATTTAAAAATACTTTCATCATTTTCTCAAGGTTTTCCTAAGTATCAATTGGAGCACTGGAGAGTTGAAATACACACGTACGCTCAGACACAGACACAAAAATGTGTGCGCCCAGAGAAGTACAGTGTAGAAGAAAAGGGGAAATGGAGTAGCAGAACATTTGTATGCTATACTATTTTCTCCAACTGGTGAATGCTAATTTTTGTGCCTTTCAATTATCCACTTTTTACATTATGAATACTTGATGAAGAACAAAACAAATTTTAAACACGAAAATGTCGCTCACCTGCTGGCCCAAATGTTTCTGAAGACTTTTCCAATATTCCTGTTGGGTCAGATATAAGCGAGTAGAAGTTGAGCAATTTGTACATGTTCTGCCAGCACTCTGCGGAGGGTTCACTTTGCTCTGACACGGTTATTGAATCGGAGTCATCCATATGAATAGTCATGTGATCCACCACATCTTTGGAACCTTTCCTAGACACTTTCGAAGTTCTTCTCTCAGATCTTCCTAATGAATTTTTGTTTCGCGATTCTTTTTTGTTATTCTCATTGTTGGCCCTTTTGTTCTTCGCATTGTTTACTCTATTGCCACCATTAAGACTTCCTCTAGAACTGCGGCTGAAGTCAGATGAGCGAAAATCCCGATGCTTTCTAGTTTTGAAGGTAGGTGTTGGGGAAGCTGATCCAGCTGTGTATCTGCTGAGTTTAATGTCAGTCTGAGTTGCTTTGATGTCATCTATCATCGTACTGAATTGATGAATAAGTCGAACCAAAGCCATATCTACATGCTGGCTTATTGACTGACAAGAAATAGTAAAGTTGCAGTGGAAGGTATTATAATAACGCTTGCTGAGATCATGAAAGGAAAGGGCACTGGTGGAGTTTTGAGGGGTGCACACTGACTTTTCCATTACAACAGCACTGATGCTGAAGGTTTCCAACATTAATGCTGGTTTGAACTCAAGTGGAGGAAGGTTTACATGGCCTTGCCTAGGAAAAAAAAAGATTTTACTTTTTTTCCAGAAAGATACAATCTTAACATATTAGCAAAATAATCTTCAAGTTACAATATGTTACAAACTCTCTAAACAACTTTAAATAAAGTTATTAAATAAAATATGTGGAGGCCTTTAGTTTATTTTGTTTTTGAATTTTCACAAAGTTGGTTGTTTTTTTTTAAAGTTGGAAGCTGGCCCTTAACTCTTCCTTCTTGGTCTTACTGTAAAACTTACTAATCTAGCTTCCAAATCAGTCTTATACTATTATTTCATTGAAAAAGGCTCACCCTCGTAAGGTAATGCAATAGAAATTATAATACTACCTAATATTTTTAGAGGATTTTAAATTTCCTCAAAAATGCTTCAACAACTATTATAAAACCTTCTGAGTATTCAAAGCAAGCAAGAAGGCTTAACAGAGTTAAGTGTCTTAATTAAGAATAGTATCTAACAAGCTCATTGCTGAGAAAAACAGAATTAGAAAGTACTTTAAAGAAGGTCATCTAGTTCAATCTTCAAGCTGTTATTATCAAGTGGCAGTCTCACTGATGCATGAATACTTTCAAACCTGAATTTTCTTTACTTATGGGACTGGAGTCCTGATAGAGGGCTTATTGATACCATACTTAAGCAACCTCCCTTAATTATTATCTTCCTCTTCATAAACCATGCCTTTAATTTCTTCCTATTTGATATCATTATCTTTGCTATATAAAAACCAAAAACCTCATGGCATATTTTACCATGTTGAAACTAACTAGAAAACAATTAAAATAAGTATGACACACACACATAAATTTTAAAGGTGTACATTTGCAAAATCACTTCCCAGATTTTATTACATTATCTTGCTTTTTAAAGATTTTCATGGTAGCTATATTATAGTCAATTTGCAGAAAAAAACCCACCCAAAATGTCTCAAATTTAAAGAATAATAAGTCTGAAGTACTAAAAAAACATTAGATAGGCATTTCCCCCTTCTTTTTCCTTGTATGATATAAATTTATAGTCATCTATTTAAAATTAAATTAAAACACACTTTACTACCAAAGAAATAAGAAGCTGCCTGATGTTCCCAATTTAACTTCAGCAATTTATAGCTAGAGAATCAAAACCATTGCCATTAAGTAGAATATGACCTATAGTGGCTATCCACCAGTTTTCTAAGGCTATAAATTATTATGAGAGGAAACTATCTGTCATTGTTCTTGAGTAGCTGGTGGATTCAAACTGATTACCTTTCAGTTGGCAGTGTAATATTCTATGCATTATACCACCAGAGTGCCTTAATTAGAAATCTAAGTTTCAAGTGAATATTAGTATTCTATGTAATAGGAAAATCTGAATATTAGTATTACTATGTAATAGGAAAATCTGATGGAAGGTCAGCTATAAATCAGTTACTACTCTATCATAATGAGTTTTGTTTATATAGTAAGAAAAACAACATAATAATATAACTAATGAAAAAGCAGATCACAGAAACTCTATATCAATAGTAAGGATGCAAACAAGGAAAAACTAAATTTTTCTAATTAGAACAGATAAGAGAGGAAACCCAGACAGACTAAAACAGTTTATAAACACAGAAAATAATCTTTAAGCAAAAATAAGAATGTAAAACATGTAGGGTAACCTACTCTTATGGAGTTAATTCAGACACATGGCAATCCTCATTTAAAGATTATAAATCTTTATGAGAGGAACTTCCCATCTTTCTCTCTTGGAAGCTGTTGGACTGGAATCACTGACTGGTTTGTTAGCAGAGCAACATGTTGACATACTACATCACCAGCACCCCTTGCTAAAGAGGCCTTAAAGGGAGACTACAGTAAAGAGAAAAAAGCCTGGACCCATGATGAAGCAAGTGAGCCCTAGCATGAGCACATTAGTGTATACATTTTTGATGAAGATAACAAAGAGGAATGAAGAGTTACTAGACGCCAGTCTCACTGCTAGAAGAGTTAATAAATGTCCTGGTTTTAAAGTATAGAAGAAAAGTGATATATGTTAAAAAAATAATTAGTAAAATATCAAACAGGCTTGTCCTGGAGAGGGTGAAGTTGGGTTGCTCCTTGGAAGCAAGGACTCTGAAGTTTCATCTGACATACTCTGGACATGTTGCAAGGAGGGACCAGTCCTTGGAGAGGGATGTCATGCTTGGGAGGGGGGAGGCAAAGTGCAGGAGAGGAAGACCCTTGATGAGAGAGATGGATTGATTCAGTGACTGGAGTAATAATGGGGGCAGGTGTGTCAGAGATGGTGAGATTGGCACAGAATAGGGCAGAGTTTAGGGCTGCTATGAGTTGCAGGCGACTCGACAGCACATAACAACAAGAAGCAACATTATGCAAAACCTAAAAAAAAAAAAATTAAAATAAATCAGTGCCTAAGAAAAATGTGGTATGAGAAAGGTCTCCAGATAAGAGTTTAAGGTGGAAATGCAAGAGATTTGGCGATTAGCTGTAAGATTTGAGAATAAGAAGTTGGAATGTGAAGAATAAGCAATAAGAATGTACTCAGAGAGGCTGTGATGTCATTGAAAAAACTAAAAGTGATGTTGATTTCAGGTACGTTAAATTCAGAGAAGCATTCAAAACCTTATCTGGGAGCTTAAAAAGGTAAGTGCAAATAGATAGAGGTCCAGCCTGTAGTTGTACCATACGGCTGTCAGAAAGCCAAGAAATAGGCTCTAAGTATAATCTAAGTATGTTTGCACATATATAAAACATAGGCAGCTATATGTAATATATTGGAAGCAGGAGTAGCATCCACTTCTTCAACAATATGCCTCTGGAAACTCTATGAACTTTGAGAAACTCTAAAGAGAGTTATAGAAAGGCTTCAGGTCTTTGTTCACAGAGTAGCTATGAGTTTTGCTCTGCTCATGGCAATCAAAAATAACAACAGATTAAACATGTATATAATTCTATTTTAAAATACAAGCTAATATACATGTAAATAGAAAATGGGAAGGGAGAGAGAGAGAGAAAAAAAAAACTAGTAGGTAAATAGAAATAGATTTTTCATAAAATAAACAACCACAATCAACACTCTTGGCACCACACTGAAAAAAGAAACCCAAAATACCAAACCCCCCCAAAAAAACAGGGACACAATAAGAGATCCCTGATAGAAAAGGAGATTAAGTAGATCAGATCTCAAATACTTTAAAAATAAATTTTAAAAAGCTGTACTTACTAGATTGATGGGAAAACTTGAGATTTTCAGGATAAGATACTCTTTGAACTTTGAGTTAGAGCAACTCTTTATAGTAATCTTTTATAGACTGGCTTATAAAATAAACCGTATCTCCCATGAATGTTGTGTTCTCTTAAATTAGTTTATCAAATAAATGATACCAGATTGTTAACATTTACTTTAAGGAAAGATGAGATGCTAAGGAGAGGCAGGAAAACAAGAATAATGGATACAAAACAGAAATAATGAGAATATTGAGACATTATGAAAAATATAATCAACGTCATGGAAATAATTTGTATCTAAAAATGTTGAATGGGTGCCTAATATGCTATATAAACTTTTATCTAAAACACAATAAAAATGTTTACTTATGAAAAATATAAATTATGTAAAATCATAACATCTGGGCTCTTCTAAAGTTCAGTAGCAAATGTGTCTCAACAAACAATGATGCTTGACCACTATTTCACTGGCAAAGGTTCTGTGGATTCTGGTATGTTGTTCTAGTCCCTTTATTTCTTTGTGTTCTAGAAAAGAGATAGATAAAAGTAATAGGCAAAGATCCAGTCTGGTCAGTAAAGGGATACTTCATAGTGGTTGTTCATTTTTGCAAGTGACGGAAAAGAAAATAACATCTGAAAATAAAATAACCTGTAGAGTACATTTAAAAAAAAGATGAATTGCTCTGGGGAAGGCTGCTTTCAAAAGTGGTGAAGAGCAGCAATGTCTGTCTGGAGACTAAGGTACACCTGATTCAGACCATGGTATTCACAGTACTTGCTATGCATCAGAGAGCTGCACAATGACCAAAGATGACAGAAGAATTGAGGCCTTTGAGTTGTGGTGCTGGAGAAGAGTAATAAACATTTCATTGATTACCAAGAAAACAAACAGAATTATCCTGGAGAGGGTTAAACAAGGCTGTTCCTTGGAGACAAGGATTTTGATGCTCTGTCTCATATACTTTGGACACGTTTCCAGGAGGGACCAGTCCTTGGAGAAGTACATTATGCTTTAAGGGCAGAGGGACAGCACAGGAGAGGAAGACCTCGAAGAATATGGATTGACACAGTAATTGAGATAATGGGTGTGGGTATGTCAGAGACAGTGAGACTAGCTCAGAATAAAGCAGAGTTTAGAGCTATTGTACACAGTTGTCACTATGAGTCACAGGCGACTTGATAGCACATAACAACATGGAGTGGATACAGCTATAAAATTTTGTGGTATCTTGATTTGCATGGTTCAAACATATGAGCAAATGTCAGTTACTTTGGTTTAGTTTCAATAACACCAGTCTGCCATCAATATAGGAACTAAAATTTACTGTGAACAAGCTGTATAAGGAATAAATATTTTCTGCTAATTCTTTAGTCTATAAATTGCTTGCAAAGAATTTTAACAGTGACCTCTCATGTCATTTCTTTTAAACTCTCTTATCATTGAACTCTGGCTGTTCAATGTGCATTTGTTCAAGCACAGACAGCAAAGGACATCGCTGTGCTGCATCCTTTTCTATTAGTGACAAACTCACAATAGCATTTTAGAAAAATATGCATGAACAAAAATGGAAATCAGACAACAGAGATGAAATTGTAACAAACAAAATTATGCATGTGGATGTAAAACAGCTGAATTTAATAATAGTTAAAGGAGCTGATTATTGAAAGGCTGATACTTCTAATATTTGAGGAAACTCTAAGTAACCGTACAGTACTCTCAAAGGAGTCCATATCCAGGACAGGAAACTCTGGAAGCTTAGTAGATAGGGATTTATGCTAATCCAAAGGCAGGCAGTTTGAATCCACCAACTGCTCCAAGAAAGATGGGCAGTCTCTCCTCACAATTTATAGCCCCTGAAAAGCCACTAGAGGGTCAACTATGTGTTGGTTCACACTCAGTGTCAATGAATGAGGTATGTAAGCCAGAGGCACTTGGTTATAGTAGGCTTATCTACATAAATAGAGTGGATGTGATAAAAAGGATAAAGATATTCCAAATGAAGTTATTCTGGCAACAAATTTGTAGTAAAGGAACTCTTGATGCTATTTGACAGCATAGAAAATACAAAGAATAAAATGTTGGAAGCTAACCCATTTTTTTAAAAACAGTGCCACATTTCAAAAAAGAAATGAGAAAACATGCTCATCCTGTACTACATTAAAAGATGCAAAGAGAGTAGCAAGAACTATTCAGTTTTGGTAAGTATTTTTACAAAGAAGAAATAACTTTCATTTTTAATGTTTTAAATTATATAGTATTTAGAAAATACACTTACATACTAAGTAAAAACTCACTAAAGTTTTACTAACACATTTGATGTCACTATTTATGATAAAAATAAGAAAGCTTTTAAGTATTTTTACAACATTTGTAAAGGCCATGAAACAACCCTAATTTTCCTATTAATTACTGAGATCATTGCATACTTTCAGCTTGCATAGTTGTTTTTTTTTTAAAAAAAAAAAATCCTACACTAAACAGCAAGAATTTCCTGTGTGTAAACAGAAAAAAAAACGATGCAAATCTCTATGTACTGTATCAATAGAATATTCTCAACTATTTAGAGGGTGCTCTGGGGGAAGCAAGAGTAGCATCCACTTCCTAAACGCTTGCCTCCAGAGAAACTCCATGAACTTTGACAAATGTCAACAGTTGTAGAGGGGCTTCAGGTCTTTTGTAGATAGGGATTTGTGCTAACCCAAAGGCAGACAGTTTGAATCCACCAACTGCTCCAAGAAAGATGGGAAATCTCTCCTCACAATTTATGGCTTCTGAGAATCCACTAGCGGGTCAACTATGAGTTGGTTCATACTTAGTGTCAATGAATGAGGTATGTAAGCCAGAGGCACTCGGTTAGAATAGGCTTATCAGATGCTATGAGTCGTGCTCGACTTGAAGGCAATCATCGACAACAACTAGTGGTCTGAGTGGTAAGAAGGCACATTGTTTAAATCCACTAGCTGCTCTGCAGTGGGAAGAAAAAGATGGGCAACCTACTCCCATGCTATTTACTGTCTCTGAAAACTCTCTAAAGAAGTCAGTTATGAGTTGAGTCCGACTCTAGATCACACAACTACTGAGAGGAGAAAAAAAACTTAAGAAAGATTCTTCTATGTATAGTTAATAGCTTTTTATAAATATTAACTTTAACTTTGTTAATTATTTAAAATATCAAACAGAACATTAAGTGTAATACAGATCTTTTTTTACTATATGCTGAACATAAGCACATTCATTTTAAGTTTTTATTCTGTAAAGGTAGGAGTAGTATGAAACCAAGATTGTTGCCAAAACCTCTTGAAAACAATTCCTGTATCTACAGTCTGTTATTCCTATACACTTAAACAACTAAAAGCAAAATTCTAATTCCTAAAAAAAAAAGTTAGTTCAATGCCATTGTTGGGTATATATTTCCTATGCAAGCAATAAAGAAACTCTATGGGAAAAAAAGAATGATCATTTCACATTTAGCATTCCTGATTATTTGTCAATTTTTCAATTACTTCATAAGCTTCTGAAAGCTGAATAATGAAGAATAAAAACTGAAGAAGAACTGATGCCTATACCATGCACTGCCCAAAGAACAAGCAAAACTATCCTGGAAGAAGTGTAATCAGAGTTCTCCTTCGAAGCAAGACTGAGAGACTTCATCTCACATACCTTGGGGAAGGACATCAAACTTGGAAAAGGAGAGGGTCAGTAATAAGAGAGAGAACATCACTGAGATGGACTGACATGGTGACGTCAACAATGAGCTTATGCACGGTAGATAATATAAGGATGGAGTATGATTTGACAAGATTTCCTTTCACTGTCACTATGAGTTGGAGCCAACTCAACAGCCAAAAAAAAAACCACCACAAGTTTTGAAAGAAAGCTGGAAATAAATTCTAAGTAATATATAAAATTATATTTGATAAAGCCCTAAAAATTCAACAATCTTCACAGTCAAATATGTAAATGCTGAATGCAGATATCAACTCATATACTTCTGATGACCTTTACATGCTAATATGACTAAGAACAGGCCTTGTATGCGAAAAAATGATCAAGATCTTGAAAATATGGCTACTATTTTTATTATAGGCAATGGTCTTCTCATTAAGATATTGTTTAAAAATTTTATTAGGATTTGAGAAAGCAAAGTTAAAAACCATCATTGTAACCCTGTATAATATTTGACATAAAAACACAAACACAAAGATACCTTCTTGCTCTTTTGCCTTTTCTCTCTTTTGCAGTGTCTGAATCCACAATGTCTGCTCTGAGGCAATCCAAAGTTCCTGAAAAGGAAAGGTGCTCTCCAAAGTACATTCGGTAGCAGAGGGGCATTGCATCCTGTGACTGAATGCCTGTGTGACTCAGAAGAGGTTTGAAAACAACCTAAAAGACAGGGAACATTCTTATTAGAACAATTTTGAATTCATTTTTCAATATGGCTTTTTTTTCCTAACAGACCTTAGTATATAGAACTACTATACTTTGAAGAAGATAGCTCTAGTGGCATAGTCTCTAGGAAGTTGTACTTCTAACCCATAAGCAGTTCTCTCCTTTGGTTCAAATCTACCAGTGGTTCTGCAGGAGACAGACAGGTAATTGGGCAATTTATATTCTCAAAAACCCATTGAAGGGTCAGTTATGAGGCAGTTCTAACTCGAAGGCAGTGATTGAGTCATATTGTAAAGAGGGCTCATACAATAAATAGGCTGTAAGCTATTTTAAGCGTAACTTAGTTAAAAAAAATAGGGTGACCGAAATTGAAAGAATTTGTTCTTAAAAACTATTTGAACTCTGTAAATAAACTAGTAGAAAATTTAAAAAAAAGAAAAATATTGATCAAGAAAGAAATTTAAAAAATATTAACTGAAATAATAAACATTTTAAAGACAAGTTATGGTTTAAATTTTAAATATCTCATAAAATCCACTAAGTTATTTTTATTTTTCTTGTTATTTGGGTGAAAGTTTACAAAGCAAATTAATTTTCCATTCAATCTATGGAGTTTGTGTTTCAAAATAGCTTTCCTAACATTATTTGACTGTGGCTGACTGACCATGTGGGCACTGAGACTGTTAATGGAGTGTGTTGACTCATCCACAAAGGGATTAGCTATCTACCATTCCACAAAAGACTAGCAAGTCTCAACAATCGATGAAAGAATTAGCTAGTCTCATCAATAAATTGAACAGCTCTGGCTGCAGAGATGGGGTCCACCCCACCAGAAATGAGAAAAGAGACTTTCCCCACCCTGGTGAAGAGGAGGTAGGAAAATGCAGAACACGCTTCTGGATGGCAGCAGCAGCCATATGTGAACTAGAGAATTATAACTTTGAGTGGGAGGGGCAGCCAATATTGTTAGGTATGAGAACAATGTTAAGTAAATAGGTGGAAAACCAATATGGGCAGGACTGAGAACTTGGGAATAATTACAGCCTCGAGGTTTGAGGCTGAGGTGCCTCCATGCACATTTCAGGAGCTATCTTAACTCTATTCTATTATTAATATGGATTATAACCTTTTGACTTCCCTATTATGGTTCTCTGTAATCTATGAGCTATCACATAAGATTTTGTACCCAGCAAAGCATAATATCGGTGTTGAGATGAGTAGAAAGAGGTATGGGAGCATGGGCGAGTACGTCTGACCTCATGGGATGATTTTGTGTTACTGATGCTGTGGAAAGGGATAGTTCCCCTCTGTGAAATTTGTAACAGTCAGATATATCAGTTTCCATATAGCCCTTGCTCTTTTTATGAATCCATACATTCTTTGTTTTATAAAAATTACAATAGCTATAATATAATCACACTTTTTCCACTGTCTCTTGCAACTCTCATTTCCAGTATTCCTTCTATCCTATGCATTTTTTGTTTTTTTTTAATTAATATTTTATCATTCATATGCATTGTATTTTAAATTCATTGTGTTTTATACAGTCTTTCATTTACCTTATGGGGTTTCTCCCCTTCGAAATACTTTTTTTTCCTTTTGTTTTTATTATTATTCATTTCAATGAACATTTATAGAGATTTTGGGTTTCCATTCATTCACTGTTGCACTTTTCTCCCAGCCCACCCCCACCATCACCCCCATTTCTGAAAAGTAAGTAAAAGAAAAATTCCTCCATTGGTATACAATCCCCCCACTCCCCACCCCCACTCCACCCCAGTATATACTCCAGTCTGCAACCTTCACTCTGGACTCTTATGATAATCATAATGCCCTATAATATACTGCTTTTAAACTGTTCTCTCCCTAGAAATACTTCCTTAATAACAACTTCTGTGAACATGTATAAGCCAGCTACTTTATGCTGCATACTCTAATATCCCCATATATATATATATATATTTAGAGAGTGAGGGGAACACACACAAACACACATACATAGAGTAACAAATGTCTACAGAGGCTTAATTTGCAATTATAACTAACCTATAAACTGTTTCAAATGTTACATATAAAATTTTAAACGGCTAATTTGCATCTGTGTTAATTCAAGTACTTCTTAAAGGCTGCTCCTTGAACGTTTTGAGCAAATAGGCACAGAGTAAGACTTTCACTAAAATGTCAAGGTGGATACTGCTGAAGGGTTCCATTACTAAAGATCACCTACTGAGGTGCTAATGGAATTAGAGAAAAGGGATGTCTCACCTGTGCATCAGCAAGCTGAACAGCAGGAAATCCTTGGTTTGCTTCTTCTACACCTGCCACATCATCCTGACTAGTGCTGTGCTGGGAGTGTGTTCCATCCAAGGTATTCTGGTCACTAGACAAGACGGTGTTAAAATCTGAGGCTGAGGGTATTGTAGGAAGGTTGGGTGCAACACCTAAGGGAGAAAATTTTAAAGAATAATACGTAAATTGTTGGGAAATAGAAGCAATTTAAAATGGCACTGCTGGGTAAATTTTTGATGGTTATATTGTGGTATCAAACCAAATCACTCAAAGTGAAAACAAAGAGAATTAGTACTTTCAGGTCATTTTCAGCTGCATTTAATGGAAATGAAAGTAAATGAAATTTTCATAAAACATTAGTCATTCTTACACATGGTCTATGTTAAACTTAGCAGTGTATATGTAGATTTTTATAGGCAAAATATCTTTATTATTATTACTTTTATAAGTGCTTTTTTTAAAAAAAATGAAATTTCACAGAGAAATTGGTTTCCATTCATTCATCCACAGAGATTTTGCATCATAGCATTAATTACAGACCCCATACTGTAAGAGACTTTTTCCTTTCTCACTGTGATTCTCATTTCCCTTCTAACCTATCCCATTCTGCCTTCTGTGCTTTCTCCTTGGGCAAACACTGCCCTTATGATCTTGTATGATTGATTGTTCTAAGAAGTGAGTATCTCCCTGGTGTTCACCTTATGGGCATGCCCATTGTTTAGCTCAAAGTGAATCATAGGGAGCCAGAAGATTTTTAAGCAGTATTTTATGTCGCATCAGTTTTGCAATGAGAAATAAAGTTCAGACAGTAGCAGGGCTACAAAAAAAAGGGTAGATGTTACAGGGCAAAACGCATAGATGTCACAGAACCACAATATAAATCTCTCTGAAATTGTTTGCCTGTGACAGAACACAAATCATATGTAATTATTGCTTTCCTCTGTACTCCCATTATCTTCTACATTTTCAAGGAAAAGGGTCCAGCATAAAGTTCCTTTTTGGTTCTCTTGAAATTTAAACTATGTACAGTCTCTGAATACTGAAACTAGTACCAAGAAAGTGCTGAGAGCTAGTGGAAAAATCATTTTTCAGTGATATAAATTTTTAATTTTTTAAAAGCAGAAAAAGGAAGGATACATCCTCTTAACCGTCTGGAGATAACCACTATAACTACTTTGATGAATTTTCTGCCAGTCTCTCTTCTGCTTGCACAAATTCTTTTAAAAGGTCCTCATTTGTCACTGTCCTTGATAGCAGGAAACTTACTTTTTCTTACTAAGCTCTAAAAGTAATTAAAAATTCACTAAGATGGCACACAACAACAACAACAGGTAGCTACAATGAACACAAGAATGCTAGATATTACAGACCAAAGAAATTTGAATTATGTGAAAGTAACTTTTTATTATATGTCCATTATTTGGGAATTACACTTTACATTTACTCATGTATCTCCTTTCACTGTTTCAAAAATTAATCTCACCTCTTTAAAGTTTTAAATCCTTTATTTATCTACAATCTCATCTTTATCTGATTTGTCTTATCTTAGAAACATGAAATGATTGCTTATTACCTTCTCAACTGAAATACTATTAAAACTACATCATAAATTGGTCAATCTCAAGTAGACAGTAACCAAAACATTTAAAAAACATTTGAGACTGTCAAACACCTTAAGAAAAAAAAAAAAAAAAAAAAACTTTTCAGAACTTGAACCATGAACAACTAAAATAATGTGACAACTAAATACCTGTTGGAAGACTATTGTGTCCGGACTTTGTAACTGGGGACTCCTGAACAACACTTCCTCGATTACCCACAGCATTTGACATCCAGTTATAGAAGCTCACAGATGATGGTTCAGAGAGCAAGGGATGTTCAGATAACATATCAGTGGCCACTGTATTTCCTAAAAATAAAGCCTTATTTAATATAAAATTAGTACTTAACGTTCTACGGAGAAAAAAAATATTCTTTTTAAAAATTCAGGTTAAAGTGACTATCGCAGTTATTTTCAAAATCTCACTTTGTTTTGTTATGAAAGGCATTAACAAACACAAATTTAATGTTGGCTAGACTAAACACTGCTCATCACGCCTTTGTTGATAATATTGCCAGTGCTGGTACTTAAAAATACAAGCTAAGGATCAGAAGACATTGGAAAACTATAAACACAGTATAAATTTCCTAAACTATTTTCTCAAATAAAGGAATAATTTGAAAGATTTGTTGCACAACAAAAAACCAACTGAACAAAAAGCTAACATTATTAAATCTAGTGGCTATACCTGTTCTTGTTAGAGAGCTACTTTTCACAGCTGAAGTACTTCTCTGGGGAGTCCCTTCCAGGAGATTGTGTAAGCTTGGGAAACTTCCAGTCAAATAACTGAGCAAACTCTCCTTCCTTGGACTCTCCCTCACTGGCATCCCAGAACGTCCAACATGAACTGGAGAATCTGTGGCAGTATCTCCACTGGTATAGCTCAGAGAATGGTAAGGGTGAATTCCCTAGGGAAGAAACAACATGCAACTTTTTCTCATGCATATACCAACCACTGGGAATATGTAGTACTATTACAATTGGTATTACCGCCCTTATTCCGAACATTAAAATCAGTATCAATTACACCAAGGATTTTGGTGAATTTCAAACATCTGTGAAAATGTCTTAAAACTATATAGCACAATGCAAAGAACAGCTTTTGGCATCATTATTATACCCAAATAGTCACTGATTTTAATCATGGCTCATTAACTCCCTTCTAAATCTGAAGATAGTTTGGTGGCAAGATATACAGACCACAAGCAGAGTACATCAAAACAGATGGGAGGAAATAAAGTACTCATTAACACCAAAGGAACAGAACATGGAGCCCCAGGACTTCAAAACTTTATAATTAGGGTTTTTGTGGAGGTTCTTCAGAAAAAAGGGGAGGAGGGAATACCCATAAGAGATTAATTTCTATGTCTTTATTTATTAAACCAGCAAACTGACACACCAACATAATTCCATTTATGAAAAATATTCCCTCATGAAATGTAAGTAAAATATATATAACCGTATCTCTATCAATCATCTATCTATCTATCTATCTATCTATCTATCTATCTATCTATCTATCCACCCATCCATCCATCATCAGTTCTGGTGGCCTGGTGGTATGATGCTGCACTGCATACCAAAGGCACATGGTTCAAATCCATCGGCTGTTCCATGAAAGTATGAGCAATTTCTTCCTGTGTGATTAATGGTCTCTGAAAATCCACTAGAGATTCAGTTATGTGTTGGTTCTGACTTCACAACACACAACAATAAGCAATAACATCTACCTATAAGAACTACGTCATTGGACCTCAGTGTTGCTCCACTGAAATATTTTACAGCTTGTGTGGCATGGCCAGGCCAACAGGGTCTTCCTGCCACTGTTTCCCTGTTGTATGCTAAGGCTGTGGTCCAGCCCAGGTGCATTCACACCCAGGCCAGGAACAGAACCACTACCTGACAGGTCAAGGGGTTGCTGTTCATGTGTCCTGGCCCACAATCCCACCCATAGCATTAGACTGCTCTCCCACTGCCTAGAGACCCTGCTGCCACCCTACTGTCCTGAACCAGTAGCACCAACATCAGAGGTAAAGCCATTTTTCCCCTCCCAGAGACAGTACTTGAACTGCAGACCCTTTAGACCCAGTCTAGCTGGGGCAGCTGCCTGGCTGAGAAGGATGCTAATTCACAGGCCATCTATCTCTTCAACTGAATCAAGTCTTCCCTTGAGTCAAAGGATCAGAGGGAAATACAAGAAGAGTGAGCTGCCTTTCCTGCCTCTGGAGCAGTGAGTTTCTGAGCCATAGTTATCAGACCAAAGGCCTGCTAAGGCCTCAGGAAAGAAAAACTCTACCACAGCAATGTCATGGAAGAAGCAGATTACTTTACACCCTACACAAAACCAAAACAAGATGTTACACTAAAAAAGTGATCATAACACAGAATCAGTGAATTTCATGAAGCCAAAAAGTCTGATGGAACTTTCCGAAAAATAATACAAAATAATGATTAAATATTTTCAATGTTAGAAACAAACTCTACGTATTACAGGGCTCTGAAAGCAAAAGCCAAGAGGAACTTAAAAAACCAAAATCTAAAACAATGCAAATAAAACAACTAAGGTAAAAGATGTTCTGGAGAAACAAGAAACTATGATTCAGAAAATGAGAGCCTATGTTTCAAATACTGTCAACATGTTGGAGGGACATATGAGCAAAGCTGAAGAGATAGAATACAAAACCAGCAAAACAGATGATATAATTCTCATCAATGATCTGCTAGAACAAAAAGCAGAATCAAAAATGAAGGGGAAAAAGAGAAGAAGAATGTGGGAAACCCTCAAGCGGAATAACATACACATAACTGGAACAGCAGACAGAAAGAAGCAAGTAAAGGGAATAGGAACACTGTGGAAGAATTACTGGAAGACAAATTTCCAAGTATAATGAAGATATATTAAAGAAGCTGAGTGAACATCATATAGAATAGACCCCAGGCATGTTATAGTCAAATTTGCCAGAATCAAAGGAAAGGAGAGAACTCTGAAAGCAGCTAGGGAGAATTGACGAGTAACCTTTAAGGAACAGCAAATAAGATTAAGTGCTGATTTCTCAGCAGAAACCATATGAGCAGGAAGTGAGTAAAAAGGACATATATCAAACATTCAAAGAAGACAACACTCAACCAAGAATATTGTACCCAACAAAACTGTGCATCAAATAGGAAGAAGAGATCAAAATATTCTCTGAAAGCAGAACCAGAGTCTGTAAAAAGATCACTGTTGCAGGAAATACTGAGGGAAGTCCTTCTTAGACAGATGCCACAGAAAGTTGGATGGACTAAAGTAACCTGCAACAATACCAAAAAGAACTCAACAAAATGGCAGCAATAAAACCCTTCCTCTCAATAATTATGCTGTGAATTACTTAAATGCACCAGTGAAGAGAAAAAGAATAGCTGTTTGGATAAAAAACCAAAATCCATCTATATGCTATCTACATACCAGAAGAGACACACCTGAAAAGTGAAGATAAAGGAAGACTAAAAATAAAAGGGTGGGAAAAAAAATATACCAAGCAAATGGAAACCAGAAAAAAACCAGAGTAGCAATATCAATCTCTGATAAAATAGATTTCAAGGTAAAAACCATCACAAAAACAAGGAAGGCCACTACATAATGCTTAAAAGGTCAACTGAACAAGAGGACATAACAATAATAAATATTTATGCACCAAAGGATACAGCTGCAAAATATACAAACCAAATATTAACAAAATTAAAAAGACAAAGTAGTAGGAGACTTCAATACACTACTCTCAAGAAAAGATAGAACTACTAGAAAGAAACTCAACAAAGATACTGAAGAATTAAACCACACCATAAACCAACTCGATCTCATAGATATAAACAGGCTAATATATACCCCCCAAAAGTGCTCAGTATACCTAGAATTCCAATGTGCATGGAACATTCTCCAGAATATATCATGTTTAAGTCACAAAGCCAGCATAAATAAATTAAGAAAAAATAAATAACACATCTTTTCAGATCACAATGCTATTAGAAATTAATAACTAAAGGACAAGGGAGAAAAAAAAACCATACATTTGAAAGCTGAGCAATACCTTGCTTGAACATGAGTGGATACTACAAGAAATATAAAATGAAATTAAAAAGTTTCTTGAAACAAATGACAATGAAACACAACTTACCAAAAACCTCTGGGAAACAGCCAAAGCAGTAATTAGAGGTCAATTCATAGCAATAAGCAAACATATCAAAATGGAAAAAAAAAATATTTATCTGAGCATCTCCAGAAGTCGGAAAAGAAGAGTAAAACAACCTGACATGTTCTAAAAAAATGAAATTAGAGCATAAATAAATGAAATATAAAACAAGTGAAACCATCAAGAAGACCAGGAGATAGTTCTTCAAAAAGGACAATAAAATAAACTACTAGCAAAATTAACAAAGGAAAAGAAAGAACACAAATAATCTGAATAAGAGATGAAAGGTGCAATGTCACAACAGAACCAACTAAAGTAAAAAGGTTAACAATGGAATATTATGAAAAACAATACTTAAACAAATAGAGAAACCTAAAGGAAATGGGCAAATACTTAGAAACTTAAAGCCTACAGAAACTGAAACAGACTGAAATAGAACACCCGAACAAACTCATCAGAAAAGAAGAAACTGAATAAGTAATAAAACAACTTCTAACAAAAAAAAAGCCCTAGTCCAGATAGTTTTACTAGTGAATTTTATCAAACATTCAGAGAAGAACTGTCACCAATTCTACATAAATTATTTCAGAAAATAGAAAAAGATGGAATGCTCCCAGACTCATTCTATGAAGCAAACATATCCTTGATAGCAAAGTCAGGTAAATATACCACCAAAATAGAAAACTATAGACTGGTATCTCTCATGAGCATAGAAGCAAAAACCCTCAAGCAAATCCTGGCCAACAGAATCCAACATTATATCAAAAAAGTAATTCACCATGACCAAGTGGGATTCATTAACAGGAATGCAAGATTATTCAACATAAAAAAAAAAAAAACAACAATCAGTGCAATTCATCACATTAACAGAGCAAAGAATAAGAACCACATGATCCTATCAACTGATACAGAAAAGGCCTTTGATAAAACCCTTTCTTGATTAAAACACTCAACAAAATGGGTAGAGGGGGAATTTCCTCAACAGACTAAAAAATATATACACAAACCAAGAGCTAACACATTTTCATTGGAGAGAGATTAAAGGCATTCCTTTTGAGAACAGGAACTAGGCAAGGATGCCCACTGTCACCTCTCCTAGTCAATACTGTATTAGAAGTCTTAGCAATAGCAGTATGACAAGAGAAGGAAATAAGAGGTATCCAAATTGGCATATAGGAGGCAGAATTATCTCTACATGTAGGCGATTTGATAGTATACCTAGAAAACCCTAAAGACTCAGTGAGAAAATTACTGGACATAGTAAACCAATTCAGCAAAGTGGCAGGATACAATATCAATATAGAAAAATCAATTCGATTTCTCTACAGTGACAAAGATAATACAGAAATAGAGCTAATAAAAAACATATGGTGCTTAAACTAAAATTATTAATAACTAACATAGATGCACTTATTTGGCTATTTACTAAACAGGTATTTGCTGTCTCAGTTCCCCATTTCCACTGTTTATTTACCAAGTGTCTGACTTTCACGGATTCTGTTTGATAATGTTTATTTGCTGTTTTTTTTTTTTTTTAATAAAAAAATACCAATCATAATAGCTAAACACAAGAATAAATTCTCAGGAGTAAATCTAACTAGAAACAAAAAGGCCTATTCAAAGAAAATTATGAAGTATTACCACAAAAACAAAAAGGTACCTGGGGAAATGGAAGAATATACCTTGCTCATGGACAGGAAGACTTAATATTATGAAAATGACAATACTACTATAGGCAATCTACAAATTCAATGCAATTCCAATACAAATACCAATTCCATTCTTCAATGAGATAGAAAAAGCAATCTTCAATTTCATTTGGAATTGAGAGAGGACCCAAATAAGCAAAGCACTCCTTAAAAAAAGAAACAAGATAGGAGGCATCTCAGTCTCTGATTTCAAGTCCTACTATATTGTCATGGTGGTCAAGACAGCATGGTACTGGTACAATGACAGACACATAGATCAATGGAATAGAACTGAGAACCCTGAAATCTGCTCATCTACCTATGGCCAACTGATTTTTTTACAGTAAGACAAAATCAGTTAAGTGTGGAAACAAAAGCCTCTTTAACAAATGGTACTGGCAAAATTGGAAAATTATTTTAGAAGCAGGAGTGGCACCCCCACTCCTAAACAACATGCCTCTGGAAACTCTATGAACTTTGATAATGATGATAGTTACAGAAAGGCTTCAGGCTTTTTGTTCATAGTGTCGCTATGAGTTGTGCTTGACTCAATGGTAAACAACAATAAAAACATCTGTAGAAAACTTAAGACCCACACCTCACACCATATAAAAAAACCCCAACTCAAAGTAGATCAAGGACCTAGGAGTAAAACCAAGGACTATAAACGTCATCATAGAAAAGCTTGGAAGAACTCTAGAAGCCCTAATCCACAGTATGAACTGTCTTCCACCCATCTTGAAAAACCTACAGCAATGAGAGAATAAAATAGATGACTGGGACCTTCTAAGAATCAAATCCCTATGAACATCAAAACACTTCTCCAACAGGGTCAAAAGGAAAACCACATACTGGGAAAAAATATTTGGTAACGAAATATCTCACAAGGGACTCATATCTAAAATTTATAGAATAATAGTCCAGCACCTCAACAAGAAAAAGGCCAACAACACAATCACAAAATGGGCACAGGATATGAAGAGAACCTTCACTAAAGACATTCAGATGGTAAACAAACACATGAAGAAATGTTCTATCTCTCAGAAAGACGCAAATAAAAACTATGAGATACCATTTTACCCCAGTTTTAACAATAGCAAAGAAAGTTCAACAGAGCAGCAAATAACACATGCTGGTGATGTTGTAGAGAAACTGGAATCATTATTGACAGTTGTTGTATGGGCACCTTAGTCCTCAATGACATATAATTTGAGAGGTCTTCAACTATAGATTTTCCCAGTGTATTACACGTCCTTATTTCCTGACTGCTGGCATCAAAGGTTTTAATTGTGGATCCAAGAAAGATCAAGATGTTGACAGTTTCAATCTCCTCTCTATACATTATGACACTGTCTATCGGTCCAGTACTAAGAATCTTTGTTTTCTTGCTATTGAGATGCAATCCATACTGAAGGCTGCATTCCTTGATTTTCTGCACCTAGTGTTTCAAATTCTCCTTATTTTTAGAAAGCAAAGTTGTGTTCTCTATATAGCGCAGGTTACTGATGAGTCTCCCTCCAATCCTGATGCCACATTCCTCTTCATAAAAGAGTCCCACTTCTCAGATAATTAGCTCAGCATATAGATAGAACAGGTATGGAAAATACAACCCTGGTCTACTCCTTATCCATTTGAAAACCATTAATTACTCCCCTGTTCTGTTCACACAATAGTGTCTTAGGGGCAGGTATAGGTTCCGCATGAACACAAGTACTTTGGGATTTCCATTCTTCTCACTGTCAGCCACAACTTGTTATGATCACAATAAAAAAAATTGATATCTTTAAAATAAAATTTATTTTGAATATTTTTTAAATTACATCTTCAAAGAGAATTTCTGGGTTCAAAAAGAAACTGGAACATTTCAGCAACCTTCGCTGAAGTATCCTATTGAGCAGAGACTATCTAGGGGGAAATTAAAGGCTCTCTGATAAAAGCAAGAAATGCAGGGGTTTAAGTTTAACAACACTATAAAGGCTTATGACGTATTAGCTCTACCTGAAAAGCAGAAAGGCACACACACGTCTTTCCTCATGCCTTACCAATCAACCTAACTTAAGTGGGGAAAAGGTGGAGGTAGGATGATACAAGAGAAAAAGAATACTTCATACCCGTCAAATACTTGTTAAGTATATTTCATACATTAATTTATTTAATTGTTAACACAGTCTCCAAGATAAGCATAATTATTGTTTTATGGAAAAGCAAAGTCCTCACAGAGTTGACTTTTCTTTCCACATTCTTCATGATAGCAAATATCTGTGTTAAGAATTAACTCTAGAGTTCTAAAAGTCCATAAAGATTTTCCACTAAATCTTTGAAGGGAAAAAAAGCAAAATATGCAGAACTGTAACATTAGGATTATAATTTCAGATTAATTTAAAACATAGTACAAACAGAAAACATACAATTAGTGATCATGAATAGCAGAGATCTGAAATCAAGCATTGTTGTTGTTAAGTGCCATTGAGTTGTAGATAGATGATAGCAACCCTATGAATGAAAGACCTGAAGACTTGTAGAACACTTGAAGATTGGAGCAAGACTCTGGAGAGTAAGACCATGTTGATGAAGGTAGAGAGACAGTACAATGCTATGGAGAAATTGTGGCATGGTATAACCAGAGGAGCCCTGAGATAAGGCCACGTATAAATGTTTTGCTGTTCTTGCCAGATAATTAATGAGAAGCTGACGTACAAGTGTTCTGAGGCAAACCTTACTGGAGGATTTGCCTTTGTGAAACTGAACTTATGCCTTGGGGCTGCTCGGCTAAAACCTGTATTTGCATTGGGTGATATTCTTTGCCTCCCCTAATCTCCAACTTACTTCCCTAATAAATCCAATTCTCAGTACTACAATTGTGAGTTAAGTCTGTGAGTCAACAACAAATGAACAAACATCTTGCTGCTGGTGTTGCCCTAGTGACACACTATA
This sequence comes from Elephantulus edwardii, assembly GCF_000299155.1. Classification (NCBI taxonomy): domain Eukaryota; kingdom Metazoa; phylum Chordata; class Mammalia; order Macroscelidea; family Macroscelididae; genus Elephantulus; species Elephantulus edwardii. The sequence continues at coordinate 3,171,545 of NW_006399762.1, forward strand.
AGGCCATCTACCCTGGGCAGTGAGGGGCTGTGCTATCTCACTTCCACTGGTCTTTTCAGAGGGATGCTTATGGCTTTATGCCCCCATGTCCCATTTAGACAAATCATGGCATGCTTTATTTAAAAGAACAACATTTGCATTTATAGAGTAAAAACCTAAGTAAAAGGTTTCTCTGTGATTCAGTCTTCTGTATCCCTTCCAGAGGCTTCTATCATTGTTGAGTGTTATTGAGTTGACTATTATGATTCTATGAGCAACAGATCTGAACTCTATACTGCACCATCCTCATAATATCTTTCATGCTCAAGTCACTGTAGTATCCCCTGCATCAATCAGTAGCAAACCAGTCCTTAGAGAGAGACATCATTCTAGGAAAGGAAAGGGATTAGTGGGAGAAAGGGAAGACCTTGCAGGAGATGGACTAACTTAGAAACTTCTAGGCTTTCCTAACTTGTTCATGGTCTACCACTCACTAGATAAATAAGTACACAGAATTCATGCATGGTAAAAATGGTTAACCCATTAAACTGGGGTGTGGGGGGGTATTTGTAAATCCAAGTCTTCTCAGAGAAAAGTCTTAGCAATCAACTTTTGAAAAATCAATTCTTGAAAGCCCTATTAAGCATAGTTCTATTTTGACTCACACATTCGGTGATACTGAGTTGGAACTCACTGCCACTGCACTGGAATCAAGCAACTCAGAGCTGATCCCCCAGCAGGTTTTCCAAGGCTGTAAATAACAGAGGAGAAGACTGTCCATCTTTCTCCAGCAGAATAGCCGTGGATTCAAACCACTAAGAGGTGCCACCTTGGAGTTAGCAGTGCAACTCTCTACAGACTAGGCATCAGAGCACATATGGAATTGTCATGAATCAGAATCAATTTGGTGGCAATTTTACATTTTTTTCTGTTTAAAAAAAATATAAACCCACATACATATTTATCCTTCATTGAATATACGAATGTTCTACACTTCTACAGAATATTCGATATCCACCTAAAGATCTACTTTATCTTTTTAAGATGGTATTTCTGTATTGGTCTTACAATAGTCATTTAAGTTATTTCTATTATTTTCCCCTTACAAATAATGCTGTAAATTATTATGTAAATATCACAGTATTCCCTATGTAGAGGTTTTGTATATTAATATGGAAAAAAGTTGTTGTTGTGGTTGATTGTCGTTGAGTCAAACACAACTTATAGCGACCCTATGAACAAAAGGCCAAAAGCCCTTCCACAATCAATGCCATTTATCAAAGTTCACAGAGTTTCAAGAGGCATGCTGTTTAGGAAGTGGATGCCACGCCTGCTAGGAACTACTGAAATTTTAACATTTTATATGGTTAAATATAGAGTACCTGTGTAAGCCAAAGCTCACACTTATAAACAAAGTATAAATATTGTCTTTTATTTCCAGTACCAAGAAAAGCAGACAATCAAAAATAACCACTAATAACAATAAAATATATTTTATTTAGCACTTTCTATGTGATATGCTCATAAGGTACAGATGAACATATCACATAGTAAGTGCTAAATAAAATATATTTTATTGTTATTAGTGGTTATTTTTTAAGAGATTGAGATTGTTCACAGCTTTAGTCTGTTTGGCTCCACAGTCAACACTCTTGGCACAGGTAGCCAGGAAATTAAAAGGCGCATTGCCATGGGAAAGTCTGCTGTTAGGGACCTCTCCAAAGTACTGAAGAGCAATGGTGTCTCTC
>NW_006399762.1:3174176-3266425 GCF_000299155.1 Elephantulus edwardii
TCTTCTTTTTTATGTTTCCTGGGTCATTCAAGATTTTGCTGATAGCATCTCCAAGTATTGCAACTTGAGGCTTGAACTAGTTTTTCACTTGTTTCAGCCTACAATAAGCTCAAGTTAGTCCCTTTTTATTCTCCAATTCTAAGTCGCTGAACATTCCATTATAGTATTTTGCTTTGTCTTCTCGAGATGCCATTTGAAATCTTCTGTTCAGCTCTTTTATATCAACATCTCTTGCCTTTATGGCTACCAATGAGAAGAATGATAATCTTAGAATACTTAATTGTGCTCATGTGAACCCTAAATTTAGAACAAGAGGGTGCTGTGCGACTAGAGCAAGGGAACACTACATGGTTTAAAAGTGTATGTGTCAGGGTTGTATCTTTTCTCCACACCTATTCAATCTGTATGCTGAGCAAATCATTTGAGAAGCTGGGCTCTAGAAAGAAAAACTGTGGCATAAGGATTGGAGGAAGACTCACCAATAATCTTTGTCATGCAGATGACATAACCTTGCTTACTGAAAGTGAGGAGGACTTGAAGCACTTACTACTTCTAGATGATCAAAGACTCAAAGTCCAATACAGGGGGCAACTTAATGTGAAGAAAACAAAAATTCTCACCACTGGTTTTCTTCCTAAGTTTTTCATTCCCAGTATAGATGATTATTTTTTTCATTGAGAGTGTCCATGTCAGGCCATTTCCTTTAACTCATGCCTACAATGTCATTCTTTCTGCATTCCATTTCATTTCTGACAAATAGCGGTTTTCATACATTCATATTTCAGATATTCCACATTGATACTATTAACGATTATTTGTAGCTGTCTCTTTCATTATTGATTTCTACCTAGGATCTATCTTTAATTATCAAGCTACCTGCATTCCTCTGTTGTGCGAAGGGGTTTCAAAGTCCTATTATTTTAGAAGTTGCTGGTCAATCCTGCTTACTAGTCTGTGTGAATCTAGTAGCTCTGCTACAAATTGCCCACCGTGGGTGATCTTTACAGCATGTGAAACCCCAGTGGCATAGCTTCCAGCATCACAGTAACCCACAAATTATATGAGTGCAGAAGACTGACAGACAAGTGCTGTACTAATAAAAGCAAATAATAAAAAATCATTTTTTTTAAAAAAGAGTGAGCAGTAAATATAGTAGTAGTATACCTTAATTTTTAATGCAGAGTCACTGTGGGTATGAGTTTTAGAAAGTTTTCTCATTATCTCAGCTCCAGTTACAGGTCCAGAACTACCAGGTGGGGGCCGATTAGCTGTTCCTTCTAATAACATTGTATGTTCACTGACTGTAGCTGAAACAATTCAAAAGAGTAAATTAAACACAGATTACCACATGTTTTCTTGAACATCAATGTCCATTATCCATGTGTTAGAATAGTCATTCTTCTTTTTCTTTTACTTCTCCACCTTCAAAACCTTTACTCAGTCTCACGTAAAGAGCAAATAACAGATTGACTCTTTCACGTGTGGTGAGAGACCAAAGACCAATCCAACTAAGTTCAAGAAAGTATAGAATTTTCAAAGAGCAACAGAAGCATCTGAAATTAATTTAACATATGGGTTGGTCCCTGTACTGTTCAGGCAATTTGTGAATTTGTAAAAATAAAAATAAAACATAGTCTATTCCTCATAAGACACCTCTTCATATAAAAACAAACAAAACTAGTTTAGGTAAAGGATTATATGCCAATGTTGTGAAAGCCCTGTTTTTTTAAAAAAGTACTTTGAAGTAAAATGTACATAACATTGACCATACTTAAGTAAAAAATAGAACAATTTCACAATATTATATACTGCCACTTCTATCTAGTTCCAAGATATTCCCATAACTCCAAAATGAAACATCTTACTTATTGGGGAATTTCTTCCCATTTTCTACTTCCACCATCCTCTGGTAACCACCAATGTAGGCTCTGTCTTTGTGAAAGTTCTAATTTTAAGATTACTGGTATGTTTAACAACTTCTTTAGATCAGATTAATCTACATTAAGTATAAAATGTCATAAAAATAGTAAAAATTAACTTTTGTCAAATTAGTGAAGTATACACAGACATTTCTGAAATGCACATATATCCAGTATCTGTTTCATGGCATAAATTGATGAAACACTATACTCTGAACATAAGCCCCAAACATTATGTAAATTCAGGAACAAACCAGCACTGAATATGAAGTTAGAGACTTCTTTAAAAGACTGTGACAGAAGATAGAAACATAAAAATATGAATATAAATTGTAAAAGTGATGTTTTTCAAGTAGAACATTCCAGTCATACAAAGATGCATAAGAGATGACAGATAAAGGAGGATTTTCCTGATTAATATGTTTTGCAAAATTAAGCTTAGAAAATAAAGCCATTATAAATATTAAAATTATTATTCATTTGGACTAATAAAAAGGCAATACTCTAACATTAAGTTATGACCTTTTCAAATTTGGTACACAAATTATCAAGAGTACTACATTACTTAATGCATAATACGATGATGAAAATATTTGCTTACTAGCAATTTATAAGTATAGGGAAAACAAAGGGTTTAATGTTTTTGAAAGAGGAATATTAGCATCGTTAAAAGACGATGAAAGTGTCTAAAGAGAAATATATAATAATTGTGATGGGTGAGGAATAAAAATCCTAATAGTGAAGCATGAAAAAAAAATACCACTATAGGCTGTGAGAAAACACTTAAAGCAAGTTTACAAAATTACCTGCATCAAATTCAAACTCTGCTCCATCAGCACTGGTATCGCTTTGCAGACCTCCCCCATTGTCTAGTCCGAGTCCATCTTCATGTTCATGGTCCACAGCTGTTTGAGGTTTCAGAGGCTGAGCTGGTCTATGTAAGCTCACTCCTTTAAAGGCTGGTGTCACCACAATAAACTTCATCCATTGCCTTGCCAGTGCAACTAAACCTTTCTTTAAAGTTACCAATGCAGGAAGTCCATCACTCTGTGACAACCAGGGATGAGAAAGGAAGAAGAAGGGGAAAAAAAAATATTAGTCACAGTAAAACTCTAAGTAAATGCCACTCAGTTGATTCCAACTCATTTAAATCCTAAATTGGATTTCGAAAGCTATAAACTGCAACAGGAGAGACTGTCCATTGTTTTTCCTCAAAGCTGCTGGTGGATTCAAACCAACAGAGATGAGTAGCCTTTGGTTTAGTAGCACAACCCACTATAAGTTATACCACCAGACCTCCTTAAATTGGTAACTGATACATAGTAATATAGGTGAAACTAAAGATAAATAACAATAAGGAATTATCTGAATAATATCACTTAAGAAAGTAAAGAGTCATAAAAGCACACAAGATACAGAGTTAACAAAAGCAAAGGCGATTACATACATAATCCTGAAATATCATCAGTAATAAATTTTAATCTGTAAGTAAATGTATAAACAGACAGGCAAGAGTAGTACATAGGGAAAGGTGAATAGGTTTATACCATGGCCAGATTCAACATTTTTATTAGTATATGCTTTAAGTATATCTATGAAAATACCTGTACCAATAAGGGACAAAGTTATTTTAAAAATTATTTTAATTATAACAAGACACCCTGTAGGAATGATTTACTGATCCTTAAACACTGGAATCATAGTTTTGGCAACAACAAGGACAAAGGCCATAACATAGTCCTGAAAGACAACTTATTCTGGTGAGGAGAAACTAGGGTCTTAAAAACGTATAAGCAGTCATCTATGTGCAACTAATAATGATGTCTTCCTGTCCAGAACAAAGAGGAGAGAAAAACCAGATATACAGAAATGTTTCATAGCCACTTGGTCTGCAGGAGAACGAGGGGTGGTCTCCTCCAATAAAGGTTTATATCCTAGGAAACACAGTGGAGGACAGCTATTAGTCAGAATCAACTCAGTGAGCTTGGTTTATAAAAACTCTGGGGTAAGTGTGGTTTGGTTTATGGAAACAATTAGTCTAAAGGGTTAATAGACAATATGAACCACAACTTGCACAATCATAAGATCAGAAAAACTAGATGATGTCCAAGTACCACCACCGACATTTCTAACAGAAATCTTAATAGGAGATCCTACATGGAGTGGAGGAGAGTGTAGAACAAAACTCAGGAACCTAAATATGTCTCGGTTTACTGGTCCGAGAGAGAATGGTGGTACTCCCAAAGCTGTGGTCCTTAGTTATCTTTAGAACCTGGAATAACTGCACTCCCATGCTCAAATTCCAGTCAAATAATATGCTTATTAAGTCAATGAGAATACCAAAGAGACACATCCTTTATAACAACCAATCATCTAGGTTTAAGAGCAGCATCTGTCCAAGAATAAAGTCCTGAAGGCAGAAGATGTACGATATAAGGATTAATAGAAATGAGAATTACATGGCAAAGTGGGAAGAGTGCTGTCATACTAGGGGTACTGTAATGACTGTTTTAAAACAAAATCTGTTTGGTTAAACAGAAAATCAATTTGCTTTGTAAATTCACTCAAATCATAATGTAAAAAAGGAAATCAGGGCAGGGTATGACCTTTATATATCTTAAAAAAGTATTTTAAAACCCGACAGCAACATGTTTGGTTGGTTTTATTTTTTTTTTCCGTTCTGTGAGTGAGTACCCCTCAACAAAGGCTTTTTAAAAGCTAGCATAACATTTCGTAACTCACCATTGTAGCATCATCAATGATGGAGTAATTTGCCTGATGCAGGTAGTGATGTAGTATATTACAGAGTAAACATGAAGGATTTTCTTGGAGAAAGCGTGCAAGTTTTGTAAGTCTATTGTATTTACTCCTTAGGGGAAAATGCATACTTTTATTCTGAAACAATAAAAAAGTAGATTTAGAATTAAATATATCAAAGACCCTACAAATCAAGTATTTCTTATAGATAAGAAGTGTTTGTCTGATGTTTTCCAACATGGATTGGAAAAATCATACTCTAATAACAAAAGTAATAATAAAACTAAAGAAACCTTTTAAAATATTATTGAAAAGCATACCTCTAATGCTTCTGTCATTATGCATCCCATCACCGCACAAATCCTCAAAGTTCCATCAGTTTCTAACTTGTTTAAGGATGATTTGAGTTGATCAACAGGAACAAGCCATGCACCAACAGCAGGGGTTGCAGTACTTAAAAGGTTCAGTTGCCTTTTAAAATGAAAAAATTATACCTCCCTATAAATTCATATATATATATATATATATATGTATCTACATAAATATCTAAAGATTTATATTTCAATCTCTTAACGGGGTAGCTACTTCATTTAAGAAAAAACACCTTTCCTTTTGACTATATGACAAATAGCTCAGAACAAACACATATGTTTGTGTGTACTATCAAGTCAACAGTAGATTTTCAGAGGATGTTAAGAGCAAGGAGAATACCCATCTTCCTCCCACAAAGTAGCTGGTAGATTCAAACCACCTGCCTTACAGTTGGAGAGTAGCTTATTATGTATATGCACTGACTTGAATGCAGTAATTCATGTATACATGAATATGTACACATAAAAGTAATTTTTAATCTCATATGCTTGTAAAGGTGATGATGTCTAAATGAAGACCAAAGAAGAACTGGTGTCTATAAACTTTGGTTTTGGTTAATACTAAATATACCATGGACTTCTCAAAGAATAAATAAAGCTGTATTGAATGAAGTAAAGCTAGAATGCTCCTCAAAAGCAAAGGTAGCAAGACTTCATTAACTAAACTTTGGAAATGTTATCAGGAGGGACCAGTTTCTAGAGAAAAGCATCATGTTAGGCAAAGAAATTCACAGAAAAAGAGGTTTTTTTAAGTGGCTACCACAACAGAAGAGCAATGGTGTCTCTCTGGAGACTAAGGTGTGTCTGATACAGGCCATGGTCTTCACAATCACTTGTTATGCATCAGAGAGTTGGACAATGACCAAGGAGGATAGAAGGAGAATTGATGCCTTTGAGCTGTGGTGCTGGAGAAGAGTATTGAGAAGAGAATACCATGGACTGCTAGAAAAACAAACAGATTTGTCCTGGAAAGGGTTAAACCGGGTGGCTCCTTGGAAGCAAGGATTCTGAGGCTCCGTCTAACATACTTTGGACATGCTGTGAGGAGAGACCGGTCCTTAGAGAGGGACATCATGCTTGGGAGGGTGGAGGGAAAGCGCAGGAGAGGAAGGCCCTCTATGAGGTGGATTGATTCAGTGACTGGGATAATTTGAATGGGAGTGTCAGAGACAGTGCGAATGGCACAGGAAAGAGCAGAGTTTAGGGCTGTTGTACATAGGGTCGCTATGAGTCGCAAGCGACTCGATGGCACATAACAACAACAACAACAACAACCACAACAGGCTCAAGCACAGCTAAGATGGTGAGGATGGCAAACGACTAGGCAGTTATTTATTTTTTGTACACAAGGCCATCATGAATTATAAGTGACTCAAGACTGACTCAAGGAATACACACACCCCCCCACATATATATTCAGAGAGAGAGAGAATTAGACATACTTCTTATTAAAAAATTAATTGTTGTCAAGCTGGAACCAACTCACAACTAATCCTCTAATGGGTTTTGGAAGCTATAAATTACACAAGCAACAAGGAATTGCAGTGGATTAGATTGCCAGAGAGATGTCACCACTGGGTTACCAGCACAACTCCCCAAAGATTATGTCACCAGAGCTCTATAAATAATGAATATAAAATGACACATATTGATATCTGGTGGCCTAATGGCAAAAAGCTTCACTGCCACCCTGAAGGTACTTGATAAACCAGCCAGAAGGTCAGCTATAGGTTGCTTCTGATTCGATGGTACACAACAGAAATACTTATATATTATATATATTTAAATTTATATTTATTATACCTACTGGTATATATATATATTACCTATATTGTTGTTGCTAGGTATTGTCGAGTCAAGTATGACTCACAGTGACCCTATGAACAAAAGATCTAAACCCTGTTTTATCCTGCAGTATCCTCTCACACTTTTTGACATACACAAGAGCCCATTATTTTATATATTATAAAGATTAAAGTGTGCCTAATTCAGGCCATGGTCTTTTCAATCACTTGCTTTGAATTTTGAGACCTGGACAATTAAGCAGGATGGCAAAACAAGAATTGATGCATTTGAGCTATGATGCTGGATAAGAGTACAACCGCTGAAAGAACAAGTATGTACTGGACAAAGTGCAGTCACAGCATTCCTTACAAGCTAGGATGGCAAAGCTTCATCTCATATACTTTCAGGATGTTGTTAGGCGGGGATATTCCTTGGCAACAGTCATCATTAGTGGGAAGGTAGAGGGTAAACAAAAGAGAGACACACCCGCACTGAGAAGGACTACACAATAACTATAGGAATGGGATCAAATATGTCACAGATGATGAGGATGCCACAAGATGGGGTAGAGTTCAAATCTGTTATTCACAGGATTGAAATGAGTCATATGCATCTTGACAGCATCTAACAACAATTATCTATATATAAAAAATTATGTCAAAGTCTACAGCACAAGTCAATTTTCATTCAACAAATCATACAATTTGTTTCACGGCATTGACTTAGTATTATGTTTTAAAAACATCTTACCTTGAAAATGCGTGTGCAGGTGATCTCACATTGGTGGGAGCTGCAAAACTAAACCAAATTTCTTTGATGGTCAACTTCATGCTACATGAATCTGGAGGTGGAGGCATTAGAGGTAAATCTTTTTTCAAATCATCAGATTCAACTCCTTCATCCTATATAACAAAGTGTCAAAAATGTATTAAAGCAGTCCATAAAACCAGCTTAAAACCTCTAACAGCATTTTAAGCAGCAAAGACTTTCCGTTAAATCAAGTTCTACAGACAACACTTTCACATAAAATAATGGGATTCTTCTGCCTTAGTCTAATCCTCTCCTGATTCTAAGATCTATGGACCTTTGAAACTTCAAAGAACATAGAATGAAAAAAATGGTTGCTTTATAAATCAGACTGCTTGTCACAAAAAAGGGTCCCAATTGATTACTTCATTCAGCTACATTTGGTCAGTGATAAATACTATTTCTATAGGAGATGAGAGAAAACACTTTGTCATTTAACTATAACTACATAACACATTTGGTCATTTAACTATAAACTACTCCATTATAACAGAATATTTCAAGCTTCTAATAAAACATAATAACAAATATTTCTATAGTCTATTTTCAGATAAAAAATGTGCTATAATAAGGAAAATATCCCATCAAGCTTATCTATTCATTATCTAAACCTTTACTGAAAAAAGACTATTTTTTTCAAATGCATAATCAGCACTCTTCAAGGAGAATGCAAGGAGGTTCAAATCCATTAGCTGCAGCAAAGGAGAAAGAAGGGCAGTATCCCACTGTAAAGATTTACAGCCTCTCAAACCCAGTGAAGGGCTATCATGAGTTCAAATCAACTTAATGGCAGGGGGGTAACAGACACATAATAATATTTAAAAGCTACCAGAAACATATTTCTGAAGCTCAGGTAAAAAGTTGGTGTTAAAATGTACGGCCTATGGGGAATACAAATGTCATTAAAATAGAGTTCTCTTATAAAATGCCGCTCAGGCCTGGTTCAAATTTTCCTGTCAAACAGCCTTCTAGGTGGTATAGCACTGGTCTGTGCATTGCTATACAGATGTAACTCGTGGTTGCTGTGATGCTGAACACTGTGACACTGATGTGCCAAATGGGATAATGGTTACTCATGGTGGACAGTGTTTGCTGCAGCTTCCTGACTAAAACAAGTCTGGAAGCAGGAGTAGCATCCACGTCTGAAATGGCTTGCCTCCGGAAACTCTATGACCAGTGCTCAGGCCTTTTATTCATAGGGTCACTATGAGTCATCTACAACTCGACAACACCTAACAACAATAAAAACAACAACACAGAAAGAGCTACATTGGCCTAGTGGACAGAAAGTTATGCTACTAAGCCCAAGGTGGGTGATTTTAATCTGTGGCCCTCAGGCCTGGTCCAAATTGTTTTCCTATCCAACATTCTTCTAGGTGGTATAGCACTGGTCTGTGCATGCTGTACAGAGGTAACTCGTGGTTGCTGTGATGCTGAACACTGTGACATTGATGTGCCAAATGTGATAATGGTTACCAATGGTGAACAATGAGATTTAAAAAAATATAGAGTAAAAGAAAGAAGAGAAGCTGGTGCCCATTAGAACCTAGCCACAGATGGCTGGGGATGAGTTGACCAGAACCTAACCAAATGAATAGAAGATGGCCCATTCTGTGAGCTAGGGTCAATTGAAGCAACCTAATGATTTGCTCTAGCCTAGACTTTGCTTGTGGATGCAGATGCTCAAAGTTTTCAAGTTGAACAGAAGATCCTTCAGCAAAAGGATATGCTTTCTCCTTCAGTACTGATTTGATATTGTTGTTGATAGGTGCCATCGAGTCAAGCACCACTCACAGTGACTTTATAAGCAGCCAACCTGAACCCTGCCCTATGCTGTGGCATCTTAATCACCTGAGACACTTTAGAACCAATCGCTGAAGTGACAATGTCAATCCATCTCATTGGGGGTCTTCCTTTCCTTCATTGACCTTCCATCTTTCTGAGCATGATGTCCTTTTCCAAAGAATAGCAGCCTCACCTAGCTACAAGTCCAAAGTATGAAAAACTAAGCTTAGCCATCTTTGCCTCCAAGGAACACTCTGGCTGCACTTTTCCCAAGACATATCTGTTTCTTATTTTGACAGTCCATGGGATATTCAGTACTCTTCTGTAGCACCATAACTTCAAGGCATCAATTCTTCTTCTGTCATCCATATTTATCGTTCACCTCTCTGATGTACAGCAGGTGACTGAGATGACTACGGCCTAAATCAGGCGCACCTTAGTCTGACATAATTGCTCAACATTTTCGAGAGATCCCTGACAGTGAACTTGCCCAATGCAATACAGCTCCTGAATTCTTGACTGCTGGTACCAAGGGTGCTGATCATATCCAAGGAAGATTTTAAGTCATTGGCAGCTTCAATCTTTTCTCCACCTATCATCATAATGTTGACTGTTGGCCCTGTAGTGAGGAATTCTGTTTTCTTGATGTTCATTTGTAATACATACCAAAGGCTGCAGTCCTTAATCTTATGCAGCAAGTGTTACATATCCTCCTCACTTTCACAGCAAGTAAAGTTGTGTCATTTGCATAATGCAAGTTGCTGATGAGTCTTCCTCCAATCCTGATGCCACATTGTTTTTCATATAGTCTGGCATCGTGAATTATTTGGTCAGCATGCAGACTGAATAGGTACAGAGAAAGGATACAACCCTGATGCACATCCTTCCTGATTGTAAACCATGCAATGTTACCTTGCGATGGCTATCTAAAAGGGGGATGGATATAAAGGCATGAGACATGAAGTAGCTGACTGACATGCTTTCATTAAAGTAGTTATTAGGAAAATGACTATAAGGGTGAAAAGATCCCCACAATATGCATGAATGAAATAAGAGGTAAATGAAATATTTTATAAAATGCAATGCACATGCATAATAAAAATAGTAATTTTTTAAAAAAGGAAAATATATACTAAAAAGAGTTTAAGAAAGAAACAGGACTGCACAAGAAAATAGATTAAGAAAAGCCAGGGAAACCAAAGAAAACAGAAGTGAATTAGAGGAACACTTTCAGGAATGTATCAGTAGCAGAGTGATACAAAAGAGCTGGGCTCTTATTAGCTTTTTTATGTTTACATTTATTTTTAAATTCAAATACTAATCCCTTACCCCCAAACAGTATTGATGCCACATTAATCTTCATAAAGTCCAACTACAAGAATTATTCGCTCAGCATACAAATTGAATGGGTATGGGAAGAGGATACAATCCTGACGTATGCCTTGCTTAATTTTAAACCACATAGTGTTCCCTTGCTCTGTTTGCACAACAGTCTTTTGATCTAGGTAGGTTTTGCATAAACACAAGTGTTCTGGGATTCTCAATCTTCTCAATGTTAGCCATAACTAGTTATGATCCACATATTAAATGCCTTTTCATAGTCAATAAATCATAAATAGACATTCTTCTGGTATTCTTTACTTTCAGCCAGGATCCATCTGACATCCACAATGATGTCCATAGTGCCATGGCCTCTTCTAAATCCTGCCTGAGCTTTTGACCGTTCCCTATCTACGTACTATTCTAGTCCTTTTTGAACGATCTTTCAGAAAAAAACCTTTGAGGAAGAAGGTAATTTGAGCAAGGTCAGTAAACAGTTGCTGTTGTTTATAATTGAGTCGGAGCTGACCCATTGCTGACCCTCCATGGGTTTACAGAGGAAGCTAATGGCACAAGCCGAGATCGCTCATCTTCCTCCCATAGATTCAAACTGCATGCCTTCGAGATTGCAGTGCAGTTTCTTACCACTGCAACACCAGAGCTCCCTGAATTTAGTGGTATTCATTATGGAAAACCACAGTAATAAAAATAAATGAGTTGCATTTAAAGTATTGGTCAGGATTGAAGGGGTGACTATCACAGCAGGCTGGAGCATAACAGGGATCCTGATGATTGTGCAGGATAGGGCAAGGTTCAGATCTTTTGTTCCCAGGGTTGCTAGGAGTCCTAGTAAACTTGACAGCATCTAACAACAACATTGTTTGGAAAACTAAAAAAAGTATAAGAAAGTATTTAGAGTTAACAAAATTATACCATCATAAAATCTGTTATTTATAAACTTAATTTTTCTAAAATCCTTCAAAAACAAAGCACACTTTTCGTTGTTGTTGTTGTTTGGTGATGTCAAATGCCTCAATATATAAAAGATGGGAATCTTGCCAGATCCTGCAGCATCCTCGCCCTCTGTTATGCTTAAGTCTAGTGCTGTAGTCATTGATGAGGGTTTTTCTCTCCTTGTTGCCTTTCTACTTTCATCAGGCTTATTAACCCAACAATTATTTGGTAGGAGCTTTGGTAAGGAATTGTGCTGTGTACCCAAAGGCATGTGGTTTGAATTTACCAGCTGCTTTGCAAGAGAAAGATGGGTACAACCTCATCAGCATTTGTTGTTTGCTGTTCTGTTGAATTTTACTGTTCTTATTGGGGTGAGATGAAATCTCATAGTTGTTTTGCTTTGTATCTCTCTCAGAACTAGGGATTTTGAACATATATCTTCATGTGTTAGTTCACCCTCTGAATGTCGTATTTGGTGAAGTGTCTGTTCATATCCTGTGTCCATTTTGCCATTGGGTTATTTATCGTATTGTGGTGCTTGAGTATTCTATAAATTCTAAATATAAGTCCCTTATCACACATGTTATTACCAAATACACTTTCCCTGTCTGTGGCTTTCCTTTTTTACCCTGTTGGAAAAGTTTTTGGATATGCACAGGGATTTGATTCTTCAAAGGTTACATTCATCTATTTTATCCTCTCCTGGTGGTAGGTTTTTCAGGATCACCATTGAAGGAAGTGTAAGATGGTGCAACCACTATTGAAGGCAGTATGGTGCTTTCTCAAAAAGTTGCAAATAGAAATATCATTTGGCCCAGCAATTCCACTACTGGGAATAGACTCTAAAGAAACTAGAACTGCCACCCAAGCAGATATATGCACACCCATGTTTACTGCAGCTTTGTTCACAATAGCAAAGAGATGGAAACAATCCAAGGGCCTATCAATAAACAAATGGACAGAGAGGCTGTGTTACATTCACACAGCACTGAAAAACAAGGAACTCATGAAATACTATACAAAATGGGTGATCTTGGAGGACATTATGCTGAGTGAAATATCTCAATCACAAAAGGACAAATACTACATAATGCCACTGTTATAAAACAGGACAAACATTGGGGTTGGGGGGAACTAAAAAAAAGAGGTGATAAATAATGTATACTGCACTGAAACAGATGAGGGAAAGACTTGCTTAAAAGGAATATATGATTAGGTATTATTTGCATGACAACAGTGCAAAATAAATGCTGCATAGTAAAGTGGACTAGGGTGGGGGTGGGGGATTGTACAACAATGAAGATTTTTTTTTTTTCAAAGAGAAAAGAGAACTGGGTGGAGGACAGAGAGGAAACTGCAACAATGAATGAATGGAAATCCAAGTTCTCTATAAACTTTCATTAAAATCTCAATTAAAAAAATAAGAATAGTTGGGTAGAAGCAGAGAGGTGAGGATGGGGGTGGCGGCTGTTAATCATAGGGTCATACAATTTGATGGGTGGAGGCGGGGTGAAGGAACTGGGAAAGATCCAGTGTGGAAAAACAATGTATACAAACTTTGTAAATAAACCAGCATAAAATTTAAGAAATAATTTTACAAAAATGAGCTATCTCCTCCCATGCAATTTAGAGCCTCTAAAATCCACTGGAGGTTTAGCTGAGTTGGTTCTAACTCAAATGCATGCAGTAATAAGAATATAAGCAAGGTATTATGCTATATATCATGACAAATATATTTCACAGCTGCATTTCAGAAAATCATACTGCACTTCAGAAATGCATATTCTATTTGTAAGTAGCATATTCTTCAAAACACTTTGAGAAACATTCAGAAACCAAATCAACTGTTGTCAGGTTCATTCTGACTCAAAGTAACCCTCTATCAAGTTTGAGAGACTATAAATCATTATAAGAAGAGATCACCTTATCTTTCTCCCTCAGAGCCCCTAGTAGATTTGAGCTGCTGACACTTCAATTAGAAGCCCAATTCATAATATATATCACTGGGGCTGCTTTAATAAGCTATAAATTAAAAATAAAAACAAAAAAAATACTAGGAAAATTCATTCTGAAATTCTGAATTAAGTATATAGTTCTCTTGATAAGTTTTCAAAATATTATTATTATTAGCCTCTCTCCTCCTCTTTCAAGGATAGGGGCCTGTCACTATCTTTACTATTTTACCCTCAAAAAAAAATATTAGAAATTCACCAACTTGTTCATCGGAAACAGAATTTCCATTTAAGTCTGAAGAAGGACTTATTCGGTCACAAGGAAGATTATCCTCAGAAACATCTGTATTATAGCCACTGCCAGTTGGTGAATCAGAAGAATTATTTGATGTCAGCACTCCACCTCTTTCTGTGACATTGGCTTTACCCATAATTCCAAAAGTATTATATAAAACAGCACCAGATTGTCTTCCTCCTAGAAAAGTGAAAAGAAAAAAAATTTTTTAAAGTACATTATAATAAATGTTCAATACTATACCCCACAATATCTGCATAAAATTTCATAAAGGTATACTTTCTTCTCATGAAGATTACCTTTATAAACATAGTACATGTTTACATAATTATGTATGGAACTATAGGGATTTAAGTACCATTTATATATCTAAATCTGAAGTTCTTACAATAATTTAACGTTAATATTTTAAAATATACTCAGTAACTTAAAAGAAAAGCAAATATAAGTGTAATCCAGTCTTTCTTTGAATAAAGGACTTAATAATATTTTCATTCTATACAGCAAAACTCTACCAATAAAAGATATTGTTTCCAAAAGCAAAAGACTCCAAAAAGCTAAGCAGCTCTGTTTCTTTCTATCAAATATATTCTCTCTCTCTCTCTCTCTCTCCCCCCTCTCTTTCTCTTTGTGTGTGTGTATGTTATATTTCAGGAAATTTTTTAAAGACGCAAATGTTTTGTTTAGACAAGGTGATTAAAATGACTGAGTGTTCTGATTAGTTTTCAAGTAGGGTGAGGGTAACCACCCTTGGTAAATAATACTTTTCTACTTGATATTATGATTCAGGTAACTGAAAGTCACAATAAGAGAAAGAGCAGAAACAGTTCTCATTCAAAATATATTCCAGCAATATGGCAACAGTGTGTGTTTCAAAGAAGTTGATTTTAGAAAAAAAAAGGCTTACCTTTTATGGTTAGATTTTCAAGTCCACATTCAAACATTATCCAACCCCATTTTTCTTGGCTGGGACCTATTCGAGTTATATCTGGAACTGCTTGGTGATCAGTTTCATCCACAAAGGTAAACTCATCCAACTCCTCAAGAGTAAACAAAACTTTGGACTTCTCAAAAGGAATAGCAGTGATAGCACAGGTACCAATGTCTATTAATAAAAACCAACAAAATGACGATTTTAAAGATACAGTGGAAAGCTTGTATCCAGCCACCAGTTTCCCTTCCTATATGTAACAAATAACTGCTCAATCCACTACTATTCTCACTGTTTTCAAAAGGACACAAGCAACTCATACTTGACTGTCCAGCAGGTCTGCTGAGTTTATAAACTGTATGGAAGGAGATTATTCATATTTCTCCCAGACTCACTGGTAAATGTGAATCACCAGAGAGGCACCATTTTTAGATTAATCAAACTATGCCAACTGCTGATACTGTGCATTTTTTCCCTGAAAGAGTAATTCTAAAATCTATAGTTAAAAACGTTTCTGGATAATTTAACTTCATAATGAATGACTTTTAAAATTGTTGTCATTATGTGAGAAAATGTTAGTTATTAACAAATATTAGATCAAATCATTCACAGCATTACTGAAAGACTGTTGCATGCCAGCATATTCTATGGCATATTATAGGCTTCATTATAAGAACTGCCACGATTCCACTCTTTA
Source organism: Elephantulus edwardii (assembly GCF_000299155.1). NCBI lineage: Eukaryota > Metazoa > Chordata > Mammalia > Macroscelidea > Macroscelididae > Elephantulus > Elephantulus edwardii. Next base: position 3,189,750 of record NW_006399762.1, read on the forward strand.
TACATGCAGTATGGAAAGTAACATCCTTAGTTGCATAAGATGTTTTATTTACTCTTTCATGTCTTTATCTAACTGTAGCTAATGAGTATAGAAAAGCAAAAGAAGATGATAAAAAGATCACTTGTCATTCTATTACCCAGAGATATCTAGAATTTACATTTGAAATAAATTTTCTTTCTAGTACTTCAAGAGATCCTTTGTAAATTGAGCTTTGGTTCTTTCTCACTTTTCATGCAACCATGATGATGTTCCTAGATCATTAAAAACATCAAGAATATTAATATAACTGATATGTTGTACTATATTATATAAGATACTAGACTTTAAATGTATTATGACAAAGTCTTCCCTAATCAAAGAGTAAAGATTCATCTATATTTTCCTATTATTTTATCATTATTTAATCTCTTTATATGAGCTTATTCTGATGTATGGTATAAGATGAAGGCTTAACTTAATTTTAAAATTTTTCAGCAGGTAATAACACACACGTCAAACACACAAATGGTAAAATCAGGATGGTGCAAAAGTCACAGCCATTGCACAGAATTAGAATTAAAATAGGATTCATAGAATCCCCAAATCGCAAAATATAGACAGCGAATATCCATTAAATCATCAATTAATTTGAGAAAATTATTGAATACTTGTTATGCAGCAAGCACTGAAAACAGAAGAGGACAAGCAGTGGTCACTACACCCTTGGTTTCTTGTCCCACATAGAGGTTCTAGAAGAGCAAGCACCTTAAAATTACTGACAAACTCAATTTTTTTTTCTAAATTGTGTCTCAGACAATCTAAATTTGATTATTTAAAATCAGTGAATACGTTGCCAGGAGGGACAGTCCTTGTGGAACATTATGCTTGGAAGGGTGGAGGGACAGCACAAGAAAGGAAGACCCTGAATGAGTTTCACTGACTAGTTACTGGGGTAATAGGGGTTAGCTGTGTTAGAGGCAGTGAAATTGGCTCAAGATAGACGACTGGGTTCAGAGCTGTATACATCAGATCATTATGAGTTACAAGCAACCTGACAACACATAACAACAACAAAAAGAGAGAGTTAAAATTATGATAATGATGTGCTACCATGCTAGGACTGTTTGCTTCTTTTTATTTTATTTATTGCACAAACCCTAGACAATTATTGTGTTAAGTATTAGGGATATATCAAATCAATAAAATAGTCCCACCATAAAAAAAAATCAGTGAATAACTGAAATAGTGAAGGGAGATTCAGTATCTTTTGTTCACCTCTCTAGAGACTTTTAAGAGGAATGGCTATCTATCACTTTTATTACAGCATCGATATTTTATAGACTTGACTATCTTGTTTTATATAATATTGTAATTAATTCTTTTAAAGAATGTTTTATGAACAACAACATAAAATAATGAGAAAGACTGTCAAGATTAGGCTTTGATAATAAGTGAGCAGATACCAATTAAAAAAATTAACAGAAGAAATTCCTTTTGACGGTCATAGCACTCACTTTCTTGTCAAAATTTACCTTCTATTTTGTATAGAATATGAGTTGGTGGTGGTGGTAGAAGCTCCTAAGTCAACTACAAGTCTGAGTTACCCAATGAACAGCAGATGTGAACCCTGTTCTATCCTGCACTGTTGCCATGGTCTCTAGTTCAAGACCATTGTAGTCACTGTGCCAATCCATCTCATTGAGAATAGATATGAACAATAAGTAAGTAAATGTATGTGTTCTCTCTCTCTCTCTCTCTCTTCCTCAATAAACATTCAAAGGAAAAACTAAAATCTAATCTTTCTTTAAAAAAATCTTCCTGAATCTTTATGCTGAAGAAAAACATATTTTTTTGTGGAATCATTACCTGTTGTATCAAGACCCCTAAGTTGCCCGTGAACTCGGTGAATATTTAACTTGGCTGCTACTTCTTTTCCTTTTTCTGCTCCAGCATTTGATCTGAGAGAGCCAGAGGACTGAGGCTGCATCTTCGTGGCATGGACATATCTCTCAAAGTTTGATGTTCTACCAGGTTCCGCATTGTTTGAAGTCTCTTCGACTATACCTCTTTATGAAGAAGAAAAAGTATGAAAGTTACTGTCTAAATAATATCATTTAGTAAACACACACATACATATATGTGAGTTTACTTTCTCAAATGCAACTGCACTATTTAAAATAAACAAATACCAATAACAATTTTTTCAATGTTAACAATGAAAATAGTAAGAACTTCTGACAACCAACTTTGCACATCTATAAAGTAAGATTTGAAATTATAATACCAGTATTAAGTATTAACATTAGAATTTCAAGATGTATTAAGATAACTCTCAAGGCTTACTTTCTTTTTTTTGCATCCAGCAAGATAAACATGACCCAAAAAGTTAAAATAAAACTCTTTCTTACCTGTTCATACGAACTTGGGTAGCAATTCTGTCAAAACACAATGCTACTAGGGAAACATGAGTCACACTTCGACCAGGAGCTGTGGTTGGAGACTCTTCCACTGAGGCTTGTAACAAACATAAATTTACCTAACACACAAAATGTCACAAACATCAGAGATGAAACAAAATGTAAACAATGGTAAAGTATCAGAGTCGAAATGTGAAAAGACATCTTTTCCACACAAAAATGATTTAAAAATTACTATTATAAATGTTTATGTCTGAAATTAATGAATAGAAAGTTTATATATAAATATGGATTCTAATAAAATATGAATTATTATTGTTCATGGATGAATATGGAATAAAACATCCAAATCCTAATGCTGTTTAATTGATTCTGATTCATGGTGATGATCCTTCATAGGATTTCCAGGGCTATAAATTTTTACAAGTGGAGAGTGGTCCTCTTCCTCCCATAGTAAGGTTGGTGGACTCAAACCAGTGACCTTTTAGTTAATAGTCCAACAGATAATGTCCTATATCACTTGTTGTTAGGTACTGTCAAGTTGAAGACAACTCATAACGACGCTATGAACAACAGATCTGAACCATGTCCTATCCTGTGTCATTCTTATCTTTTCTGACACACTCGAGTCCACTGCAGTAGTCACTGTGTCTGTCAATTCAGCACTGAAGGTCTTCCCCTCTTCTGCCAACTCTTTACCTTTCCAAGCATAATATACCTCTCCAAAGAACAGTTTCTCCTAATACCATGCCTAAAGTATGTGAGACAAAGCTTTGTCTTCTTTGCCTAATGGGATATTCAGTACACTTCTTCAACACCACAGCTCAAAAGCATCAATTCTTCTATCACTCTTATTCACTGTCCAGCTCTCAGATGCTCAGCAAGTGACTGAAAAAACTATGGTCTGAATCAGGTGCATCTTAGTCTTCAAACTGACAACATTACATCTCAAAAATGTAGATAGGTTCCTGACTGTAAACTTTCCCAGTGTAATACGACTCCTCATCTCCTGGCTGCTGCTCGTTCCATGTGTACTGATTGTGAATCCAAATAAGATGAAGTCACGGACAATTTCAATCTTTTCCACATCTATCATGATGTTCAACATCAAGGAAACAAAGATTCTCACCACTGGGACAACTGGCAGCACCATGATAGATGGAGAGGAGACTGAAGTGTCAAGAGTTACAGCTTGCTAGGCTCCACAGACAACACTTTTGACACCAGCAATCAGGAAATCCAAAGACAAATTGCACTGGGAAAATTTCCTGTCAGGGACCTCTCCAAAGTACTGAGAAGCAATGATGTCAGTCTATAGACTAAGGTGTGCCTGACCCTGGCCATGATCTTCACAATTATTTCCTATGCATCAGAGAGCTGGACAAGGATTAAGGATGATAGAAAAAGAATCGATGCCTTTAAATTGTGATGCTGGAAATGGAATATCAAGAAAACAAACAGGTCTGTCTTAGAGAGGGTGAAACCAAGTTTCTCCTTGGAGGCTAGGACTTTGAAACTCCACCTCACATACTTTGGGCACATGGCCAGGAAGGACTAGTCCTGGGAGAAGTATATCATGCTTGGAAGGGTGGGGGGAAGGAGGCGCAGGAGAGGAACACCTCAGATGAGATGAATTTACACAGTAATTGGAGCAATGCAGGTAGGTGTAGCAGAGTCAGTGAGACTGGCTCAGGATAGGTCAGGCTTCAGAGCTGTTGTACACAAGTGTCACTATGAGTCGCAGGTGACTCAATGGCACATAACAATAAAAACATCATGATGTTGCCTATTGGTCCAGTGGTGAGAATTTTTTTCTCTCTTGATGTCACTAGGCTCCCTATAAATACAGATCATTATAAAATAAGAATAATTATAATTATTTTATAAAGATAGACTCTTAAAATCATAATTAAGATTCTCATAGGGTGGCTATGAAGCATTTTGCTCAGTATTACCAAACGTTCTGCTTAAGTAGTTGAGTTGATAACATCAGATAATCCAGAAAATGCAAAACAAAAAATTTAATATTGTAAAATATTCCACCATCAATCAGTTTAGAAAATAGAGGCTGAAATTAAAAAAAAAATTTCCTTGAAGACAACGTTTTTAAAAATTAAATTGTATAGATAAAAAGAGGACACAAATATGAATAGAAAGAGAAATGGAAATCAATTACAATAAGAAGTAGTAAAAATGTAATTATATTGTGGATATTAAAATTAATATTATAGAATAGAATGTGCATGAATAGCTGGATGAAAAACAAATTTGCTTTATAAACATTCACTCAAATGACAATTGGAATTAAAAAAAATCCCTTGTTACCTTTGGTATGCTAACATTTGCCTGCAGACCTTTAATGGTCACGTTATCTTGTTTCATTATTAGGTTTGTCTGTGCTTGTCCTTGGTTAGTTGTTCCGATAGTAGGGTTTTCTGTTTTTGTTCCTCTAACATCTTGTTTGGAAGATAGCTAAAAAAATTCAAAGCGGAATTAATATTTAAGAAAGTCTGCATCTTTTCCACATCATCTGCATCAACAATTCTCTTATTCGCCATATCCTTCAATGCCCATCTACGTGCCAGTTGCCATCTGATTACAACTTTCAATCTTCTAGTTCCTGACACATTCTATACTAACATCACCCTTCAATCCTAGAATTCAAACCAGACCTTAAAAAAGCTACTAAATACTCTTGGGGTTTTGAGGCTAAGAAAATGTGTCACATAATAAAGTGAAACCAGCCTAAAAAACAAATAGGGGAAAAAAATGGCAATAATTTCATACATTTTTGTCCACATTTAAGGCAGATAGGGTTTCTGATAAAAGGCTTCTTGTTAGCTAGCACATTTTAAAGTATTTCTTTTTATTTGTACTTTCTTGCCCTAACTATCTCACATATGATGTCATTTATGACAAAATGATATGAATAAAAATAAACAGCCTAGTAATCAACAGGGATCTCTGGTGGCCCAGGGAAAAGATAAGCCCCAATGCCAAAGACATGCTGCTCAAATCCAGCAGCTGCTCTGTGAGAAACAGATGAGTGATCTCTCCCCATGCGATATACTGCCTCTGAAAACTCACTGCAGGGTCACCTATAAGTTGGTTCTGACTCAAGAGCACACAACAACACTACTCCAAAGGGAGCTCTGGTGGCCTACTCGTGAGGAGCTGTGCTACCAAGGTAAAGGCATGCGGTTTGAATCCACCAGCTGTTCCGTAGCAGGAAGATGGGTAATCTCCTCCCATATGGCTTCTGAAAATTGGCTGGAGGATCAGCTGTGAGATGGTTGGGACTCAATAGTACATTACAACAGTTATCAATGAGTGTAAATTACTGAATGAGAAACCAACTTTCTCTGGAGCGTCCAATCAGATCACAAAAAAAAGTTATCAAAATGGCGGGGGTGTTACTTGTCACCACTCTTCCCTTTGGCTAAAAGATAGTTCAAATATAAGTTACCAGCACACAGCTGATAAGTGGCTTCGTGAGTGAAAGCACACCATAAGTAGACTTTCACACCAGCAGATACTGAATTAAATTTATTTAGGTGACAAAGAAATAACCTCTAAAAGAGAAAGTAAAAATAAGTTGCCTTGCTTTCTCAGAAAACGAAAGCATCAGCCATTTACTCTATCTTCTTTTGAATATTTATCTCCTTAGGTTCAAAGTTCCTTAGGACAGGCCTAGAGTTAAATTACTTTCAAAAAAAGACATAAAAATTACATTTTCATAAATATTTTTACTACTATTTAATTCACAGTTCAGTTATATAAGGTATCTTGTAAGGAGTCAGTGGCAAATATAGACTAGAGCATGTTCGTGTATTTCAACTGAATATAGTAACAAACATTTGAATAATTTTTGTCTTTTTAAGACTGAATATGCTGTACACGCGAAGAATACATAAATTGCCATGCCTGTTAAAGAGTAAGTTCTTACATTTTCTGAAAAGGTGGTCTTGCTATTTTGGACAGCTTCCCTGAGGACTTTTGCATGAAGATCATCAACAATTGCAGCTGGATGTCGGGTACTAGCACAATGAACCATTGCTTCAATATATCTGAGGGAAAGGGGGAAAAAACACATAAAAATGGTTAAGTATGACTTTAAAGATGTGTTTACTGAAATATATCAGTAAAACATACTATAATTTGGACTATAATATAGAAAGGAGACCACTTAAAACAGGTATTAAAAATCATAAAAATGAATAATTTGAGATTTTTTTGGTTTTTTTGCAAGCACAGTTTTTAATGATAGATTGATTCAGAATTTAATATTTTAAGAAATCTTTTGGTAATTAATTTTTTAATTGTGATTTTAATTAAAGTTTACAGAAAAGACAGAGTTTCATTCATTCATTACTGCACATTTATCTCCCTACCCTACCCTACATTTTTTTTAGGGAAAAAAAAATTCATTCATTGTTGCAGTATTTCAAAAATCAAATTTTCCAGAATGGACAAGTCTTTTTCTTTTATGTTAAAAATTATTTCCAGTAATTGTGTCATTGTGTTTTATTTGCTGACATCTTATATGGTAAGATACAGAATATTACCAATATACATTATCACTGAACATTATGTAATTTTGTAGTAAAAGCAATTGTATAATAACTGGTTTTTATTTAATTCCTTCTCTTTTGACTCCTTTAGCACTACTGCTCATAATACAAGTTTACACTCCATTATCTCCATATTAGCTTTATTCATGTCAGGTTTGTTTACTAATTATAAGTCCATTACAGAATATTACTGCCCTTTATCTCTTCATTATTAATATTAAGAACAGGAAATGAAAGAATTCATTTCTGGGTATTTGACTGTTTTAGATTAATCAGTCCAAAAGTAAAACATAGAAAGCATAAATTTATGTAACTTCTACACTCAAAAAGTTAATACTCAACTTAAACATAGATCTTTTAAAACATATTTGCTTTTTTTATATTTATTAATATCATTTTACAAAGCACCAGTCATACTTTGAGACAAGTTTAATACCTGTCTAAAGCTTCAGCCACCAAGGGAGTCAAAACAATATCCACAGTTCCTTTTACTTCAACTATGGCTGTTGTCCTGGTCTGGGAGACTGGTTGATCCAGGGTCCATTCTTCTGTTAATGTTTCATCATCTGTAGTATCAACTGCTTTCTTTTCCAGAGGAGTATATGGTGTACTATATAATTTCAAGAAGAGTACATACAAAAAAAGACCATTAGTGGGTGGGGGATGGAGCAGAGGGGGTAAAAAAGTACATGAATGAAACACACACACACAAAAAGACCATGTAAAATATGGGACTTCCTTAAAACGGTTGACCACTCAAACTTGTTTGTTTAAATTTTAAACAACTTTAAAGTCTTATGGATTTGGATAGCTATGTTCTGTTCCAAATACCTTCAATGACAGACTAGGTACTAAGGTACTAATATGTAAACTGTTCAAAGATGATTTATGAACAGCATAATTAAAAAAAAACTGTTTAATATATTTACTTGCTAAAGTTTTTCCAAAATATAAAAAAGTCAGTCCTGATTTGTTGTTAGATATCAACTTGGATATGCAATTGCAACTGACTGCTTGTGGGGAACTCTGGTGGCCAAATGGGAGGGAGTTACACTGTGAACCCAAAAGGCATGAAGTTTGAATCCACCAGCTGCTCTGAGGGAGACGAATGGGCACTCTCCTCCGACTCAATTTACTGCCTCTGAAAACCTGGTCTACGGTTAGCTATGACTCGGTTCTGACTTAACAGCACAAAGCAACAATACTACTAGAAATGTAGTCAGTTATAAGACAAAGAGTTAAATAGGTCTGCGTAATTTAGTAATAAAATGATTGGCATTTCATAAAATGTATTCTACAGATTTAACAATCAATAAAAAGCTACTTTACACTTTAAAAGTAGATAGATATAGATAGATAGATGATAGATAGATAGATAGATAGATAGATTGATTGATTGATTGATTGATTGATTTTAGGGAGCTCTGGTGGCCTAGTGGCAAGAAGCTGCACCACAATCCCAAATAAACACCAGATGCTCCACTGGATAAAATGGGGTAATCGCCTCCTGTGCCAGTAGGATCCAATTGGACGGTACACAACAATAAAAATAAAAATTAAAAAAAGTATACATATATATATATGTAATTTTTTTACTCACTTTGATGTTGATCCTGAAAGTTGCATTCCCCTGTCCAGCAAAGAATTAGCTGTAAGCCCCTGCTTGATAACCTAGAATATAAAGCATTATTACAGCACAGATTTTAATACATTCCCTCTAAATTTACATTATCTAAGAGATGTTTCAAATCCACCAGCTGCTCTGCAGGAGAAGGATGTGCAATCTCCAGTGTGATTTACTGCCTCTGAAAATCTGCTGGAGGGTCAGCTATGGATTGATTCCTCAACAACAGTGGTCATTTTTTAGGTTCTCTCCCTCTCCTGTTTTGAGAGCTCTAGTGGCCCAGTGGTAAGAAATTGCACTGCAATACCAAAGGCACACGGTTCAAATCCACCAGCTACTCTGCAGGAGAAAGATGGACAATCTCTCCCCTAAAAGGTATTGTCTTTGAAAATCCACTAGAGGATTGGCTCTAGATTGGTTCCAACTTGATTGTACACAACAACAACAACAACAAAATATGTTTATGGGTATTGAATTTACCTTGCTTGCTAACATGACTTTAATATATTCAATATAAGTATCTGATAGACAAATGAAGTAGATCATAGAAACACTAAATAGGCAATTTTACTTTCTGTTTCCTCATACAAATGGTTGGGTAAGACCATGAAGGGTGAAGAACAGGAGTATAAGGCTACAGTTAAGGCTGAAAGCAAATGCTTCAAACATTGTTCCTCTGGTATTTCTTCTTAAATTACAAAAATTTCTGTAAGCTACTTTTTTAGTCCAGTCTTCCCCAAGAACATTTAACTCTAAATTCAGAAAGAGAAAACCCAGAAGCATTAAATTGCTAGGAAACCATAAACTTTTCTATTAAGAAAAGGAAATAAATAATATCCTTGAATAACCAAACGAAAATTTTTTACAAATGCTGGCTAATGAGCTATTTATATATAAGAAGAAAAGTAATTTTACTTTCCAAGTTCTATTTTTAAGCTGTTTAAAGATATAAATTTCGAGACCTAACTCTTACAATGATTTATTGTAAAGCAATATTTTAAAATTCTCATCTGTCAAGCACTCCAATCCATTTTATACCAGAAAATCAATATACCAACATATTTCTACATGGCACATGGAAAACATTTAAACATTTTAGCACAGATGGTTTATCTTGAATAAGACATGAAATGGGCATAACCTTAATTCTAAAACTTTGCAACTGTCATAATATTTCTTCTTATTTCAATAGATATTAACCTAGCACATGCATATATGAGGGTATTCACCTTGATTTGTCACATTTCTACTGCAACTGGGGTCTCTTACATTCAAGCGCCTGCCATCTCTGGCACAGACTGATGCAGCAGCCTCCATTCCCTCTTTCTATTCAGTGACAGTTGGGTCACTTCCACTTGGTAAGCCAAGGACATACGGTGACATCACATTACTTTAAAGCCCTCAAGACTGTTCTAGTGAAAGTGAAATAAGATTCCAACTCTGGACAACATAGCCTATAAATCCTGAATAACTTAACCCTACTGGGGTCTCCAGCAACATCATCAACAACTCTGCCAACTCATCCATTACGCTTCTGACATTCTGGTCTCTTTCTCAGGTTAGGTCCTTTTACTTGGAAGGCTGCGTTTCCAGTTCCTTCTGTTTCCTCCTCCTTAAAGTTTCAAATTAGATAGGTCTTCCATGTCAATTAAGGGTAGTACTGACACTATTCTGTATTCTCATAGTTCTCCATTCTTATATTATTTTTATCTTTCCAACACTCTTAATTTATAATCACACACTTACCTATTTACCTCTAGTTCTGTATCCCCCCAACTTCACGTCTATCTATACCTGGCACAACATGATATATATAGATATGGATATAGATATAGATATAGATATAGATATAGATATAGATATAGATATAAATGATATAGATAGATATAGATATAGATATATGGAAAAAATATATATATCAACCAACAGTTATTAAATTAGTATCTGTTGTTATGTACCACTGAGTTTAACTGACTCATAAGCTAACCCTCCAGTGGGTTTTCAGAGACAGAACATCAACAAGAGAAAACTGTCCATCTTTCTCCCAAGAAGCAGATGGTGGATGAGAACTATGTTCCTTTGGATTGGCAGCACAATTCCTTGTCACTAAGCCAACAGAATGTCCTAAATTAATAACAAGATTCTTTAAGTATGGATATATAACCATACATACACATGTATACATCACATATTATGCCTGAATATTGATCCATAAGACGTTTATGCTTAATGTTGGCTTTTTGCAGTGTAAAAATGTTCATAATTTTAACAGACCACTTTACATATTGACTATGATCACTGAATTTATTTTGACAAACTTTCTGCATTTATAAAAAGCCAACAATAGAATACACACCAGAAAAAAAGCATTAATAACATCAATAATGAAAAATAGCATCTCACATGCCAAGTGAATAGAAATGGGTTTACAAGGAAACAATCATAGCCTACGAGAAGGAAGATTAAAAATAACTCTAAAATTTGATTTTTAAGGTGCAATATTTGAATTTCACAGATTTGAATCCTAATTATGAAGTATAAAAAGATACAAACTATACATTAATCAATTAAAGAAGTGACAATCCAGTGTTACTCCACTGTTAAATCTGATAAGCTTAGATTTATAAAACTTATCAGTGACACTGCCCTATAATAAAGCATAAAGCCATGACTTCAGAAATTCCATCTTTTAAAAAGATAACTAAGTAGTTGTTGCTGTTGTTACAGACTGCAGAGTTGCAACCAAACCATAGCAGACTTCCCACTGGGCTTTCTGAGGCAATAAATCACCTGGGAGGAGACTGCTTATCTTTTTTCCCCACCAAGTAGCTGGTGTATTTGAATGCATATCTTTAGGTTGGCAGCACAGGTTCTTACCATAAGGCCACCAAAGCATCCTAAATACTACTTAGAGCAATTAAAAATTTATTTTATTCTAGAATTACAACAGTAGAGACCAACCTTAAAAGTTGGAACAGAAAGCTGTTCAAATGATGATGAACTTTCTTCACTGGTTGGTGTATCCAGATCGAGCGGACGATGTAATGAGGATTTAGAGGTTCTTTTGTTGGTTGGGTGTTTAACTGACCAGTTAATGACCTGGAACTGAGTAAGGTAAGTCTGATAACAATTCATCACAGGTTGCTGAGAAGTAATCTGTTCACTTTCTACTGCTTTCTCACTTTCTACAATATAAAGATGTTCAGTAAGATCATCCTCTCCACCTAAAGCAGAAACAAATGAAGCCTGGGAAGGATGAGTTTTAAACGGCAGAGTTCGAGGATCCTGACTACTTTCTCCATGGCCAGTAAGTGGTCCTTCCACACTGTGATATATGGAACCCCGACTGTAGTCAATTTGCTGCGTCTGCTTTTTCTTCTTTTTACGGCCTGGGTAAGTTCCTGGGCCTTCATCGCTGCTAATTGGCTCAAATTCTTCAGCTGCAGAAAAGTAGGCTTCACTATCAGCCATTGACATACTAGAATCCATAGATCGATACTGATGAAATGAATTGGAGTCGGCTGATGGCGTGTAAGGGAATGAACCAAAACTTCTTCTCTGTTTAGGTGAATCTAGAACATTCTCATCACTTCTGGAGACATCACTACTAAACTGAACTCCAACTGTGACAGGCTGCTTGTCTCCATAAAAAGCAGCAGTAAGACTCTTGGTACTTCCTAGACGGGTAGAACATACAGAAGCTTGCCGTTTCAAGGGAGATCTTAGAGGAGACTGGCCCACCGCCTTTTCCTGAGTATTAGGTGACACAGGGCTGTTCCCTGAAACTTCTGTAGGAACACTAAATAGAAAGCAAAGCATTACTATATTCCATACATAATTTAAAGAAAGCATACACAGAAATAGCCATAAAATCCTTTTAGCAATTGCAATACTCTAATTCCCAAAGGAAAAAAATACATAAAAAATTTACAGTATTTGTATAGATTAGCAAAAAACCAATGTGTTAATATACTGTTAAAAAACTTGAGTCATCTTAAAAAAAACAAATTCAGTGTACAACCTCCTAACTGTAATCTATGAGCACTCGTAGTAGTACATTTGTAAGTTTTTTTCTTATATCTTTTAAATAATTTTTCAATAAAATACACTGGGGCCTCTGAGTAAATGAGAAGGATAGATGTAAAAGAAAAAGTCATGGCTATGTTTAATATTTTTTATTTATCAATAGTATCATTTACTGGGGCTGAAAAAGTTTAGACTAAAACAAGCATAAAGTCATTGTTTATACGCTGAATGTAAGGTTTCCATGAAACAGTATTTCTTACTGAAATTTTAAACATTTATAACTCTACTCACACACATGTGAAGTGATTGAAAATATCATGTGTAGGGTCAAGCATATGTGAACGTTCAATAACAAACAAATAAGGAAGGTTAAAGAAGAAGTGATGCCTTAGATTTTAGTGTTGACAAAGTATGCTGAATATATTATGGAATGGCAAAACAACCAATATATATCTATGCTGGAAAAGTACAGCCAGACTATTCCTTAGAAAGAAGGATGGTAAAACATACTTTTGGCATGTTATAAGGAATGAGTCAGTGCCAAGAAAGACATCACGCAAAAAAGAGCAAGACATTGAGTGAGACTGGATTGGAACAGTGGCTGCACCAACAGGGCTTAAGCACAGTAACAATTATGGGATGGCAAGAGAGGAAGTGAATCATTCTGTGGGAGTAAGGATCACTGAGTCAGAGCCAACTCAGCAGCACATTAACAGCTATCATCCTATGAGCATCAGTTTTCTAAACATATTTGAATACTAACCTTACTTGGCCATCATCTCTTTTGGTACCATGTAAGAATTCTTTTTGAACCAAAGGGTCATCAGCAACAGAAGAAGGACTTTCCTTTTCACCTGCCAGTAAAGGCTGTGCAGCACTAGAACTACTAGTCTCTTCAGAGGAAGAGGATGAGCTGTGAGATCGCAGTGGTACTTGGAGACTAAGGTGCTGAGTTTTTCTCTCTACTTCTAGACCCACTGATTTGCTTTCCCATTCTTTCCTTTTCATACTATTAACATTACCTAAAGAAAAAAACAAACGAAAAAGTAGGTTAACATAAACTTATCAAAAGCAAATTTTTTGAAAAAAAGAAAATTCCGTATTTTTGAATTCTTGTTTTTAAGCATTTTAAAAAATATTTTTAAAATAAAAAAAGCCTTTAATTCACATAGTACTATATTAAACATTATATAAAGCTAATGACATAAATAGGGACCTAGAGTCCACAGACAGAAATATTTTTCTTTTAACTTTGTATAATTTCTAAACTTATTAGAGTATAATTACAACATAAATTTATACTAAGATTTATCAATTTAAAAATTAGACCTCATTTGTTTTATCTATCTGTTCTCTATATAACATAAATAATACTTTTAAAATTTTTTATTGATTTGCTTAAGTTTGTACATTGTGTTTCACACTATTTTTAATTCATATAGTGTTACAATCATTCCCATGCATTATGTTTTATAACAGTATTGCTTTTTTATTTGAGTAAATTATAGATATGATGACCATTGTACTACCCTAGATACGTAAATGCTTATTTCCTAAAAATAAATCTGCAATATGCTTACTAACTTGAATAAATTTAATACTTGTAATACTTTTACCCTACCTACCATGTGTTTTCTAAGTTTCTCAACTGACTCAGTAGTGTCTTTTGAAGCAACCTGTCCCCTCTGGTAAAGGAACAAAACAAGAATCCTATAAACATTTGGCTCTCATGTCTATTTAATCTGTACCACTTCCACAGCCTTCCTCTGTTTTTTACGACAAGAATATTTCTAAACAATATGGAAACCCAGGCCTCGTTTTTAAAAGAAAATTGTTCCTTTTGGTTTGTGTGTTGTTTCTTCATGATTTCCTTCAAGTTAAACCTAGTTACAACTAGGCTAGTTAGAACTAGAACTATTAGAACATTGCATAAGAAATGGAGCTTTTCTCAAGGTATCACATCTAGCAGCATGCAACAAACAGATTTTGAAGAACAATGTTTCTTAAACCTGGGTATGTTTAAAACAATCCATGTTTTTCAAAAAATTACACATGATACATTAAATTAGAATTTCTGGGAATGAGTTTGGTACTTTTTTATATATTGTTCAAGAGTTATTTTTATATTTGGGCTCTTGATTGAATACAAATTCAATACTATATTAACTAAAATATAGTAATTATATTTCCATACCCTACTAACTAAAAGTTAAGTCAAATAAGGGCAAGGATTATATATTTTTTTTTATTTACTAATTTATTTTCAGTGCCTGGAATAATGTCTGACACACAAAAAATACTCAATATACTATTGTTGTTTTCTTTCAGTGAATGAATAAATAAATGGCTAGTTAGCATGGAGCATTATTGTTTCAAGATGATTTAAGAGCCCTGTGATATATTTACATACATTTAGAAGTAGAAAAGTTCCATAGGTGTGTCCAACATCCCGTACACTCATATCCCTCGGCCAACGCTATGTTACTCAAGTAAAGCGAAAAGAAATCTAGCAGCAGAAAACATCTCCTAAACAAAATGCAGTTCTCAATAAAATTAAAGTGGTAAAAAGACTTACTGAAACTTAAGTGATAGATAGTATTTGCTTCTAATACTACAATGTATTGGTTATTTCTGTAAGGGAAGTGTCTTTCATCTGCTCGGTAAAAATGCTTGTGTGTCAAAGGTAAATAGAATCAGAAAAAAGGGAGGGGGTGAAACTCACTCCTAAGTGATAGTAATTAATGTTCACTGCCTTTCCAGCTAGATCCTCAATTCTACCAGTGTACTCTCCTTGATCTACTCTGACATGGTATATCTTTATCAGCTCCTTGTAGAGAAGAATCAGAAAGTTAGATACATAAAAAAAGTATCATTTTTCCTAGACGAGAAATTTATGGCAATCACAACTCACTCCTGAAGGAAACTAGGAAGTAGAGAAAGTCCCTGTGACACAGTATAAAAATTACAGTAAGCTATGCTTTACTCATTGTGATTGTTAACCCTCTTTCCTACACCATGTATAAATTCTCTGTAGACTTCCTTTCTTGAGTTGTGATAGTTTTGATATGCAAATGAGAAAATAAAGCTATGTCTCCAAGACAAAAGCCTGCTTTTGTTCTAACATTCTCTGAAAACTCATCTAAACAGGAAGTATGGCATATGTAGTAGTCGTGATCTTTTTTCCAAGTGGCTCCAAACAAGTGGTTCTTTTTCCAGTGTGATAAATTCTTAGAGCTAAAACTATTATTTTCTTCTATTTATCAAGAAAAGGCAGCGTGAAATTAATACTTTCAATTTAAATAATGAATACTACATGTAATTACAGTAACAAACAACTAAGGTGCCCACAGAACACGGATTTCTAAGTCTTTAGAGAAATGACACTAGGTAGGTCTCAATCAGTTTAAAGATTGTTCATCCCAATTTTATGTATTTGCCTTTATGAAGGAGAAAGGATCAAATGTCTCTTGTTGGTATGATCAATTTCAGTGACAATAAAAATTGTCATTACAAAATGATACATAAAACCAATTGGTAACATTGGAACAAATAAAAATATCACTACTGGTAAATTAGTTCATAAAATTAAGTATACTTTCAAGTATAACTATCTGTAAGTATATATTGAAATATGAGTTATAGGAAAATGATGATATATAAGAAAATATTTAGAATAGCTTGGATAAGAAATTCAACCATGTCTATAATAGAAGATCTAAACAGTAAGCCTACTTTGTTTATGTAACTCAGTGATTTTACCTGGTATGAGTCAGTCACCTGTAAAGCAAAAGTGAAGTACAGGGAACTCTATCCATAAGTCTGATCAAAATAATGAGTTGAACAAAGTAATACTGAGGTTCAGAATGGTGTAGGAAGAACATGATGAAAGATTAACACAAGTGACAAAAGAACACATTTTATTACCATCTATAATTTTAGGAATTTCTTTGGTAACAATCCACTCTCCAGGCTGTAGCAGAGACTGACCATAATACATATCCGACTCTGCACTTGTACTTGAAAATGCAGAGCTACTGGAAGGTGTCAACTCTTCAAGTCTGAAGAAATCTAGGCCCGCTACTGTGCCACCAAAGAATCTGCAACCTCCAAGACAACCACACTTGTTCCTACACCTCTTATTCTTCAGAGTGTCATCTGGCCACAAAAACCACAACCTAAGCACAACCCAAAACAAAATACAACAGAAAATTCATTAAGAAATGAAAACTTTTTGGCAGTAATGTAAGGTATAAATATTTTCCAAATAGAAGGTAAACACCAAAGGTGGTGATTTTGCGATTTTTTTATTTTTATTATTTCTACTACTGTACATATTTTCAAACATTTTATCTTTCAAAAGAGAAAAGTCTTAACAAACTGAGATAGAGGCACTAAGGAGCAATAAAAATAAATATATAGTATTTACGGGTATTAAAACAATCAGATAGTAAAACCCAATATGAAAACAGCAGTAAATATTCTAGAAATACTAAAAATATAAAATATTAATATGTAACTAGATTAAACTATTACTATATAGTATACTTAATAGGTAATTCATTATTTTTAGCATTTTAGATATTATGACAAAACTAAATACCAAGCTATTACAAGAGGAAAGTCAATTATTTATGTATGGTATTATATTTTAGAAGGAAAAAGAAATTATCAGTCCTACTCCCCTGTAATGATGACTACCAATGAGAAATTAGCAATAAACAGAATTCTGGAAAATGTATGTCAAATTCTCCAGGCTCTGCACAGTGATCAACATAGAAATTTTTGTCATTATTGATCTGTCTTCCTTCTTAAAAAATGTTAGATGATGCTAAAAAATTATCATTAAATCTGTAAATGTATTTTTTAATGTAAAATAGTAAAGACAGATTTAGTAAACAGTTAAATCCCTAAAGAGATGGACCTCCTTCCTTGAGAGGAAATATGGAGGAGAAACTTAGAAATGTATTTTTAGATCTTTTTCTCACCTTAAATCTTAGAATCAGACAGTGTTGTATTCTGTTTTACAAATGAACACTATGACTCTGAGCCACTTTGGCAGGACCACACTACAACATTACAATTACAAAAAACCAAACAAAAAAACCCACCAACCTTTTTACTCCCAAGAATTGTTTGTGCAGCAAAAGGATCAGTAGAAATCATAGCTTTGGAGTAGTCTAGACACATTCAAATTCCTACTGTGTTACTTACGAGGAATAGAACTTTGTGCTAGATAACTAATATGTCAAAGCTTCAGTTTCCTCATCTATAAAATGATGGCTTGATAATTCTGACGTGAAAAAGTAGTTTTGAGCTTGAGGAGAAAAAAAAACCAAACAAACTGCTATTGAATGAAAATGTACCAGTGAGCTCATTGTTATGTACCATCAAGTTGCAACCAATCCACAGCTGACCCTCTAGTGGGTTTTCAGAGGCTAAACTACACAGGAAGAGTCTGATTGCCCATCTTTCTCCTGTGGAGCAGCTGGTGGATTTGAACCACATACCTTTGCATTGGCAGTGCAATTTTTTACCACTAAATTATCAGAGCTCCCTTGTTATCATATAAACACAAAAATAATTTAAATCGTGGATTCCTAGTTAAGGAAATACTGCGCACCAGAGGGGAAAGAGAAAAAGGGGATGTACTATAAGGATTAAATAATATATGTAAAGTACTTAACACAAAATCTGGAATAAAGTAAAAATTATACAACAAATGTTAATTGCCCTTTCCAAATGTTTTATAATCCAGTGCACAATAGTCAAGTTTTCGTTTCCATCAGAATCATCTGTAGTGCTTATTAACATGAAGACTGCTAGGTTTCAGCCTCAGTTTGTGATTGAGTAGGCTTGGGAAGGGCCTGACTATGTAAATGTCTTAACAATAGCCCAGGAGATGCTGATGGTGGAGGTTCTGGGACAATACTTTTAAGAAATGCTAATGAATGAATGAATGACTTTTAAATTGGGTAACTCTTTTCAATAGTACCAGGAATTATTCTATCTTTTTCACAAAACACTTCAATCGTGCAGAAAAGCAGCAAAAATTGAAGATCCTAACATAGTAGTGCTTTACAACGTTATTGAATGATGAATACTTTCAGCTTGTTTCATTGTTGACTTATGTCTAATGATGACTTAGAAATACTCAGAACCACATTATTTCCAGCAACAACACAACCACCAGAGGAGAGATGTGTTTACTTATGAACTTTGATAAATGTACATAGTTGTAGAGGGGCTTCAGCCCTTTTGTTCAAAAGGTCTCCCCATGCATCGTGCACGACAAGAAGGCAATCAACAACAACATTGTGTATGATGTGTTTACTTAAAGATAACGTCTTCAAATACATCCCATTGAGATGTAGCAGCATGCTCATATTAAGTCTCTATTTGAAATGTTCTCAGTCTACCCCTAAAAGAATATCTTTTATAATGATCTATATTTACCATCTTAACCTGTAGTTGTTCCTCTTCTTGAAGTTTTCACTTACCTCTTGGTTCTGGCATCGTGGATTTCTAAGAAATGTCTTTGTGCCTCATGTTTAGAGTGATGATCAGCAGCTAAGGCAATATCAACAGTAATAAGTCCTAAATTGGCTGACCCAGCTTCAAGCCAATATGCTCTCCGCAACACTGCAGGCTGAAGTCCAACTCTGCAATTGTTTAATTGCTCAATGTACTGTCTCACTTGACAATCCTGAATTGCAGCACTTATTCCTTCCCCAACAGACTGATTGTGGAGATTACAGTTTGCAACTCGAATTGCACCCATCTAAGTTGAATGAAGAAAATAAAATAAGATGTAATTTCTGCATTTTCAAGTAGTTTAGTATAAATGAGGGCTTTGAAGTGGTTGTAACTAGTTAATTAGAGCCAACACAGTGAAACTGGAATATATTTTAATTTGTAAAATGTGGGGATACAGGAATGACTATCAGAACTGGAAAAATTATGAGCCATTACCTTGAAATGGGAAGGGACATACTGAGTGGTTTCTGGAACCTGATGTGACTCTGGGTTACTGCTAGGGCTACCATGAGCAACACAGAAGCAACACAGTACAGTTGGTTGTCATTCTGAAGCTGGACACCATTATTTCCCAATACGCCAATCAAGAGATCTGACTGTGATATATCATGCACAATGACTGTTTCCTAGCAGAATAGTGGCCCATAATTTTTCTCATTCCTATATACCCACATTAAATAAATTTAAGTCTGTTCTAGTTTCACTTTGTTGGTCATATTTGAACTATGAAGAACAAATTTAAAGCCTTAGAATAAATAAACTATAAAGAGCTAGAGGTTCACTTCAGAGAGACGAAAAATGGCAAGAAGAAAAAAGGAAAAAAAGTTAAATGACAACAGAAAACAACAAAAAAGAAAGTAAAATGGGGGAAAGTCAAAGGAAAATAAAGTAGGAAAAATGAAAAAATAAAAATACAACAACAGAATATAAATAAACATTCATTAAGAAATAACAGGATAAAAGGCAAAGTCCAACAGAGAAGGGGGAAAAAAGTTAGTCAAGTTGTATAAATTAAGGATTTTAAATGTCAATTCATAAAGCAAAAGTGGTAAACAAGTGTTTTCAGAAACCAGGCAGTAAATTTAAATGCATAAAAACCAACTATTTTACAAACACGTTTAACACACATGTAACCTACTTATTTGCAATCTTGCCATAAAGCAATTAGTGGAAGTAAAAAAGTAAACTCATGGTTTACAAAATAACATTAGAAGGGAACATACTGTCATTAGGTGCCACTGAGGAGTTAACTATAACTCATAGCAACCCTATGAACAATAGATCTGAACCTTGCCCTATCCTGTGCCTTTAGAGAACATACTGTTAAGTGCAATGCACAAAATACACATATTACAGAGGACAACTTAACAGCATCCCTATGAACAACAGCAAGCAAGGTTATGTTATCCGCATATTGTAGGTTGTTAATGAGTCTTCCTTCAATCTTGATGCCACACTCCTCCTCAGAGAGCCCTGCTTCCTAAATGATCTGTTCTGCATACAGATTGAAAAGGTACAGGGACAGGATGCATCCCTGATGCACTCGTTTCCTGATTTAGAACCACACAATGTTTCCCTGCTCTGTTCTGAGGAGTGCTTCTTGGTTCAAGTACAGGTTTCGTATAAGCACGATCAAGTATTCTGAGATTCCCATTTTCCTCAATGTTAGGCACAATTTATTGTGATCCACATAGTCAAATGCCTTTGCAGTCAATGAAAAACAAATAGACATTCTTCTGGTACTCTTTGCTTTCTGCCAAGATCCATCAGACATGGGCAATAAAGTCCCTAGTGCCAGCTTGTATTTCCGATAGTTCTCTGTCAATGTACTGTTCAAGTCTTTTCTGGGTAATCTTCAGTAGGATTTGCTAGAGCGTGATGTTAGTGTTATTGTTGGATAATTTCTACACTCTTGTCAGGTCACCTTTTTTGGAATGGAAATACATATGGATCTTTTACACTCAGTTGGGCCAAGTAGTTGTCCTCCAGATTTCTTGGCACAACTGGGTGAGCACATGCAGGGCAGAATCTGTTTGCTGAAATATGTCAATTGGTATTTTATCAATTCCTGGGGCTTTATTTTTTACTAAGTCTTTCAGAGCTGCATGCACTTCCTCCTTCACCACCACTGCCTCTTGATCATACGGTGTTTCTTGAAATTCTTCTGTGTCAGTCAATTCTTTTTGGTATAACAACTCTGTATATTCCTTCTATCTTCTTTCAATGCTTCCTAAATCACTCAATATTCTGCCCATAGCATCCTTAAGCACTGTAACTCATGGCTTGAACTTATTCTTTAGTTCTTTCAGCAAAAGAAATGCTGAGCAAGTTTGGCCCTTTTGATTTTATGACTCCAGCTCCTTGCACATGTCATTATAATATTTTGCATTTTCTTCCTGAGCAGCCCTTTGAAATCTTCTATTCAGCTCATTAACTTCTTGATTTCTTCCCTTTGCTTTGGCTTCTTAGCACTCTAGTGCAATTCAGAGGCTAGGACTGTGAACCTCTGTCTCACTTACTTTGGGCACATAGCCAAGAGAGACCAGTCCTCGGAGAAGGACATCAGAAGACAGTGCAGAAGAAGAAGACCCCAGATGAGATGGATTGATACAGTACCTAGGACAATGGGGGTTGGTATGTCAGAGTTAGTGAGACTGACTCAGGACAGGGAAGGGTTCAGAGATGCTGTACTTAGGGTCGCTATAAATCACAGGCAATTCAATGGCACATTAACAACAACAACATACTATGACAGGTTTGGGAGCAGGAGTGGCATCCACTTCCTAAACAACATGCCTCCCAAAAACTGTTTGAACTTTGATAAATGTCAATAGTTGTAGAGGGGCTTCAGGCCTTTTGTCCATAGGGTCACTATGAGTTGTGCGGGACTCGAAGGCAATCAGCAACAACATGAACTTGAAATTTGTCCTGTCATGTACCATCCTCATCATTCTTGACATACTTGAGACCACTACTGCGCTGTCTCAATTCATAGATGAATGAAAAATCTAAAGTCATCTCACGAAATTGTGGAGTATTCTGAAAGATGGTAAAGTATAGCTTCATGCTGCATTTATGAAATAGAGGACTGATTTGGTAAAAAAGGAAAAACTACATTTACCTTTATATTTGTAGCACAGCCATGTTCCACAATGTAAATATCAGCCCCATCTACTGCTAAACGAGTCATGGTATATTTCAAATCATCTGAAGCTGGACATGGCCCAGGAATACAACTCAACTGAAAAGAAAAAAAAATGGACATTTAAAGAATCAGTACCAAATTATTATTTTGATACGTAAATATGCCTACTATTTAAATAAACAAAATTCTGGTGTAAGATACAAATCTTTAACCTTAAAAATCAGTATGTTAAATTTTATTTTTTATAATAGTAAATGAAATTATTATTTTCTTAACCATTATAAAACTAGTCATAAGTAGCCACAAATAATTTTCATTCTAAATGGTTAATATAATTGACAGAATATATAAATTGTTACTGAAACACGAAATGAATAGTTAAGCTTGTGATTTGTAAGCAGTATCAAACTGTGGGAGAACAGGCATGTTGCAGAACAATCTGCAAATCATAACCTGTAAGGAATTTAACTTCTCTTTTGGTTCCATTTCCAAATCTTCTATATAAATATGTAACTATATCCAGAGGAGTTAGTAAATAAAACAATATGATATGAGTGTTGAAAGTATAAATTTAAGACCTAAAATACAGCTTTCTATAATATCTCCATTTCTCTTTCTGAGAGTATGACTAAATTATTACCTTATATTTTAAACATTTACAATCTTTGGCTAAAAACTGGCACTAATTTTATTAAATTAAAAAAAAATGCGAGCATGCTGCTTATTTCCTGCCTACAAAACATTTGATTTAAAGCTTTTATGTAAAATAATCTTTCATTTTTTAGAACTTATAAATGTTTATAATACTGCTAACTTATTTGCTTTGTTACCTTGGATTCACAGAAGCGACGATCAATTCCATGCTGACATATTATTACTGATTTTGGTCTTTCCAGTTCATATTCTCGACATACCACATGAAAAACAAATGTCTGTCCCCACTCCAAGAGACATGCCAGCTACAAATAACAAGTGACAGGATGACAGCACTGTTAGTATTTTAAAAATATATACAGAATTTAAAATTAATAATAACACAAATAATTAATAATTAAACTAATATTCATATTAATACGACAGCTTGAACAACCCAAAAGCTGTCGTAGGCCTGCTGTTACATAATCATCTTACTGCTCTACTTTGACATCATTTTAAAGCTTCTTTTATTTTTCATTTGTGAATCAATTATCAATGATTTATTATTTATTATTATAAATGTATAATCAAAATTAAAGCACATCTTAACTGAACTACTATTCTACTTCAAATTCTTTTAAAACAAATACTTTCCTTCAAGTTATCTTTCATCTTTTAAGACTAACACATACTGAAAAGTATCTAAAATTCACTTCTTAAAAATAAGCTAAATTTTGCTGTGAAAATTTTGAGTATCTAATTGTTATATTGAACTAAATTGCTGAAAAATTAAGTATGTTGATGATTGAAGCATATCTCATTTTCTTAAAAGTATAAATTTGTAAATGACACTTAACTATATCTTGGGTTTTAAAAAATCTTAATTTTATAACTGACTAAAGTTCTTAACAATAAAAATTATGAGATGGCTAGACATGCTGATTACTCCAGAAAGCATATAATTTAGATTTTCAGAAACATGATTTCTACCTTTAAATCAAAGAATGGAATAAATGTTAATTACATTTAATAGAAACAATGTTGTCAAGATTCTAGAGAAGAAAGAAAAGTCTTTCATCTTCTAATCTAAGGAGTAATACATAAACACAAGATTCTGGCATTCCTTGGAGTAAAGGATTCTCTAGTCTTTTTAGTTACTGTTAGATAACAAGCTGTTTAGTCATGTTTGAGTTTTTACTAACAGATTTAGAGAAAAGAGAAGAGGAATAATAAGGAGAGAAAAGTTATGAGGGCACTGGATATGATTTCCATCTATTTGTATACATTCCATTAAACATTCCAATGTTTTACCGTTATTTCATTCAACTCCCAAGTATCTCTTCCTGTTTCTAGAATTGTAATTTTTCAATCTCTGTGAAAATTTCTTTCAGTTTTAAGAGGTCTCTAGATTATTTATTTTCCTTATTATTGCTACTGACTAGCATCAATTTACATATATTTGGCAACAAAAACTGAGATTGTACCTTTTCTTTGGTGTTAACACATTTTTTAAATGTCAAATATTCATATTATCACAAATTATGACTCAGCAAGTGAAACATAAAAATATGACTATCTAGGTAAATGTTAATTACCTATTTCTAGGACTAAATAATCAATCTTTAAGACTGGAAAGCATTATGCTGAGTGAACTAAAACAGACTCATAAGGACAAATACTGCACAAGACCATTATTGCAAAAATAGAAGGATAACTAGTAACATGTAACTCAAGGTGTGGGGAAGGGCTGAGGATGGGTAGGAATGAAACCACAGGGTTGCACAGTTTGGTGGGTAGAGGTAAGGAAATGAGAAGGATCCAGGTGAAAAGACAGGGTAATTACAGGCAAGCGCCAGTGGTGATTAATTTTATAAAATATAATTCATGAGAATGATAGTATGAAACACAATGTGAAAGAAGAATAGTGTGAGGCACAATGTATACAAACTCTGTAAGCAAAGAAACAAACAATCTAGAAAGGACTGTGATCCAAGAACTTTAAAAGCAGATTTACTTGACAGTAAATTATTTAAAACTAAAAGTCGATTACTAATAGTAAATATCTTCCTTTGAGGGAACAAGTATTCTACTGTAACATCATCAGCTGTGTGAAATTAAGTCCATTCTAATACAAAGTGACTCTAGAGGACAGAGTAGAACCATCTTACAGTATCTGAGGTTATAATCTTTTAGAAGCAGATGGTTTTTTCTATTGCACAGTGGCTGATGTAGTAGAACCAATGATCTCTAGTTAGTAGCCAAGCACTTAATTATTGTGCCATAAAGGCCCCTGCAACATCTTGAGGGCTATTCAAAATTATACTTAAGAAATATACAGGAAATAAAAGTCTTAGAAAATTATTCCACATACTAGAAAAAGATGATTGTTCCACCAGTAGAGCACCAACTAATTTAATTTAAATACTATATTCATTTGGTCCCTAGAAGAGTTCTCACTCTGATTTGTTTTCCAAAAGAAGTCCCTAATTCTTTGAGGTAGTAGTATGTGAAATTCTCTATCATTATGGATTTCCCAGGTGGTACAACTGGTTACTGCACTTAGCTACTAACCAAAGGGTTGAAGATTCAAGTCTATTCCATGGTATCTCAGAAGAAGGGCCTGGTGATTAAATTCAAAATATATAAATAAGATAATTCACTTAAAGTCTAACAGAGCACAATATGACTCTGACACATGAGGTCACCTGAGTTGGGATCAACAGGACAAGTCTATCCATGGATCATGAGTGGTTCAGAAAAGTAAAAACTGACTCTGATTCACAGAGTGAATAAAAGTCTACCAAAACTGATTTCTATCCCAAAAACCAAAAGAACATAATCAAATCATCAGTGAAAATATATACAATATATACTAATAATAAATACTTAGGTTACTTTTGAGGATTTGGGTATAGAAAGGAGAAATAAAATTTGTCTAGAGGTAGTTCTATGAGACTCTGTACCTGTGGAGCTGTGACCTTAGCTGTAAGGCTTCCAGCCTGCACATCAATTAGCCATGCATATTCCAAGGAATCACTTCCCAACGGAAGACCTTCTGCTGAAAACATAGCATGTGCTCTCAGCTGCAGACCTGACAAACTGATGTGACCTTCCCTGAGGACTTCATCCACAGAAGGTCGCTGCTGAAAACAAGAATATAAAAAATGTAAGAAGTACAAGAAAATAACATTTAAATTTCTAGAATTTTTTTACCCCCACAGAATATAACAGTAAAACCATGCTATCTGGAAAGTAAGAGTTCAGATTCACATGCTTCCAATATAACCTTAAACTCATAAAAATAGTCCAAATTAAGTTTTAATGACATCCATGTAAGTCCAGTTAACAAAAAAGATCGTCAACTCCTAAGAAGTATGGAGATCTTCAACTTGTAACTACCTCTACGAGTAAAAAGAAATTAGACTTACAGGAATGTCAGTGATCAACCTTATGCTGAGAAAGCAAAGAACCATGAAACTAAAATTTTAAATAACAAGGAAGAACAAATACTATTAAGGTAATAAAATGAAAAATTGGGGATAAAAAACCAACTTCAATATAGACTATACATATATGTGATTTACAGGCTCTGAAATCCCATTACAGAATCAGCTATGTGTTGGTTCTGACTTAATGGCAATGAGTTTAGTGTTCTGAGGATACATATATGAGGGGGAAATATTCTTATCTTTGAGACTAATCATATAATCACTAGGGAAAAGTGGCATACATTTCAAAGAGACAAACTTAGTTCAAAGTGATAAAGGATTTGTCCTAAAAGAGGATATTCCTTAACACTAGTTGCATTAGAGTATTATGAGAAATACAGAATCAAATATATCTGGAAATGAGCTAGCTATGTATTGTACAGCCTACATGGTACAACAATAAAGATAATAGCTATTTTCTTGTGGTATATATCATGACTATAAAGGATGTGATCTCATAAACTGGACAGAAAAACCCCCTTTCGCCTTTTAACATCAATTCCATTGATGTTTGGATTTGAAACTAAAGCCAGCAGAGAAAAATATCTCTGGTCAGTGACCCAAAATTAAGTTTTAGGGTACACATTATAAAACACCATCAGATTATACAAAGATTTCTTAGGAATACATATGCTAGCACTAAAAATGTTTGATAAGCAAATTCCAAGAGGATATACAGTATTTTGCAGGTAAACTGCAATGTCCTTTAATATTTTACATAAGGTGGTCAGTTGTTAATATAATTCACGATAAGTGAGAATCCTTTGGTAGTCTTCTAGTTTCACATTTATTTTCCTCTTTATAGTTTTATTGTCTTGTATTAAACTTGTATTAAAACCAGTTTATATTTTAAAAGCAAACAATGTGACTGAAATAGGGAAGGAGTCTTAAATGTGTTAAGAGAAGTCATTTGAGCATTATTTTAAAATATTATACAAAGTGATAATCTACCCATGAATGTAAAGTATTCTCATTTGATGAATATTATTAGTTCTCTTTCAAAAGAACCCCAAGGTATCTTGAATGGATTAACAAAGTATCTTGTGAATATTCTTGCTCTTTAGCACTTTGGAGAGGTGCTGGATAGTAGATTTCCCCAATTTCCTGACTGCTGCTCCAATGGGTACTGACTGTGATCCAAGTAAAATTAAATCACTGACAACCTCAATCTTTCTCTATCTATCATTATTTTGCCTATTGGTCTCGTCGCTCTGTAAAGCGCTAGCGAGCAAGGATGTCTATTTATAGACAAAGGTGAGCCTGATCCAAACCAAAATCTTTTCAGTTACTTGTTATGAATCTCAAAGTTGGAACAGGAATAAGAGACAGGAAGAATCAAAGTCTGAATTGTGGTGTTGGCGAAGACATACTGCCAAAAGAATAAACAATTCTGTCTTGATGGAAGTGAAACCAGAATATTCCTGAGAGGACAGGGTGGTGAAACTTCATCTCGGTTCCTTTGAGCATATTTTCAGGAGAATCAGTCCTCAGAGTGCCATCAAGGTAAGAAAGGCAGAGAGAGGGTCAGAGAAAGCGAAGACTCTCCACGAGACAGACTGACAGCTTCTACCACAATGAAGATTGTCAGGCTGGTACAGAATGGCAAGGTTCATAGGGTCATTATGAGTCATACTGGACTTGATGGCACACAACAATAGCTTTTAAGTATACTAGATGAATAAATTACTTATGATGTTGTAGGAACTTAAGGTACTGGTTAATATTTTAAAATTTTTATTGTTGTCAATGTGTATGTTAACAAACTAGTTGCCATTTGAACATCCTTCAGTCTTATAAAATTCAGTCATATTTCTTATGTTAATCAGTTTCCAAATTTTCCCAATAAAGTACTGCTTAATATCATTACTTATGCTGAGAGTTTTAATAAAAACATTTTATATAAATAATTTGTGCCATCCATAAATATATGAGAAATTACAAATTACTTGTTTCTAGTTCTAAAAACAAAAGCTATTATTACTTAAGGCTGAGAGCTGAACAAATGAATAAGGATGGCAAAAGAAAAACTGATGCTTTTGAACTGCAGGGTTAGAGAGGAGTACTGAATATCCCATGGACTGCCAAAAGAACAAGTAGATGTGTTTTGGTGAAGGTGCAGCCAGAATGTTCCTTGGAAGCAGGGATAGCAAAGCTTCAACTAGCATACTGTGGGTATGCTGCTAGGGGAGGCTATTCATTGCAGAAGGATGTTATGGTTGGAAAGGTGAGGGGAGGGTGAAACAGAGGGAGGAAGGTAAGAGAGAGGAAAGGTCCCAACCAGGAGGACCGACTAAAGCAATGGACCAGAGTGTGTCAGAGATTGTGAGGATCGCAGAGGATAGGACAGAGTTTAGATTTGTTTTTCCTAGGGTGGCTAAGAGTCGTACTCAACTTGACAGCACCTAATGAGAACACCACCATTTACATTGTGTTGCTGCTGCATAAGGAAAAGGAGAAAGAAAAATGATATTTCAACTACCTCATTATCAACTGCATATTATCTATGTACCTGTCATGTTCCCATACATATTTATAAAGCTTCATATGTTATTGTTGATTGCCGTCAAGTCAAGCACGACTCATAGCAACCCTATGCATCAAAGGCCTGGTCTTTCTATAACTATCACCATTTCTCCAAGTTCATAGACTCTCCAGAGGCATGTGGTTTAGGAAGTGGATGCCATTCCTGCTTCCAAATCTGAATCAATCTGAGTACTCCACCAAACACTGCCCATTATGGTGTTTGACACACCTATGGTACAGTTGTCCATCATCAGTGCAAACAGACCACTGTTATACCACTTAAAGATGTTCATCCTCAAAATTCCGGCACGCTCAACTGTGGGTGGACTATGAGCCAGAGACACCCAATTCACCTGGCAAGACCAGTCCACTAACACCCACTTGAGGATGAAAATAAAGCCAAAACAGCCCCGAGCATTCCATATGTGTCCCTCATCAAGAGGTGAGCTGCCATCCTTCATCCAGCATAAAAAACACTTCACAATATCCATCAGCTTGCAGCTTCATATAGTTGCAATCAGTCACCACACTGCAAGCTTCATACAGTCAAATTAAAAGACTCTCATTTGAAAACGTATGTATTTCGTACACAGAAGCTAGGCACATTGTCTTGGGGGACATAATGAATAACAAAGTCCTAAATCTTGATATTAATTAATTATCACATTACCTGATAGTTATCACTGACAAATACATTCAGAGGTGACAGGACAAGTTGTAGCATAGTCTCCCTAAATCCTTTTTTCATTTCAAAACATAGTCTTTCCAAGAAAGCTGTAGGGCATTCAGGACCATCAGTAGTTCCATGCTAAAATGAAACAAAACAGCATATTCAAGAGACAGAAAAAAGAAAAGATGTAAAAAATAAAAATTATATTTATAATAATTATGGAATTTTAATTTAAAAAAATCCAACATTATCATAGAGAAACACGCACATACAAACAACTATTCTGGACCCCAATAAGGACAGATAACGGGACCTCCAGAAGTGATTTGTCTTGTGGACAACCCTGGACTCATAACATAAAAACTGCAGTGTCCCACAATGCCCCTAGACCTATGCAGCCCAATTCCAAAATCTTTAGGGAGACATAATCTCATCCAGTCAACCTCAATAGATTCAAAGAAGCCCTTAGAGTAAACAAGAATCCTGTGTTGTGTCCAGTGCCTGATACAAGTCAAACTCCACGGTCAACTTTGTGGAACTGAGTTTTGTAATAGGTTCATTTTAAGATGCTAAAATGATCTAGGATCTAGGGATAAAAACTAAAAAAATATAAATTCTAGGCTATTTATCAGTTTAACTGATACCCAGCAATTCAATGTCAAGGCAAAATGCTTTAAACAAATATGTGAGTTCTGAGAAAGGAAACAGAACATTTTTTAAAAGTTTTTGAGTCTGTAGCTGTACAAACATACACATATAGTTTGAGTGAATTTCCTAGTATACTCCAAATATTCTTGATTTGCAGATACTTACAACAGGAAGACGTCCATGAACTTTGTACAAATTAACAAGTACAGTAATATCCCAAGGACGCAAAGAAAGTGGATGAACTGACTTGGCTGAACTTTCATTTTCCTTTTTGTCATTTTCCATTCCAACAGCAGTCCACCCAGAGCTCGATGATGTTGACAGTGATAGAACAGGACTAGAAATAACCTCTTCAAAATCCATATACATGTCATCTTCCCCAAAGTAATTTTCCTGTAAATATTAAGAAAAAGAACCTGCTATCAAGAGATAAGAACAAAAAATTTTCACATAAGAGCCTTAAATCACCCTAATCAACTATCCTATTGTATTTGATAAAAATCAGAAAGACTATTTCCTAAAAATGAATATGTGTGTGTGTGTGTTTGTGTGTGTATGAACTTACTAAGCAGGTAAATGTAGGATATATAGCAAATATATATATGTATGTTGACAGTGAGAACTATCATATGTTTTAGAGTAATAAATGTCATGAAATTATTAATTATAACAATAACTTTTAATTTAGGTACTAGAATAAAGGATTCGAGTGGCTGCTGGTTTTCCATTTGCTTTGGAGTTCTCCAACAGTATCCCACTATATCCTTCAGAAGAATTAGATTAATCCACTGAAAATGGATCTTCTCTTACTGCCATTGTTAGGTGCTGTGGAATATTTGAGCCCATTTTTGCAGCCCCTTATCTTATGGAAGGTCGTCTCCTTCTTCACTGACTCTCTAGCTTTTCCAAGCACCATGTCCTTCCCCAGGGACTAGTCCCTTTTGACTAGTTTTTAAGTGTATCGAACTGACTATGACTCATAGCACCCCTATGAACAACAGATCTGAACTCTGCCCGATTTTCTGCCATCTTAACCATCTCTGACACATTTGAGCCCACTGCTGCCATCACTCTGTCAATTCATCTCATTGAGGGTCTTTCCCTCTTTCACTGATCTTCACTCTTTCCAAGCATGAAGTCACTTTCCAAAGAACAGTCTCACTTAGCAACATGCTCAAAGTATGCGAGATGGAGCTTCATCATCCTTGCCTCCAAGAAGCACACTAGTTGCACTTTGTCTAAGACTTATCTGTATATTGTTTTTGTAGTCCATGAGATATTCAGTACTCTTCTCCAACACCACAACTCAAAGGCATCAATTCTTCTTCAGTCATCCTTATTTATTCTCCAGCTCTCAAATACATAACAAGTAATTAGAAAGACCATAATAGCCTGAATCAAGCACACCTTAGTTCTCAAACTGACACTGCTATTCCTCAATTTGGAGAAGTCCCTGACTGCAGATTTCCTAATGTTAACAACCCCTTCTAGTATAATGCCTTTGAGATGTAGCGCTGAATAAGACTATTGAACGGACTGCCAATGAAACTAACAGGTCTGTCCTTAAGAGGGCAAAACCAAGTTGCTCCATGGAGGCAAGGATTTGAGACTGTGTCTCACATACTTTGGGCATATAGAAAAGAGCAACCAAGTGCAACAATGAATGAATGAAAACCCAAAATCTCTGTAAATGTTCACTAAAACTAATAAAATTTAATAATAATTAAAAAAAAAAGAGCAACCAATCTTTGGAAAAGGATATCATGCTTAAAAGGATCGAGGGACAGTGCAGGAGAGGAAGATCCCAGATGAGATGAAGGAGAGGAAGACTTTAATGAGATGGATTGACACAATAACTGTGGTAATAAGGGCAGGTATGTAAGAGACACTGAGATTGTTCAGGATAGAGCAGGGTTAAGAGATACTGTGCATAAGGTCACTAAGAGTTATAGCTGACTCAACGGGACATAACAACAACATACAACTCCTGACCTCCTAACTATTGGTATCAAGGATATTATCTATGAATCCAAGCAAGACAAATCATCAACACTTTCCATCATTTCTCCAGCTATCATGATGTCACCCATTGCACTAATGGTGAGGATTTTTGTCTTCCTGATAATGAAATGCAATCCTTGATCCTCTGCAGCAAGTGTCTTAAATCCTTCTGACCTTCAGCACACAAGGTTGTGTCATTCATCTATATAGTACAGGTTGTTGATAAATCTTTCTCCCAATATGATGCCAATCTCTATTCACAAAGTCAAGCTTCTTGAATGATTAGCTCAGCATACAGACTAAACGCTGCTGTTGTTGTTATGTGCTGTTGAGTCACCTGCAACTCATAGTGACCCTATGTACAACAGTCCTAACCCCTGCTCTATCCTGTGCCAATCTCACTATCTCTAACACACCTATCCCCATTATCCCAGTCACTGAATTAATCCATCTCATTGAGGGCTTTCCTCTCCTGCACTGTACCTCCACCCTCCCAAGCATGGCATCGCTCTCCAAGGATTGGTCCCTCCTTGCGACATGTCCAAAGTATGTCAGACAAAGCTTCAGAATCCTTGCCTCCAAGGAGCAGCCTGGCTTCACCCTCTCCAAGATGACCCAGTTTGTTCTCTTAGCAGTCCATGGTATACTCAACACTATTCCAATACCACAATTCAAAGGCATCAATTCTCCTTCCATCATCCCTAGTTATTGTCCAGCTCTCTGCAGCATAGCAAATGATTCCAAAGACCTTGGCCTTATCAGGCCAACCTTAATCTCCAGACTGACATAATTATTCTTCAATACTTTGGAGAGGTCTCTGACAGCGGACTTTCTCAATGCAATAGAACTTTTCATTTCCTAGCTGCTGGTACCAAGAGTGTTGATTGTGGAGTCAAGCAAAATGAAGCTGTTTACAATCTCTTCACCATCTATAATGATGTTGCAAATAGACCTAGAGGTGAGAATCTTTGTTTTCTTGATATTGAGCTTCAATTTTAGAAGGCTTTAGTCCTTGACCTTCTGCAGCAAACGCTTCAGGTCCTCCTCAGTTTCAGGAAGCAGGGTTGTGTCATCTGCATAACACAGATTGTTAATGAGTCTACCTCCAATCCTGATGCCACATTTCTCCTAATAGAGTCTAGCCTTCTGGATAATCTGTTCTGCATATAGATTGAAAAGATATGAAGATAGGACACATCCCTGGTTTACACCCTTTCCAACTTTAAAATGTGCAGTGTTCCCTTGCTCTGTTCTGACGACTGCCTCCTGGTCCAAGTATAGATTTTGCTTAAGCATAATCAAGTGTTCTGGGATTCCCACTCTTTTCATAGTTAGCTAGTGTGTGGTGGTTCATACAGTCAAATGCCTTTGCATAATCAAACAGGTACAGTAAATGAATACACACCTTTCCTGATTCCAAATTATGCAGTGCTTCCTTGCTCTATTTGAAGAACAGCTTCTTGGTCTAGGTGTAGGTTTCACATGAGCTTAATAAAGTGTTCTGGACCTCCACTGTTTCACAGTATTATTCATAATATGTTATAATCCACCATCAAATACCTTTGCATAATCCATAAAACAAACATTCTTCTAGTATTTTCAGCTTTCAGTCAGGATCCATCTGACATCAACAATGATATCCATGGTGCAATGGCATCTTCTAAATCCTACCTGAACTTCTGGCACATCTCTGTCAATATACTGTCCTAATAGTTTAAAAGTAAGAATACCGTGCTAAGTGTGTGAAAGGAAGTTTCAGTAACTACTGTTAACATACTTTAAGCTCATCAATAAATAAAACTGAGCATTCATATTAAAGTTGATAAAGCATTCATGATAGTAGTGTAACCAGGATATATCATTTCAAACATTTAGCTAAATAGATTTTAAACGCTGGACACATGAATGCTCAATTATTTACTTCTTGTTGTTAGGTACCATCGAGTCAACTCTGAGTCATAGCAATCCTATGAACAAAAGGTTTAAAGAGCATCCAATCCTGTGCCATTCTCACAATTTCCACAGTGCTCAAGCCCACTTTTAAGTTGCAGTGTCAATCCATCTTGTTAAAGGTCTTCCTCTCCTCTGACGCTTGTTTTAAAATCATGATGTCCTTTTCTAGGAACTGGTTTTTTCTGACAACATACTCTGATTATGAAAGACTATTATGTAAGCTAAGCTACAGTTATATCAAATACTAACAGGGTCACTCATCATATAAAGGTCTCAGTAGTGCTTCCAAACTAAGGACAACTAGTCATGCACTTATGAAATAATTAATCCTTGAAAACCCTATGAATAAGTAGAAGAACACTGGCAGATAATAGTGCTGCAAGATGAGTCCCTAGGGTTGGAAGGCTCTCAAAATATGACTAGGGAAGAGCTCCATACTCCAAATAGAATCTTTATAAAACTCTACTGACTCTAAGTAATTCTAATACTCATATACATTGGCAATTAGATAATGTTTTGCTAATTTTTGTTAGCAGGGAATTAATAGAAGAATGTCCATCTATGTTTCATTGATTATGCAAAGGCATTTGACTGTGTGGATCATAACAAACTGTGGCTGACTCTGAGAAGAATGGGAATCCCAGAACACTTAATTGTGCTAATGTGAAACCTATACTTAGACCAGGAGGCAGTCGTCAGAACAGAGCAGGGTAACACTGCATGGTTCAAAATCGGGAAGGGTGTACACCAGGGTTGTGTCCTATCTCCACACCTTTTCAACCTGTATGCAGAGCATTATTATCCGGGAGGCTGGGCTCTATGAGGAGAATTGTGGCATCAGGATTGAAGGAAGATCTATTAACAATCTGCGTTATGCAGATGACACAACCCTGCTTGCTGAAACCGAAGAGGACCTCATGCACTTGCTGCAGAGGGTCAAGGACTACAGCCTTCAGTATGGAGTGAGGCTCAATGTCAAGAAGACAAAGATTCTCACCACTGGACCAACTGGTAGCATCAGGATGGATGGCGAAGAGATTGAGATTGTTCACAGCTTCAGTTTGCTCGGTTCCACGGCCAACACTGTTGGCACCAGCAGTCAGGAAATAAAAAAACGTATTGCGATGGGAAAGTCTGCTGTTAATGACCTCTCTAAAGTACTCAAGAGCAACGGTGTCTCTGTGGAGACTAAGGTGCACCTGATACAGGCCATGGTCTTTGCAATCACTTGTTATGCATCAGAGAGTTGGACAATGACTAGGGAGAACAGAAGGAGAATTAATGCCTTTGAGCTGTGGTGCTGGAGAAGAGTATTGAATGTATCATGGACTGCCAAGAAAACAAACAGATTCAACCTAGAGAGGGTTAAACCAAACTACTCCTTGGAGGCAATGATTCTGGGGCTTCGTCTGAGATACTTTGGGCATGCTGCAAGGAGGGACAGGTCCTTGGAGAGGGACATCATGCTTGGGAGGGTGGAGGGACGGCGCAAGAGGGGAAGAACCTCTATGAGGTGGATTGATTCAGTGACTGGGGTAATTGGGATGGTTGTGTCAGAGGCAGTGCGACTGGCACAGGATAGAGCAGGGTTTAGGGCTGTTGTACACAGGGTCACTATGAGTCACAAAAGACTTGACGGCATATAACAACAATAACAATTTTTGTTGTTGTTGTTGTTACTAGGTGTCATCGATTTGAGTATGATTCATAGCAACCCTATGAACCACAGATCTAAATGCTGTCCTATCCTGTGCCATCTTCACACTTCCTGACACACCAGAGCCCATTGTAGCAGTCACTGTGTCAATCCACTTGGCCATGGGTCTTCCTCTCCTTCGCCAATCCTCCACCCTTTCCAAATCATTTTCCTCTCCATCAGATGTAGTAAACAATCAACAATAAAGCAAAGCAAGGTTCAAGAAAAACATGAAAATTCATGAAGTTAGTAAAAGTAATCTCAGAAAAGTGCTCAAATCACAGGCAAAGAGATGGCACATAGCGATAGGAAGAAGTCTATTTTCATATATCTGCTTTGATTTCTAAGACAAAGGTCTAAACAAACCTTTGTTCACAGTTATAATGTAATATTTTTGGATTAACTTGAAGAAAATTTATCTTGAAATCAATTACCCTTAGATAACAGATAACTCTACGGAGATGCTGACTGCTGTTTTTAGGTGCAGTCAAGTTCACTAAAAATCATTATGCTTCTGTGAACACAGATGAAAATTTCACCCTATCCTGTACATTAATTTGCATATATTAAAACATGATCATTAGCATCTATGTTGTTGTTATGTGCCGTCAAGTTACCTGTAATTCATGGTGACCCTATGTACCCTGTTCTATCCTGAGCTAATCTCATTGATTCCAACACACCTAATTCCACTGCCCCAGTAAGAGTGTCAATTCATCTCATCCAGGTTCTTCTTCTCCTGTGCTGTCCCTCCACCCTTTCAAGAATGATGTCCTTCTCCAAGGACTGGTCCCTGTTGGCCAAATGACCAAAGTATGTCAGACAGAGCTTCAAAATCATTGCTTCTAAGGAGAAACTTGGTTTCACTCTTTCCAAGACAATCATTCCCCTGGTGGTCCGAGGTAGGTTTGATACTCTTCTCCAGCACAACTCAAAGACATCAGTTCTTCTTCTGACACCCTTAGTCATTGTCCAGCTCTCTGATGCATAGCGAATAATGGGAAAGACCATGGCCTGAATTAGGCACACCTTAAGTCTCTAGACTGACATCATTGTTCTTTAGCAGATTGAAGAGGTCTTGACTGCAGACTGCCCAATGCAATTCATCTTCTGATTTTATGACTGCTGGTGTGAGAGTGTTGAGTATGGACCCAAGTATACTGAAATTCTTAAGAACTTCAATCTCTTCTCCATCTATCATGTTGCTGCCAACTGGCCAGTGGTGAGAATCTTTGTCTTAATGTTAAGCCTAAATCCATAGTGAAGTCTACAGCTGACCTTCTGCGGTAAATGCTCCAGGTCCTCCTCACTACAAGTTTGTATCATCTGTATAATGTAGATTGTTGATGAGTCTTCCTCCAATTCTGATGCCATACTTCTGCTCATAAACTCCAGCCTCCCAAATGATGTGTTCTGCATAACTGACTGAAAAGCTATGGAGACAAGATGCATCCTTGATCCACTCCCTTCCTAATTTCCATTAGTGTTTCCTTGCTCTGTTCGTGAAGAATGTCTCCTGACCCAAGTAGAGGTTTCCCATGAGTACAATCAAGTGTTCTGGAATTCCCATTCTTCTCAATGTTAGCCACAATTTGTTGTAATCTACACAGTCAAATGCTTTTGCATTGTCAATGAATTAACTATGCACATTACTTAGCATTCATTAAAGCATATCTATATGTATCATGCAAGCATGATTCTGTTGAAGATTATCCAAAAAATGACTGGAACAGTACATCAACAGAGAACTACCTAAAGTGCAGGCTGGATTTAGAAGAGGCCGTGGCACTAGGGATATTACAGCTAATGTCAGATGGATCTTGGCTGAAAACAGGGAGTACCAGATGAATGTCTATTTATGTTTCAATGACTATGTAAAGGCATTTGACTGTGTGGATCACAACAAACTGTGGCTCACTCTGAGAAGAATGGGAATCCAAGAACACTTGATTGTACTTAAATGAAACCTATACTTGGACCAAGAACAGAACAGAGCAAGTGAACACTGCATGGTTCAAAATTGGGAAGGGTGTGCACAAGGATGTGTCCTATCTCCATATCTTTTCAATTTATATGTGGAACAGATTATCCGGGAGGCTGGGCTCTATGAGGAGAAGTGTGACATCAGAAACTAGAGGTAGACTCATCAATAATCTGTGTTACGCAGATGACACAACCCTGCTTGCTGAAAGTGAGGAGGACCAGAAGCATTTGCTGCAGAAGGTCAAGGACTACAGCCTTCAATATGAATTGAAGCTCAACATCAAGATTCTCACCAATGGGCCAATTGAAAGCATCATGGATGATGAAGAGACTGATAATGTTGACAGCTTTAGTTTGCTTGACTCTACAGCCAACACTCTTGACACTAGCAGCCAGAAAATTAAAAGATGAATTGCAATGGAAATCTCTGCTATCAGAGACCTCTCCAAAGTACTGAAGAACAATAATATCAGTCTGGAGACTAAGGTGTGACTTACAGGCCATGGCCTTTGCAATTACTTGCTATGAATCAGAGAACTGAACAACTAGGGATGATAGAATGAGAGTTGATGCCTTTGAGCTTTGGTGCTGGAGAAGATTACTGAATATACCATGGACTGCTAGGAGAACAAATAAGTTCGTCCTAGAGAGGGTGAAGCCAGGCTGCTCTCCCGGCAAGGTTTCTGACATACGTTGGACTTGCTGCAAGGAGGAACCAGCCCTTGGAGAGGGATAGCATGCCTGGCAGGGTGAAGGGATAGCGCAGGAGAGGAAGACCCTCTATGAGGTAGATTGATTCAGTCACTGGGGTAATGGGGATAGGCATGTCAGAGACACTAAGACTGGCAAAGGATAGAGTAGGGTTTAGAGCTATTATACATAGGGTCATTATGAGTCACAGGTGACTCAACAGCATATAACAACAACAACAACATACATCTATTGTTCTCTTCAGGAGGAGTGAAAAAACAAAAATCAAAATTCATTGCCATGGAGTTAATTCTGATTCATAGTATCCCTCCACTCGGTTTCAAAGGCTGTAAATACTGAAAGTAGACTGCTCATATTACTCCTGAAAACTGCTGGTAGTTTCAATCCAAGTAATATGTGTAAATCTTAGTTCAATAGCATAACTCACCATCAGAGTCTACACCCTCAGAGCGCTCTTGGCCTATATAGTCCTCAAAAACAGATGCTGTATCATGTCTGTAGTAAGTACTGTTCTTGGAACATACTAAGCGCTTAATAAAACTGAGCTTCATTAAAGCATACACATTTTACAATATAAGGAGCTCTGATGAACTAGTGGTAAGAAGCTGTGGTGCAATTCCAAATGCACACCGTTCAAATTCACAAGCTGCTCCATGGAAGAAGGATGGGCAACTTCCTCCCATGAAATTTACTTCATCTAAAAACCTCTGGGAAGGTCGGGTTGGCTCCAACTCACTGGCACACAACAACAACAACAACATTTATAAAAAATTTTATAATTGAGTTTAAAATACCAAGAACCGTAAATAACGTATATTCTATAGTGCAAATTGCCCAACTTGTTATTTCAAACAATCTCAATTTTTCTATTAGATTTTAAATGTTCTGCCTATGTTTAAAGATGTTATTTTGAAAATTATACCTTTATACACAGAAAAGCATTTAACAGAGGTCCATAGAGAGTGATCTGGGAATCTGGGGAAAGTTCCATTTCTACATGAAGCTTATCAGGTGGAAGCTCGGAGGGATCAACAGGTGGTCGTGAAGAAGTAGGGGGTGAAGACACCGCTCTGTCGGTTTTCTGGGATGGTCTTAATACTGAAAGCATTGTTTCTTCCATTTCTGACACTGAAAGAAAGTATGAGGAGAGAAAAAAAAGATTAATAGCTTTTGGAACTGGAGAAGAAGCAGCTCTTAGAAGTTCTTCAAGTAAGTATTAACTAAGAAGTTATATTTTGTAACAGAGTAACTAATTCTGATGCTCTTGTTATATAGTCAGGGAGCTCTGGTGGCGCGGGAAAAGGATGGGTAATCTCCTCCCATGTGATTAAATGCCTCTGAATTACTCACCAGAGGGTCAGCTGTGGGTTGGTTCCGACTTGACAGCACACAACAATAACATGTATATATTCAAATGCTATATGTTTATATAATGAAAATAAGCAGATAAGAACAACCATATTGCCATATGTACAGAAATACAAAAATTGGATTGTACAGCATCAACAGAAAGTTCCCGTTAACAAAGTCAACAAGCATTTTCACTGAGTCTTTGAGATATAATTAGGCCTTAATTATATTTGAAATAGTTTTTGAAAATACAGCATGACATTATTAAGTCACCATGCATATAAAAAATTTAAAAAAAGCTATGATTTGAAACTGAAACTCAATGTAGAAATAGAAATACAAAGAAAAGCTAACTTTAGTTTCCTTTTAGAGTCACATAACAGAGAATATCACCTTTAAGGAACTATAAATTATATAATAACAACTTGAATACATTAAAGAAACTAATATTGAACACCAAACATTTTATAAAGATTCACCTAGATCTTCTTTCATATTTCAGCTCTACTGCTTCTAGCATGGTAGATTTTGAGAAAATTACTTAGCTGGGAGGATATTTTGTCAAATCTTTTAAAAAAGAAAAATATTATCTCATATTGTTGTTGTGTTGTGTACCATTGAGTCGGAAGCAGCCCACAGCTGATCCTCCAGCAGGTTTTCAGGTTTTCACAGGCGAGGAGATTGTCCATCATTCTTCTGTGGAGCGACTAGTGGCCTCAAACTGTGTGCCTTCGGGATTTCAGTGCGGTTTATTCTCACCAGGCCATCAGAGCTTCTTACTACTTCATATATTTAATAAAACTATTAAATAAGGTAATGTAAGCTTTTAACAGCTGGGTCTAGTATTTGATACATGGTAAATTTACAATAAAAGTTAACTATAACAGAATCTTTTCAAAACTATGTACAGTTCTGAACTGCCAACCCGAAGATGAGTTGAACCAGATAATTTGAAGATGAACCAGATAATTATCAACTGTTAACAACAGCTGTTTCAAGCTACAAATCATATAATAGCACTTACAGGATTGTTTAAGCTGTTCATCTGCTTTTTGTGGATAAATTGGGTGCCATGTATAATCGATCGTCAACATCACACTTGGGACGGTCCAGCATTCAACCCAACCAGCCCTAATAAAGGGTTAAAAACAATTTTTATTATTTGTTCCTTTATACAGACACTAGTTATAGGTGATCAAATTTTATCATTATTCTTTAAAGTAATAACTATTTCTCCACATATGAATACAAAATGTTTAGGTCAACTAATTGTGTGTGACTTACTTTTCTTGTGTAATATTCCGCCATTTTGGTTTAACTGTTTTCTGACCACTTTGACATTCAGCAGGAATACCAGTATCATGAGACATTTTACTTGGATGGCAATTCTTTACCAGCATAAATAATGAATATTTACTGGGATGGCAATCAGGCAGAAACAAGTGAAGATCAACGTCTTCTCCCTATAAAACAATTTATAATAATCAAAAGTAATCAATTAAATATATAAATGTTAGCACATTACTGACAGATATATCTACAATAATATTGAAAACGTAGAGACAATAAATATAACTTTCAAGTGGAAGATTTTACTTTGAATGGTCAGGCAGAAAATTGGAAAAACACTTTATGTTGACGAAAACTAAGTTTGATTGAAAAAAGGAAGAAATTTTAAAAATTAGGGAACAAACAGTTTCCATTTAACAGGTAAAAAAGAAATCAACAATCGAACAAAATGTTAAAAATTGCCTTGCCACTATAAACTTAAGTGGAAAATGTTCTGATTTTATTAATCATTTTCAAAATACATGATTCTATTAAGAATTGCTTCCTCAACTGGCTTTTAATAATATTGAATTGGCACATCAAAGGATCATCACTTGAGCTAAATGAAGAGGAGAACTCAAATACATAGGACTTCTAAAGGAAAATAAAGGATAGTTTTGAAGAAGAAAATTACTAATAATTTTTGTGAAATAAACAGTTATTCAATAATACATACTCTTAAAGAAAACTTGGTGTTACATGTGGCGGGCACAAAATCCGTAAAAGGCAAAGAGAAATCAATGTTTAGTGTTTCTCCACAGGCTGCCAGATAAACTACAAAAAAAAAAAAAAAAAGAGAAAATTTACCTTTTTAACTTTAATAAATTTTTATTAAAAATTACCTTAAATAAGACAACATATACTTAGTCGCAAACTCTGCAATGGTCCTAAAATTGTCTTAGAAAATAATGAGAAAAGAGAAATGCTAGCATATACTAAAATATAATGAGGCGGCACGGTCTGCATTGTATTCCACCTCTAACCAAAAGGCTGCTGCTCTGGCAATTCAAGCACATCTGCAGCTCTGTGGTGAGGGAATATGGGACGTTACTCTCCCTCCTCAGGATTTAGAGCCTCAGAAACCCTGTGAAGAGCTATAATGAGTCAGAACCAACTTGAGAGAACCAACTCGTGTTGAGTTGATCAAATCATAAAGTCAGTATGAATTTTCATAATGACCAGAACACTTACCTAATTTTTAACAAATTTCTTACCATTTTCCTGTTGTTTGGTGGAACAGTCAATCCAATTGTGTTGATTAGCAGCCCAAATCATCTCAAATTGATGAAACATGATTTTAAAAGTCCATGTATATGGAACAAATGAAAAAATGTCTGGAGCACTATCACTAGACCAGTCTTGAATTAAATCTAAAATTATTAAGGTATGAGACAAAAAGCAAAATTAATAGATATTTGTAAGACAAAACAAAGATTATAACACTAATTAAAAATGTTTTATTTTCTAATTAAAAGAAAATTTTATATACTTTTATACTGAAATACTTAAGATCTGATTAACATTAGTAACTAAGTGGTTTATCAGGAAGCATATTTACTTCCAATCTAGAGCACCAAATAAGAAAACAGTGTATGATTCATATGCATATTTTTTCATTTCAGAAAATTTTTAAACTCATCTGATATTTCACAACCTAAATATCTAACATTATGACATATTTCTTTATATACTTTTTTCTTGTAGATATTTACACTATCCTTTAAATCCATGTTTTGTGTACTGTTTTTCTCACATGATATTCCTACGTTATTTCACACATTTAGATAATTTTGGCATTATAATTTATTTAAAACACTTGCCAAGATTTTGTTAACCTTCAAAAAAGATGGATAAATTCAGCACTTATTTATAAAGGTTAAAGACTTCAGTACAAATTATAGCTCAATAAAAAGAAAACAAAAATCCTTCCAACTAGACCAATAAACAACATCATGATAAAAGGAGAAAAGGGAGAAGTTTTGAAGAAGCTCATTTTACTTGATCTATAATCAACACTCACAGAAGCAGCAGTCAAGAAATTAAGACATTCCTGCAGAATGTTAACATATTCCAAAGGACCTCTTTAAAGTGCAAAACTGCAAATATGTATCTTTGAAGACTAAAATGTGCCTGAGGAAATCTATGATTTTTCAATTGCTTCATATGCATGTGAAAATTAGACAATGAATAAGAAAGCCCAAAAAATAATTGATGTCTTTGAATGGTGTGAAAATACTAAATGTATCACAGTTTGCCAAGAGAATGAAGAAATCTACATGGGAAGAAGTACAGTCAGAATACTTCCATGAAACAGGATAGTAAAACTTCATCTCACATACTCCAGGCGTGTTGTCAAGAGGGGCCAGTCTAGAGAAATATATCACGATTGATAACGATTCAGTAAAAAAGGGGCCAGCTTTACATAATATTGACTGACAGAGTGACGTCAACACTGGGCTTAAGAACAGATAAACTAAAGGATGGTGCAGGATTGTTTGTGTTTTCTTCTACTGTACATGGAACTGCTGTGAATTGAGGCCAATTGGATGACACCTAACAAGATAGATGAATATTTATATGTTGCAAAATTATGTATCACACAGAAAGTAGTAGATTATGCATTTTTGTGCAAAAAATTTCACATATGTATATTAAATTAGTACCACAGATTCCAGAGTAGAAATTCTGAGCCAAGTTTTTTTTTTACATTTTTTTTTATTTTATTATTTTTGTGTGTGTACCATCAAATTGGATCCAACTGGTACAGGAGGACATTGTCCCTCCTTCTCAAGCAGAGAATCTGGTGGATGCGA
This sequence comes from Elephantulus edwardii, assembly GCF_000299155.1. Taxonomy (NCBI): domain Eukaryota; kingdom Metazoa; phylum Chordata; class Mammalia; order Macroscelidea; family Macroscelididae; genus Elephantulus; species Elephantulus edwardii. The sequence continues at coordinate 3,233,847 of NW_006399762.1, forward strand.
ACCACGCACCTCTGGAGCCAAGTTTTTTTTTGTTTTGTTTTTAAATTTTATTTTATTATTTTTGGTGTGTACCATCAAATTTGATCTGACTGGAACAGGAGGAGATTGCCCCTCCTTCTCCAGCAGAGCACCTGGCGGATTCGAATTGTGTACCTCCGGGATTGCAGTGCAGCTTTTTGCCACTAGGCCACCAGAGCTCCTTTTGGAGCAAAGTTTTTAGAGGCTGTATTACAGAATTATTTCCCAAGAAATCCATTTATACAGCCACCAGAAACATGTACTTGACTATGTATTTTATTGTACCATCTCATGCATTCTATTTCTTTTTTATCTTATCATTGTTAACTGAAAAAGTCACCTAAACTGTATTTCTTAATTACAGGTGTAGATGGAATATTTTTTCCATACTGCCTAAACCATTAAATAACTATATGAGGTCAGATTCTACTGTAGATGCTGGGAATATAATAGTGAATGAAACATAAAGTAGGTCTTCTTATAATTTATAGTCAGTCATTTGTGTCAAGTTCTGATTTGTTATGTATTTTAGTTGTGGCCTTTTAAAATTACCTTACAGAGAACCCTGCCTGTACCCTGGTATGATTTTGGCTTTTCGGTTTTGTTCCAGAATTTGATGCATAAAAGTTTACCTTACAGAGCAATATGGGGCCTGTTCTATTTCAGTAGTTTCCTCAACTTTTTCTTCTAGCTTCTGCATTATTTACATGTATTGTATTCTAACATTAATAATACCTTTATCAAAGATAAAGTTCATAAAAGCAGGAAGGGACAGATTAGAAGGATGAATAGAAACAACAATCACACACATGGAAGATGTTGGATGCTTGCTATTACAATATTAGTACTAGAAACAATGTCAAAAAACAAAATTAACAAGAATGGCTGAAAGTAACATAAATCTGCTCATTCAAATCACTCACACACATACCACCAAACACAGAGTTGAGAGAGAAAAATTATCTAGAGGTCTAATCAGGGAAGGTAAATAACAGACTCCTGAGCAAAACTACTTGAGTTTAAACGAGTAGCTTGAACCATTTATTAGGAATGTGATCCTGAACAAATTGCTTGCCTCTCTGCAACTTAACTTCATATGTACAATAAGGATAATAGTAATGACACCTCCAAGAGTTGACATATTTTTCACTAATAGAATGCTCACATAAACAATGTGTGCACACATATAAAATGCATGTCATGCATAGGAAACTAATGCAGGAGAGGAATGCTAGGTTTGTAAGAACATATTATGTGCATATTATTTGTGTAAAAATATGGTACTGTGTGAGTTGAGTGACCTAAAATATGAAAGCCAGACACACTGTTTTAGCTACTAAATTTGTTTTGGTTTTTTTATAAATCTAAAAACTAATTTTAACATTATTTAATGTTCAGCTTCACCTATGAAAGTTAAAACTTGCCAGGGACTCTGCAAAAAATTTTTTTATTAAGACTGTCCATCAGGGGAAGAATCCATGAGTAATGAATATTTCTCTAGTCCTCCAGGTAATATTCACAGCCAAACTAGAAACTTGATGTAAAACTCAGGCTTGAACATATTGCCATACTGCACTGTAATAGGCCATAATTTTAGCAATAGTAAAATTAAGGTAGAAATTATTATTCCTATATTGGAAGCTTAAATAATGAAGCAAGTTGGTCAACATCATACAGATAGTAAGTGATAAAAAGGCAAGATTCTGTATCTCTCATTTACCATTATTCCCTCAGAACAATCAATAGTGCTCTCTGGCTACATGCTCAGTAAATGATTGGTGCATGGAGGGGAGAAAAGATGGTTGGCTACATATACAGTCAAGTGAAAATCAGGTTGCTCTTCTAAGAATGATCTATTCTAGTAAACTGGACAGATTTTGTTTAGCTAAATTCTTTAAATATAGGCTCAAAAATCTATTAACACTTATTTTTTACTGTAGCAATATTTGTTTTACTCACAAACCAAGACTACTGTTTTTACACTCATGAAATATTAGTATCTACCATAATATGCTTCAAGAAGTTCCGATGCAATTTAAGATAAAGTTCAAGATAGTTATGATGCAATTCTTCATTGTAACAGATACTATTTACAAATTATTATATTTAAAACAAAATTAAGAAGGTATGCTGAGACCTGCTTCTGGAATCAGCAGAGAAATTGGTTTAGCTGGCCATCTATTTCTTATCAGACTTATACTAGCCTGAGTTATATCATTTTATTCTAAGCTAAGTCTTTGATTCACATTTTTATTTATGTCAGAATACAAAATGCCTATATTTTAAATCTCCCTTTGTAACTCTCATCCTAAAAATAAATGTAAAAATAAGAAAGCATGATTAGTGTCATATCTTATGTTAAATTTAAAAGAAAACCTTACTGAACACAAATAAGCTGTTATTTACATTTTCTAGTAATTACCTGTAAAGAAGTTCTTCTGTGCAAAAATAAAGTGGTAGGTGGCCTTATAAACCTCTAACTCACATTGCCATGTTTGCGGCATGTTCCATATTCGGGGGTAGCTGGCATTGATGTGGAACTACAAAACAAATATTAAGGAAAAATGTTAGAGCTTTAATAAACGTGACGGTGGCCTTATAAACCTCTAACTCACACTGCCATGTTTGCGGCATGTTCCATATTCGGGGGTAGCTGGCATTGATGTGGAACTACAAAACAAATATTAAGGAAAAATGTTAGAGCTTTAATAAACGTGACGGTGCCGACAAACACTGATCAGTAATTAAAAAATGTACTTTCCTACAGAGCTGAACAGAAGGTCCCTCTGAGTCGTTTAATCTTGCTTTGGCTGAAGGTCTGTCTGTGGCTACACTGACCTCCTTGAAATATTAGGCCATGATGTGGTGAAAAACAAAACAAAACCTTTAAAAGACACCAACACAGGCTGTAAGAATTTTGTTTGTTTTTATTGTAAGTATGTATGTAACACAACATGTGTCAATTCAAGATTTTATAAGTGTACTATTTAGGGATACTAATTACTTTAATCAGGCTATAGCTTTAAAAATACACTTGCCTTAAAAGAATAACATTATCTGACTTCTCTACTTCTTCTTTAAGCCTTCTCTGTTAAATGAGATCAGGATGAGGAAAGATGGTAAGAGCATCTTGTCACACACAAGTCTGACTACCAGTGCCTCTTGGGGTTCTCATCTAACCGCACAGTAGTTAAAGATCTGATATAATCTGTGATTTGCAGTATATTCTACCAGGCAAAACTTAGCATCTCTATACAGGCAAAAGCTTCATGTCCAGGAATATCATTATTGCAAATAAATATCAGCAATGGCTCATTAATTCAATTCAGTGCTGCATATTCAAATTTAATATTCTTAGAATTGTGAGGTTTTGAGATATACACATACATAAACAGTTATTATAATATTAGGACAAGATTAAGTACCCTATTAAACATCTTAAATGAAAGATTTTTTTTCCTGGAAATCAATCATGTTATACAGTGGTTTTTCTGACTGCTATGGCCTCTGATTTTTAAAAAAAATAATAGTAACAATGGCAACTGGCCTGGTAAATGAGTCTCTAACCTGCAGTTTATCTCACATACATTGGGCATGTTACTTTTAGAGGCCATTTTTGGGAGAGGTACATTATGCTTGGAAAGGTGGAAGGTCAGCAAATAAGAGAAAGACTCTCAACCAGCTGGACTGACACAGTGACTTCAGCAATGGGCTCAAGTATGTCAGTTTGAGAGGATGGCACAGGATAGGACAGGGTTCAGGTCTATGTCCACAGAGCCACTACGGGTCATACTGGACTCAACAACACCCTAACAAAAACAATATGCAGTTTTAATTACAAGAATTTTTACATTATTTCTAATAGGGAGTTCTGGTGGCTTAGTGGCAAAAAGCGGCACTGCAATCCTGAAGGTACATGGTTTGAGGCCACCAGGTGCTCTGTGGGAGAAGGATGGGCAATCTCCTCCAGTGTGATCAACTGTCTCTGAAACCCACAGGAGGGTCAGCTATGGGTCAGTTCCAACTCTCTAGTACACAACAACAGCAACTTGGAGTAACCCAAGTATTAATAACAGGTTTGGTGTGTTTTTTTTTTATCTTATTCATCACCTTAAAGAACAATTAATATCATTCTATATTATTTAATTCCTGAGAAAGGAATCAAATGGCAAGAAACTATCTATCTTATGGTAAGAAATTACCTTATTTAAAACTTAAAAGAGATTTAGTCCAGTCAAATACTGTATAAAGGTAATATTTAAACAATTTTTCACTTTTTTAAAGGTCACTGCTTTTAATCCCCTTCTCCATACTAGAAGTAGATTGAAAAATGAAGTACATCACTTACTCACTGTCACTGAGTCAGAACCAAATCACAGCTGACACTCCAGAAAGTTTTTGGAGCCTTTAAATCACATAAAAGGACATTACCCATCTTTCTTCCATGGAGTAACTGGTGGATTTGAACCACAAAATAAATACACAAAAGAAGTAATCCACTTCTCTTCCAGGAAGGAGAAAGAACCAAGAATACATAATGGTTCCTCTAAGTCCATATAAGATAAACCACTGAATGACTTCTGCTCATAGAAATTTTATACTAATCCCAGAGGGATGCGGTTCAAATCCACCAGATGCTCTGGTGGAGAAGGAGGGGCAATCTCCTCCTGTACCAGTCAGATCTGATTTGACAGTAAACACAGTTAAAAAAAAAAAACAAAAACAAAAAATATTATAACCAAATACATTTTTCATATAAGAATGGGTATCATCAATGTAGTACTAGTTACTTACTGCTAACATTTCTGCTTCTAAAAGGGTCCGGTATTGCATGCTAGTAGTGGCATCCACATGTAAGAGTTGTCCTTTAATGGCAGGGGTATAACCTAATACATGAAAACATAAAAATTCAGAACATTAAAAAAATATACAATTAAAAACTTCTACAACTGTAACTATTTTCACCACCACTCAAAGAGGGAATGTCTAAAAAATATTGATCAGTCACTTGTTAAATATACACCTTTGACAGTAAGTTTGCGATTGCATTTCCATATAAATACCTATTTGTCCTAATTTTGCTTCTAATGCAAAACTACACATTTATTCTGTAAATGAAACTTTTCAACTATTTAAGACAGTTGTCATGTGTTCTCATTTTCCACTCATTCAAAGGCATGTATTTTCAACTATTCCTTATGGTCTGTTTTTAAACAACTGTGGTCCTTTTCCTCACAAAACCAGAAAACTTTTAGTGTGTCACATTTCCTTTCTTGATGGGATGCTCTCCTATGAACATTTATGCTGTGGTCATTATTATGCTGTTTATTCAACACGCATCCTACTCTAAGTATTTTCTCACAAATAACAAGGTCTCTGCAAAGTTTTGTATTTATTTGTTTGAAGCTGTATTTTGTTATTGCTGGAGACTTAAGTTCAATCTTCTCTTCAGCTTCTCAGGCAGTCATCAGAAAAACTACCTCACCTTTATGGAATGTGACAGTTTCCTGAACACTTATCTAATTCAGAATTCTACAACTAATCTGTGGTACCTGTCAAAATTCATAGCTAGAATATGCTTGATATCATGAGTCTCTTGGGCCTAAAATTACTCCTCTATCCCATGTGTAACATTAATATGTATATCATTTAAATTTTGTATTAACATAAAATATGTCACTAAGTTAATCTCTTAAAACATGAAATTATTTCATTAAGAAAATTAATTTCAACTTCATACAACCAGAATTGTTTAATTCTATCATATACCCATAATAAGAATTTTTTTTTAAAAAAAGCTTTTTTCCAACAGTCTTTTCTGAAATCACTAGGTTCTAGAAATGATGAAGCATGACTATTAAGATCTAAAATGGTCTTCAGTTCTTCAGCAAAAGAGCTCAAAGTTAAGGGGAAAATTTAATATGTTACTCTCACTTTTTCACTTGATCATCTAAGTAGGTAAGCCTGACCATCAGCTACCTCTTATAAAAACTGATAAATCCAGTCAATCTCTACACCTGTTTTCTTCTTAAAAGAAGCACCAAAATAAGTGACAGAAACAAGGAAAAGTAAACAAAGTAGAAATTAAATAAAACTTAAATACGCATAACAAAAGTATCACCACCATCAACTAGCAATTTAAAAAATATGGATGAGTTTCTTTATGTTCAGGTGAGTAGGAAAAGTAGAATTTCACATTAATATCGATGACATAAATATGTAATGAGAAATGGGATTAGAAGGCAAAATGAAAAAGGCTACTTAATAATTTCATAAATTTAACACTTTAATAATGTTACTCACTAAAATAACAGTGCCCAACTTTCAGTGACATAATGAACATATATTAATTTAAATAGAACTGTATTTACGATGGTATTATCTAATACTTGAAGTATGAAATGTTTTACAAAACTGCAAATACTGCTGCATTTTCTTAAAGTTATGCTGTTCAAAGAATCCAACTTACTATGACAAAAATCTCCACAGTATGCCCTAAAACAAAGTCTGTTGATCAGGTAATCAATTACTCCTGTGAAGTAACTGTCTTAACAAACAAGCTTGTGTTAAGCAAAGGAGTAAGAGTCTTAACAGGCAAGCTGTGATGAGCAAATTATGCTTACTTCCACAAAAGCAATGCACAGGATATAATGCAAGCATAGAGTTATAAAACTTGATTAGAAATAGTGTCTCTTCAACTCTAATAATACTAACAGCTTAGTTAATGTAATATTTACTGTTAAAGGCATATCAAGACAAGAAAAAAATTAGAAAAAGTTCCATTAACATTATTTCAAATAGATTCATAAACTATTATCTGATGGGCAGAGGTTGTGGAAGGTAAAGGAAATAGGAAAGATCTGGCGGTGATCTGGAAATAAAGGGTAATGGTGGGCAGAGTTCAATGGCAATTGATTTTATAAAACAATGAATAGGAATGATTATATGAAACACAATGTGAATGAAGGATAAATCAACTATCAATTTTTTAAAAAAATAAAACAGAAACATCAAATGAGTTTGTAGGGAAAATACTTCGGTTTTGAAAAAATTTCTTTTGTTGGTTTACATATCATTCATACACATCTTATTTTGTTCATGGACTTTTTGCTTTATAAAATAATTCATATATATTATATTTTATATCATTTTTTAAAACTAACTATATTATCAGTGTGAGAATGCCTTTTCTACCAATAATTTAAAATAAAAATTATAAATGTGGCTTACCATTTTCCTCAACTGTCATCGGAATATTAATTTCTAAATATGAGCCAGCACCTACATTTACATGTACAGCATTTGTTTCCTACAAAAATAAAAAAAAATTTCATTTATATATTCATTACAGTTATAGTGCAAACATCTATACTTTTATGTTCTCATCACATACAAATTGCAACTATCAATGGTACTTAAAACATACATTTAAAGTTTTTTGAACAAAAGTCTAAATTTATACGAAAGCTACACTGAAACAGTTGAAAAAAGCTACATATAAAAAAGAAAATTAGTAAGATTATGACACAAAGACTTATTATTCATTCTTTTCTTTTATATGACATTTAATAAAATAATATACAATTAGGTTAGGTTGAAAGAAGTTCACAGAAATTGATATAAATGAATCAAACTTATAAAATAGCTTCCTGCCATTGGGTCAGAACCAACTCACAGCTAAACCTGTAGTAGATTTTCAGAGGCTGTAAATCGCAAGGAAGAAGACTGTCTTTCTCCTGACGAGTTGCTGGTGGACTAGAATTGGCAGAGATGTATGGCTTTTAGGTTAGCAGTGAACTCCCTAAGGGCTAGCCACCAGAGATCTTAAAGATAGGGCATGCTGTTATGTGTCATCAAGCCAGAATCAGCCCATATCTTACGCTCCAGCAAGTTTTCAGAGGCAGTAAATGTCACCAGAAGAGACTACTTATCCTTCTCTTACAGAGCAACTGACAGATTCGAACCATATGCATTAGAATTACAGCACCGCTTCTTATCATTAGGCTACCAAAGCTTCCAAATAAAGGGTTAGAATAGTAAAAAAAAAAATCTAGAAAATAATGTGGCATTTTTAAATGCTAATTATTTTCTATCATTTCAATAGTTACCCTATTTTTAGTAAACAGCAAGTCAATTGTAGCATCGGCGATAATATTCATTCGTAGTTCAAAAGCAAGGATCTGTCTTGGTCTGCCTGGCTGTGCAATTTCTGAAACTTTCAAAACTTGATAATCAGGAGGAAAGAAAAACTTCCACAAACAATCTCTATATGAGGAAGTAAAAGAAATAAAGACATGTTATTCAAACAAAAGTACCTATGATAAGTTTCCCAAATTAGTCTTCTATATTAATGTTATCCTTACACTATCATCTTGACACTAAGGCAAGAAACAATAACAAATAACTTACTTTAGTCACAAACAGAACCTACTTTTTCAGTAGAATGATTTTTTTTTCTCCAATGTTTTACACTTGCAGAGATAAATAAGTGTACAGAACTTTTAAATAGCTAGCCCTTCTTGAACTAAGACCCAGGTGAGATGTGCATTATTTATGTATATTGTGAGAAATAAAAGACACTGTACAAGTTTATCAACTGTCCTTCTGCAATTATTTAAGTACCAACGGGATAGTCAAAAGAGGATGGCTTAATTAGAATCATCATTCTATCCTGAGCCAGCTGCTTAATCTTTTTGAGAAAACCTGACCTGTTTCCCCATCTGTAAAACAGAAAGAATACAAACTATTTCATAAAGTAGTTCTGGAGATTAAACAATAAAAATAAAGAAAAGATTTAGCATTGAGCAATACATGGGAAAATGACTAGTTCATTATACTAATAATATTGCTGTTGTTGTTGAGTACCGTCGAGTTGGAACAGACCCATAGAGGACCATCCATTAGGTTTTCAGAGGCAATAAACTGCATGGGAGAAGACTGCCCATCTTCTTCCCATGGAGCAGCTAGTGGATTTGAACCACATGCATCCAGGTTGGTAATGCACCTTCCTTAACACCAAGCCACCAGAGCTCCCTCTGGCAATTTACAGTATATTTCAAATTCTCCACCAAGTCAGGATTCAAAGACATGAATTCTTTTTCAGTACTCTTTTGTACTGTGCAGATTCTGCATGTATATAAAGTATTAAAATACTATAGCTTACAACAGGCACTTTCCATTTTCCAAGTCACAACTTTGCTTTAAAATTAAATTTTTTTACAGAAAATCCACCCAAGTGCAACTGTTTAATTTCTTGACTGCTCATCTAGAGTTATTGATTATTGATTCAAATAATTTCTTTTCTCTATTTCTCACGATGCTGCTTAGTGGTCCAACTGTGAGGATGTTTATTTTAAAGAATAATCCACACTTATGACTGTAGTGCTTCAAAATCAGCACTAAATCATCAAATCTTGAGTTGCACTTTGGAACCTTCTATTTAGCACTTATGTTTCATAATCTCCTTCACTTCAGCTTTTTCACATTTTAGAGCAAGTTTCAGAGCCTGTTCTAATATATGTTTTAATCTTTTACTTCCTGTCTTTTTTAATGATTTTGTGCTTTCTTCTCCTATAATGTCGTTAATGTCTTCCCCCATTTCATTCAGTATTCAGTTATCAGTATAGAACACATCAAATCTGTAACTGAGATAGTAGTGAAATTCAGGTGAGTTCTTGGGTCTCCCAGACTTATTCAAATTTCCTCAGCTTCAACTTGAATTTGCTTAATAGCAACCATTAATCTCATCTGTTTCACTGTCTCTGGTCTTGTTTTGACTGATAATACTCAGTTTCTCCATGTGGTCAAGTTGATTCCTTCCTGTGTATCCCATCTGGCAAAGTCCACATGTATTGCTGGCATTTTTGTAATTGGGGGGGAAAAGCATTTGCCATAAATAAGCATTCATCATACCAAAGTCTATCACACAACCTCCTGCACTATTTCTATCACCAAGGCCATAGCTTCCAAATGCTGACACTTTATTTCTACTTACACATTCTACTCATAAGTAACAGCTTTTGCATCTTGACTGAATATTTGCAATTTTAGACCATACTGATAGTAGAAATTGTTAGTTTATCTTTGGCATTATTAGTTGGTACGAAAATGGAAATGAGTTGTATGAACTGGTCTTCTTTTTATATGCATGGAATTGCTATCACTGACAGTTTTACACATCAGGATATATCTTGAAATGTTCTTTTTGATGAATGAAATATCTTTTCTCTTAAATTTGCCATTCCTGAGATAGACTAGATGAGTGACTAATTAAGAATGGTGAATAGTATTCCATTTCACATCACTAATACTTAGGACACTGACATTAAGTATTCCATTTCATTTTGACAACCTGAAGTATTTTTAGATTCACACTTAGGATATCGACATTTACGCATTACATTTCATTTCTGACAACTTGAAGTATTTTTAGACTCACACTTTGCACATTTACATTCCAATTACTAAGGATATTTGCAGCTGTTTCGTCTTATTTTGACTTATGCTATATAAGCAAATGAAGGTCCCAAAAGTCTACCTTATTTGAGGAAGCAGATCTTCCCAATCATGTTTTGATTGGCTTCCAACCTCCAACATTAACAATGTTCTACTGTTTTTCATATTCACTGGCCAAGCTGGTTTTGATTTATTAAAATATAGATCACTACAGTCTTTAGCAGTGTGTGTGTGTGTACACAGTGCTGGTATTATTCAAGAATTTCCACATTCTCTTATATCAACTTTTTTTGGAATGAATACAAACATGGATCCCTTCCAGTTGGCAGGTACAGTAACTGTTTTCCAAATTTCTTTGTTTAGACAAGTGAGCACATTCAAGGCTGCCTCTATTTTTTGAAAACATCTCAGTTAGTATTCTGTCAATTCCTAAAGCCTAAACTTTTTTTAATGTGTTTAGGGCAGCTTGGACTTTTTTCAATACCACTGGTTCTGATCAAATTATGTACTGAAGTGGCTCAGTGTTTACCAGTTCTTTTTATAGTAAAATCCTCCTATATATCACTCCCTTCTTTTGATGCTTCCTGAGTAATTAAATATTTCACCCATAGAATTTTTCATGCTTGCAATTTGAGGTTTAAAATTTTTTTTCTTGAGTTCTTTCAGCTTGAGAAAAGCTGACAATATTCAATCCTTTTGGTTTCCTAACCTCACGTTTTCAAACATTAGACTTTGTGTTTTTGAGCTTCCCTTTGGAATTTCGTCTGCATAATGCAGGTTGTTGATAAGTATTCCTCTGATCCTGATGCCACATTCTTCTTCATAAAAGTCATCAACTTGAATGATTTGCTTGTTGTGTTACTGTATACCACAGAGCCAGAATTGATCCATAGCTGACCCTCCAGCACGTTTTCAGAGGCTTAATCTCATGGGAGGAGACTGCCCATCCATCTCTAGTAGAATAGCTGGCTGCCTCGAACCACATGCCTTCAGGATTGGACTGCAGCTTCTTGCCAGTAGGCCACCACAGGCATACATAGTTAAAAGGTATGGAGAAAGGATACAGCCCTCCCACATTCTTTACAGTGTTCTCTTGCTCTGTTCAGATGGCAGGTTTCATATGAGCACAATTAAATGTTCTGGAATTCTTCTCAAGGCTAGCCACAATTTGTTAGTCATACAGTTATACAACCTTGCTTGCCAAAAGAAACGAGGACTTGAAGGCTTGCTCCAAAAGATCAAAGTCTTCAATATGGATTGCATTTCAACAAAAATCTTTACTACTAGACCAGTAGGCAATGTCATGAATAATGGAGAGAAGATTGGTGTTGGCAATGATTTTATCGCTTAGGTCCACAATCAACACCATTGGCACCAGCAGTCAAGAAATCAAAAGAAATCTTGCATTTTGTAAATCTGCTGTCAAAGATCTCTCTAAGGTATTAAAGAGCAATGACATCAGTTTAAAAACTAAGCTACATTTGATTCAAGCCATGATCTTATGTGTCTGAAAGCTGGACAGTAGATAAGAATAAAAGAAGAACTGATGCTTTTGAGTTGATGTGAAGAAGAGAACAGAATATCCCGTGGATTCTGAAAAGAACAAATATGTCTTGGGAGAAAGTGGAGCCAGAATGCTCCTAGCAGGTAAGCATGGTAAAATCTGACCTTAGATATTTTGAACATGAGGTTAGAAAGTCCTTGGAAAAAGACATCATACTTGGAAAGGTGGAGGGTAATTGAATGGGAAAAAGACTCTCAGAGAGATGGGTTGACACAGTGACTCTAAGAATGGGCTCAAGTATATCAGAGATGATGAGGATGGCACAGGAAAGGGCAAGGTTCAGACCTGATGTCACTATGAGTAAAAACAACAACTTGAAATCTTATGTTCAGCTAAGAAATAACTGCCTCCACAAAGCAGAGTCTGTCTTAATGATGGGAAAGCACTAAAGCTGTCTGTCGATTAAGGACCTTCATTTGCAGTTGTGGCACAAGACAAAATAGCAGCAAAAAACCATAAATAACTGAAACATGGTATGTATAGGAAAACTGTAAGTAAAAAATGAAATAGAATGCATAAAGATTAGAATTTTTGGTATCAGAGCGGTAAAATAGTCTATTTTTGGTCATTTTGAACCATATGCTGAGAATAAACTGAAGAGGAAGAATGATGTTTTATACATCATCAAAAGTAAATATCTCAAGATTTATCTTGAAGTACAACGCAGTCAGTGACAGAATAATAGCCATAAACTTAGAAGAAAAACCTGATAATACAACTAACAATCAAATACACTAATCACAAATGAAAAAGGAAAATAAATTGAAGATTTGTACCAACTTTTATAGTCTAAAATTAATTGAACTTATATATAATATATATTATATATAATATTATATATTATATAATTGAACCAATATACTAGTGATTAGAATGTAAGAGTTAGAAACAAAAACTGCTAACCAGGAAGTACAAGCTTGGTGACAGAAACAAGGATAGAGATCACATGATAGGAATTTGTACTACCATGACTTATCATTGCAAATACTCTTCTAGAAACAAAGAAACACTGTGGAGTTTGTCTTTCAATATAACTTTCCTAGCCATAGTTTGACTTTGTCATGAATAGGTGGAAATATGCAAATAGGATGTGTTGTTGTTTTTATGTGCCGTCGAGTCTCTTGCAACTCATAGCAACTCTATGTACAAGAGCCCTAAACATTGCTCTATACTGTGCCAACCTCATTGTCTCTGACACACATACTCCCACTACCCCAGTCATTGAATTGATCCATCTCATCGAGAGTCTTCCTCTCCTTCGCTGCCCCTCCACTCTCCCAAACATGATGCTCCTTTCCAAGGACCAGTCCCTCCTTGCAACATGCCCAAAGTATGTGAGATGAAGCTTCAGAATCCTTGCCTCAAAGGAGCAGCCTGGCTTCACACTCTCCAGTACAAACCTGTTTGTTTTCTTAGCAGTCCATGGTATATTCAATACTCTTCTCCAGCACCACAGCTCAAAGGCATCAATTCTCTTCTTATCATCCGTAGTCACTGTTCAGCTCTCTGATGCATAGCATACAATTGCAAAGACTATAGCCTGGATCAGGCACACCTTAGTCTCCAGTGTGACATCATTGCTCTTCAGTACTCTGGAGAGTTTCCCTGACAGCTCACTTTTCCCAATGCAATTTGTCTCTTGATTTCCTGGCTGTTGGTACCAAGAGGGTTATGTATTACTGACAATATTAACAGGAACAGTTTGCCTTTTGTGACGTCAGTAAAGGTCAAATACAGCCCTCCTCATGTGCCTCTTCCTCTTTATACAGCAACCACACACACTGACTGCACTTAACCGAATACACAGGTATAACATCAACTACAACTGTGAGAAATGATGGTCGAGTAGCTCAATCAGTCAGAACAATGTTAGGGACAACTGTGGAAGAGATTATCAGTTGTTCATATGTAAGTGCAAACTAAAGCTGAAGAAAACTAAAACAAGTATATACACAAGAGCCAATATATGGCCTCAAGCACATCTCATTTGCATTTAGAAACCATTTCAAGAATAGATTTGATGCAATGAACACTGATCCTCAAAGAACAGTGAGTTGTTGAAGGAATCTCACTTGCATTTAGAAACCATTTCAAGAATAGATTTGATGCAATGAACACTGATCCTCAAAGAACAGTGAGTTGTTGAAGGATAGCATACATGAAGAAAACAAAACATAAACAGTCTTCCAAGCCTCCTGGAAAATCTACAACCAGAAGAGGATAAAATAGATGAATAAGACCTTCTAAAAATGAAATCCCTATGCACATCCAAAAACTTCTCAAACAGGGTAAAAAGGGAAGCCACAGTTTGGGAAAAAATATTTGGTAATGACATGTCTGATAAGGAACTTATATCTAGAATTTATAAAATACTCAAGCACCACAACAAGATAAAAGTAAATAACCCAATGGAAAAATGGGCACAGGATATGAACAGCCACTTCACCAGAGAAGACATTCAGATGGCAAACAAACACATGAAGAAATGTTCAAAATACCTAGCTCTAAGAGAGATGCAAATCAAAACAACCATGAGATCTCTCTCACCCCAGTACGAATAGCAAAATTCAACAGAGCAGCAAACAACAAATGCTGATGAGGTTGTGGAGAAATTGGATATTCACTGTTGATGGAAGTGTAAAATGGTGCAACCACTATGGAAGGCTTTATGGCGCTTTCTCAAAAATTTGCAAATAGAAATATCATTTGACCCAGCAATTCCACTACTGGGAATTTACCCTAAAGAAACCATAACCACCACCCAAGAGCAGATATATGCACACCCATGTTTATTGCAGCTTTGTTCGCAATAGCAAAGAGCTGGAATAACCCAAGTGCCCATCAACAAACAAATAGAGAAGCTCTGGTATATTCACACAATGGAATAGTATGCAACATTGAAAAACAAGGAACTCATGAAATATTATGCAAAATGGATGACCCTGGAGAACAGTATGCTGAATGAAATATCTCAGTCACAAAAGGAGAAATATTGCATAGCGCCATTGTTGTAAAACAGGACTGGCATCAGGGTTGAGGGAAGACAGAAAAGGAGACAGAAAAGAATTATGTATATTGTATTGGAACAGATGAGGGAGAGAGCTGTTTAAAAGGGATATATGAATGAATGGGTATTCTTGTCATTACAGAAGTCCAGAGTAAAGGCTGCATAGTGGAGTGGACTTGGGGGAAGGAACTGCATAACAATGAAAGACTTTTCTTTTTCTTTTCAAGGAGATGAGTAAATTGGGGGGAGGGAGTGGGCAGGGAGAAAAGTTCAACAACAAATGACTGGAAACCCTAAGTCTCTGTAAACTTTCATTAAATTTAATAAACTAAAATTAAAAAAAGACAGGAAAGGAGTAACAGATAATATAAAAGGGTTTACTTTGGAGGTAATTAGAATGTTCTTAGGTGAACTGTGGTGATGGATGCACATACTGAATCTATTTTAAGGGTGGGAAAAAGACAGTAAGAAAGAAAATATCAAAATGGATATCAGAAGACAATCTGAATCATGCGACTGAACATAGAGAAGTTGAAGATGAAAGAACAGTGAAATGCGAAAGCTGAGCAGAGTATTTCAAATGAGAGCTTGAGCTGACAAAGTATTACTTTTATTATTGTGGCTGCTGATTGCCTTTGAGTCAACCATGACTCATAGTGACCCTATGAATAAAAGACCTGAAGCCTTTCTATAACTATCATTTCTCAGAGTTTATCGAGTTTCCAGAGGCATGTTGTTTAAGAAGTGGATGTCATTCCTGCTTCCTTTTACTTAGATTAGTAATCTAAATATACATGAAAATGAACTGGCAATTATGATTTTGCCCACAGTCCATTTACAACCTGCCATTAGGGTTCCTTCCAAAGTTTATTTGTCAGTAGTGGTAGGTGGGTACCATCTAGTTCTTCAGCTCTTAGGGTGGTGGAGGTTGAAGTTCACGGGTCTATTACTGTTGTTGTTATGCGCTGTTGAGTCACTTGTGACTCATAGCAACCTATGTACAACAGATCTAAAGCCTGCCCTGTCCTGTGCCAGTCTCAGTGATTCATACACACCTATTCCCACTGCCTCAGTTATTGTGTTAATCCATCTCATATGGGGTCTTGCTCTCCTGTGCTGTTCCTCTATACTTCCAAGCATAATGTACTTCTCTAATGACTGGTCCCTCCTGGCCACATGCCCAAAGTATATGACATGGAGCTTCAAAATCCTAGCCTCCAAGGATAAACTGGTTTCAATCTCTCCAAGGTGGACCTATTTGTTTTCTTGGCGATTCATGGTATGTTCACGATTCTTCTCCAGCACTACAACTCAAAGGCATCAATTCTTATTCTGTCGTCCTTAGTCAATACCCAGCTCCCTAACGCATAGCAAGTAAATACAAAGATCTGACTGACATCACTGCTTCTCAGTACTATGGAAATGTCCCTGATGGACTAATTCTCTTCATGGACCTTTGATTTTCCTCAATCTTCTTTGTAGGAAGAGGTCAACAGTTTCATTTAAGATCCCAGGTATTAACTCACCATAATAGAATGTAAAACATTGTCTTTGTGGGCTTTGTTAGGGCAATTGACACAAGTTACAAATAACAGAGGTAACTATTATTACACATACAATCCTGTATTATCAATAAGAAGAAATATTAACATACAAGTGGATTCTCAGGCAGGCAACAGAAAGAGCTATGGCAAGTAAAAGGGATGACATCCATGACTATGCTATAAGCAAGGCAGATGTTAGTTGTGCATGCATATTTGTATGTGCTGTATATATCCATGTATATAGCACATCCAAGAAGGGCAACATTTTGTAAACTCCTTAACTTTAACTAAAACACCCTGAGGGAACGGGCTGCAAGTCCTGTGGTCTCAGGAATCTAAGTCTCAGAAAACATCAAGGACAATAAACCATAATACTTTTTTAAATATACGTTGTTGTTATGTTGTTGTTGTTATGTGCCGTCGAGTCATTTCCGACTCATAGCGACCCTATGCACAACAGCCCAAAACCCTGCTCTATCCTGCGCCAACCACACCGCCTCTGACACACCCATCCCGATTACCCCAGTCACTGAATCAATCCATCTCATAGAGGGTCTTCCCCTCCTGCGTTGTCCCTCAACCCTCCCAAGCATGATGTCCCTCTCCAAGGACCCGTCCCTCCTGGCAACATGTCCAAAGTATGTCAGACGAAGCCCCAGAATCCTTGCCTCCAATGAGTAGCTTGGTTTAATCCTCTTCAAGATAAATCTGTTTGTTTTCCTGGCAGTCCAGGGTACATTCAGTACCCTTCTCCAGCACCACAGCTCAAAAGCATCCACTCTCCTTCTCTCCTCCCTAGTCATTGTCCAACTCTCTGATGCATAACAAGCGATTGCAAATACCATGGCCTGTATCAGGCGCACCTTAGTCTCCAGAGAGACACTGTTGCTCCTGAGTACTTTAGAGAGGTCCCTAACAGCAGACTTTCCCATCGTGATACGCTTTTTTATTTCCTGACTGCTGGTGCCAAGAGCGTTGACTGTGCAGCCAAGCAAACTGAAGCTGTGAACAATCTCAATCCCTTCGTCATCCATCCTGACGCTGCCAATTGGTCCAGTGGTGAGAATCTTTGTCTTCTTGACATTGAGCCTCAGTCCATACTGAAGGCTGCAGTCCTTGACCCTCTGCAGCAAGTGCATGAGGTCCTCCTCAGTTTCAGCAAGCAGGGTTGTGTCATCTGCATAATGGAGATTGTTAATAGACCTTCCACCAATCCTGATGCCACAATTCTCCTCATAGAACCCAGCCTCTCGGATAATCTGCTCTGCATACATGTTGAAAAGGTATGGAGACAGGATGCATCCCTGGCGTACACCCTTCCCAATTTTGAACCATGCAGTGTTACCCTGCTCTGTTCTGACTACTGCCTCTTGGTCCAAGTATAGGTTTCGTATTAGCACAATTAAATGTTCTGGGATTCCCATTCTTCTCAGAGTCAGCCACAGTTTGTTATGATCCACATAGTCAAATGCCTTTGCATAATCAATGAAACACAGATAGACATTCTTCTGGTATTCTCTGCTTTCAGCCAAGACCCATCTAACATCAGCAACGATATCCCTAGTACCACGACCCCTTCTAAACCCAGCCTGGACTTCCGGCAGTTCTCTGTTGATGTGCATATAGTAAATCTTAATTTACCTTAAGAAGAATCATATTTTACTCAAATGCTAGAAGTGCAAAAATACTTCATGTCTATGCTAAATTATTTTTACATTTTCTCTCTTAAATATATAACTGCTGGGTCAACAAAAAGGGGGAATGAGTGTTTCTAGAGATTTTAAGATACTGCTGTTGTTTACTATATGGTGGAATTTTATTTACTTACATTGCTTATTGTAAAAAGAATCATTTTCAACTTTTGCAGAATAAATACAGCATGGCTTATTGTGGGGGGAAATGTTATGGTAGGAGGAAAATGAAAGTCCAGTAATGTAAAAAGCCTATGCTTAGTAACTTGAAAATTTACTCTGATTCCTTTCAAATGTAACAAAATATTAAGCCTAAAACTTAGAGAGGTAAGCTATTAGTCCATTAAAAAAGTAAAACATTATAAGCTTGGATATTAAATTATGGCATAAATGTTAAATATCTACTTAATATGTTGTTGTGTTGTTGTCGATTGCCTTCAAGTTGAGCACAACTCATAGCTGACCCTATGAATAAAAGGCCTGAAACCTCTCTACAACTATCAACTTTTATCAAAGTTGTTTCTGGAGGTATGTTGTTTAGGAAGTGAATTCCACTCCTGCTTCCAAACTTAATATTACATCTGGGATACCAAGATTTACACAGCATAATATTTGATAAAACATAAAATCTTTCTAATTTTATCGAGGTATTAAGTATATAAAGACTCAATATATGATAAGTCAATATTTCAGTAAATCATGAAGACTATCAAAACACCTGAGTGCATTCAAAAGTGCATCCAAAGGTTTAAACCCACAAGATAATCATCAGGTAAAGATGCAGTAGTCAACTTGAGAGGTGAGTTATGGATTAAAAACTATACTACCTCTGAATTCTCAGTGCCCCAATACTCCCAGGCATATGCTAAATCCATGGCTAGCAAGTCAATTCCAACTCCTGGAAATCCTTCAAAAGTTTCTGTGGCTATAAATGTAAGTGGAAGCAGATGACCTGTTTTTCTTGTGGAGTCAATGATGAATTAAAACTGCTGATCTTTCAGCCAGCTGCCCAATAATGCACTATATTACCAAGATTTCTTGTTGCTCTTAGGTATCACCGAGTCGACCACAACTCAGAGATAGCCTACGAACAATAGATCTGAACTTTCTTCTATTCTATACGACCCCACTATCTATCTCTGCTATGCTCAAGTAGGCACTGTGTCAATTCATCTCCTTCAGAGTCTCATTTACTTACACTAAGGTTAGGACTTTTTAGGCATATATTAAAACCAACTCCACTACTACTTGGTCAGTTCCTACTCTTAGCTACCTCCAATGGGTTTCCAAGGCTATCTGAATCCGTATAGAAAGGGACTACCCATCTTTGTTCTAGGGAGCAGCTGGTGGATTCAAACCACAGACCTTTTGGTTAAAAGTGCAACATGTAACACACTATACAGCCGAGTTCCTTTAGGCTTATATTTTCAAAACTTCAAAGTTGAGTTCACTGCCTTCTGAACCAAGTTATAGCTGACCCTCTAGCAGGATGCAAAGGCTAGAAATCACACAGCAGGAGATTGCTCATCTTTATCCCAATGAGCTGTTGGTAAATAAGATCTGCTGAGGAGGTGTGGCCTTTGGTTTAGCAGGGTTACTCCTTACAGATTATGCCACCAGAGCCCCTTTATATTGTTGTTGTTGTTGTTGTTGTTGTTGTTGTTGTTGTTATGTGCCGTCGAGTCGCCTGCGACTCATAGCTACCCTATGTACAACAGCCCTAAACTCTGCCCCATCCTGTGCCAATCTCACCATCTCAGACACACCGACCCCAGTACCCCAGTAAATGAATCAATCCATCTCATCAAGGGTCCTTTATATTAGAATAAATAAACCACTATTGTCTAAATACAAGACAAATCAATAAATATACTACTCATTTGATTTAACATCTTAGCGAGTTTGCAAATTACTTCTTTGAATATTTCTATAAGCAAGTTATTGGTATCAAAATATTTAGTGACAATTTTACCTTGTCATAATATCAGATTTTATAAAAAGAGCAAACTAGTTTTAAGTAAAAATAACTTTATCTCAATACATATGAAAGATCTCCTTAAAACCATAATTTGCTCAAGTACCTCTGCCTATCAGCCCATGGTCCATAGTTGAAATCTGTTCCTTTACCACAAACTATATCCAGTCCCCAACATGGTGGCAAGTCTTGTAATTTACAATCCTCACTGCTCATTTCTTCTTCAATATTTTCTTCTATTTCTTCTGGAACAAGTCCTATATTGCAGAACATATCATATAAAAACAATTATTCAAAATGACTACTGAAAGTTTTCTCACACTCTTTAGTCTTAAGAACACTTTACACTGCTGAAAGTGGTCAAGGAGTCCAAAGAGCTTTTGTTTATATACATTACATTTATCAATTTTTTTAATATTGAAAAGTAAAATTCAAGAGTTTCCGTAATATATTGTTATGCCTTAAAATAAAAATAAAAATAAATCAAATACATGTTGATATATCTTCAATGAAAAACAACCTTATTTTCTAAAATACAAAAAACAAACTTTAGTGAAAAGTTTTACATTGTTATGTATTTTGACAAATCTCTTTAATGTCAAGTTTAACAGAAAAAGGGTAGATTCTCTTTATCTGCATCTGTAGTCAATCTATTGTTGACATGTTCAGTGAAAATTTGGCTGTATTCAAAGTAGGAATAGCGTGGTTAAAGTGCTCTTAGCAAACTAAACGTGAGCAATTCAAACCCACGTAGCTGCTCCAGGGAAGAATAATGCTTCCACAAAGACTCTCAGCCTTAGACACCCGACAGGACAGTTCCTCTCTGTCCTACAGAATCACTACAAGACAGAATTGACTACAAAAATGAGTTTGGTTTGGGGGCTTATTTTTATCATTTTTCCCCCATGATAATTTTGAAAGCTTTCATATTATATAAAAATACGACAAGTTAAAGATCAAGCACAATGTGAATTCCAAAATAGTATCAATGAACTTTTAATACTCTTGTTACATTAAAATGTACTGATCTCTCTCTCATTTTGAATTTATTTTTTTCACCCATGCATAATTTTATAATATCCTCCACTGGGCAGCTGGAGAATACTGGTTCACAGTTACGCAGGTTATTTCAAATTTTGATATATTTTATTATAAAGTATTTTTATCATATTTGCTAGTAATCACCAGTGATAACATCAGAAAATTAGTTAATTATCAGGAACCTGGTAAGTTCATAGTGGCTGATACGCATTTTCCAAAATTTCAATTTCTACTTGAAATTTCAAAACCACAGTTTCAAACAAAAACAGTGTTATATGAATAAAACAAAAAGTTCAGCTTATATCAAAATCATATAATTATTTTTCCTTGGGATACCAGCATATCTGATATAATATATGATTTACATGTCTTTTCATTTTCTTTCCCTGAATACTATCATGAAAATTCAAGGACAAAAATTTGATATGTTAACAATTTTTAGTGTTTAATAAAGGGCATTTTAAGTAAAATTGGCTTCTCCGTTTGCTTTAGTGTGAGTGTGCAGCAATGAAAAGTACCAATAGCTACAAATATGGTTTGGAATTACTCTTTTTTGAGTTAAAACCGTAATTTCTAACTATGATTCCTTTTGCAATATTAGAACAAATGTCAACAAGATGAAAAAGTACAAATAGTACACTAGGTTTTTTGAGACAATAGTTTGGATCCACAAATTCCCTAAGAATTTCAAGCAATCCCTAGGAATTCACACTTGACAGCTTGGGAACTACTGATTTTGAACAGCTTAAAAAATGCATAATCCACACAGTGTTATATTTATAAAAATATAATGCGAGAGTCCTCCTCTCCTGAGCATAAATCAGAAGGGGGAGCGGCAGGAAATGGGCTAAAGACCCAAAGTATAGATACTATGATGATATTTAAACCACCTATGAAGTATGTATTATAACTAGCTGGATTTTACTTTTTAAACTTTTAAAAGTCTCAAATCCAACATTGTTGTGTGTATGTGTGTGCACATACTTGCCCCTAAGTTAATTAACTTTAATCACATTTTCTAAAGGTTTTCACTCATAATCACTGGTATTTTCTATTTTTAAGCACTTTTGTGAAGTGAGAACTTAAAGGAAAGATTTTATTTTAGTCTGGAAATACTAAAAGTTTTATTTAACTTTCAAGATACAATACAGGTATTTGTAAAGCAGGTCTTCTTATATCCACATTTACCATTTACTGATCCTTTTTAGTATACTATGTAAATAGATTTAAGTTATTCTTGTACATCAGTATTTCAAAGAATCATCAGAATTGCAGCTATGAAATACACCTCAAGACGTAATACCACCTGGTTCATCCATGTAGTAGTAGATGTCAACATCATTTGATTGCATCACAACAAAACCTTCTCCCATTAATCTTGGTGGCCTATATAAAAAGGAGAAAGGAGTAAACTGAACATAACTAAACGTAACTATAGAATATAAAAATGTTCATTATCCTAGTTAATTATATTAACAGATCAAAGTACAAATGAAAAATATTTAAAATCCTATCATATGTTCACCTTTTTGAGGAAAAGCCAAATGTAATTTAGACTTGACACCATTTTACAATCCCACCAACAGTATATAAAAGTTCCCACCTCTCGACATCCTCTCCAACATATATTGCTTGCTGCCCTACTAAACTTTGCTACTACTACTGGGGTGAGATAGTATCTCATCGTGGTTTTGATTTGCATCTCTCTTCTTGCCAGTGATTTTGAGCATTTCTTTGTGTGAAGACAGATCGGCATTTCCTCAAAAGTTAAACACAGAAAATCATCTATCCCAGCTACTTCACTACCGGGAATATTCCCCAAGGAAATAAGAATTGAGATACAAATGAAAGTTTGGACACCAATGTTCATAGCCGTATTATTCACAGTTGCAAGAACGTGGAAATAGCCCAAATGCTCAACTACAACAAAATGGAATACTATGCAGCATGCAGGAGTTAACGATTTCAGGAAACAATATGTAACTTGGGAGAGGCTGCAGAGCAGTATGCTGAGTGAAATAATGTAGTCTAATAAGTACAAATACTGCATAAGACCATTATTATAAAAATAAAAGGATAACTATTAAAACATGTATGGGAACTCAAGGGGAGAGGAAGGAGTGGAGAGGTGAAGATAGGTAGGGGTGAAACCACAGGAATACACACTTTGGTGGGAGGAGGGAGAGAGGAAAGTAAATAGGAAGGATCCAGGTGAAAAGACAGGGTAATGACTGGTAAGGTCCAAAGGTGATTAATTTTATAAAACATAATAAATGAGAATGACTGTCTGAAACACAATGTAAATGAAGAATAGTGAGAAACACATTGTATGGGAACGTAAGCAAACCAATGTAAAAAAAAAGGATACAGTGGGGAAAAAATCCTACCATAGTAACTTGAAAAGAGGAAAATATCTTTTACAACACAATAAACTGCTTCATAATTGTGTATAACTGAATATAAATAAAATAGTACTAAAAATGCTTTTCCTATTAAATTAGTTCAAGAGAGTAAATTAAAAAATTGTTTTTATTTTTCATTTTGTTTTGAATAAGAAAAATCTACTTAAAACAAAGTTTAAAAAGGAATAAGAATGGAACAGAAAAACCAAGGTCTGCATTTACAACAGTTAAAAACCTTAGTACAAAGTATTTCACGTACCTATATAATAAATTAATTCAGTGTTAAGAAAAAAATGAGTTTAAGTTTTAATTTTTATAATGCCTGTTTCCAATTCAGAAGTATTAAATAAGGAAAAAGTGAGTTTAATTTTTTATGTTTAATTTTTATCTTTATAACACCTGTTTCCAAGAATATTTAATTGGTTAACTTAAAACAAAGCAAAATATCTTGAACTAAAACTTTGGAACGAATGTTTCCATACCTTCAAATAACTCCCTATAAAACTACTAACCTTTATCTACTTTGATTTAGTAACTTGTGTCTTTGTCATAAGCTTAAATAACTTGTTCCATATAAAAATAAAGTTAATTCTTATATAGTAGAGGCAATAATATATAATACCAGAATGAAAACCAAATCCACTGTCATAAAATAGATTCCAACTCCTACAACTGTCTATCAGGTTTCTGAGGCTGTAAATCCTTAAGGTAGGAGCTTTCCTATCTTTCTCCGACCGAGCTGCTTGTGGATTCACACTGCTACGTTCCACACCGCAGCATAATTTGTAACGTACTACACCATCAGGACACTCATAAGCACAATATTTAAAAAGTCAAATTCATCACTACCAAGGTGACCTTCTAGTGGGTTTCCAAAGCTACAATCTCATAGGCGGAAAATCAGAGTCTTCCCCTGAAAGAGTCATTAGTGGATTCGAGCCCCCTCTGAGGCATCACCTTTGTGTTAACAGTACAACTTTGGAGGGACTAGGCCCCCAGAGCTATACCATATGCAAATTAAGCAGTCTTCTAAATTCTGTATCGCAAAGGTTATCCTTAGTTTTATGTGTTACTTTCTATGCTTACTTTAAAGAATATAAAATAAAATTTTCAATCCCTCTACACAAATTTATACTAGGAGGACAGTTTTAAAATCCTCTCTTAGTTAGTTTTATAAAACAAAAATATATTTAATGTAATAACTTTTACCCATAAATAATTATGTGCATAGGCCACAGCCCTGAAGATGCTAAGTTTCTGAATCTGTAAAGTGTGCTCAGGTAAACTCAGCCACCAGTGTACGAAAGTAGAAAAATTCTAAAGAAGGAAAAAAAAAAAAAAAAAGAAAGAAAAATTCTCTCTCATTCTAGCCAATCTCTGGAGGCTTTACTACCAAACCAACAAATGCTAAGACTGTAAGACTACTCCTACTTCCTAGAAGTCCTTAAGGCTTCATATTGCCTATACACAAAGACAAAAGCTAAAACATTATAATGGACACTCATCAGAGAATTAAAATACACCAATTCCATCATTTACTCTCCTTCATTAAAAAAGACACGATGAGAATAATGTCAATACTGTAAGAGGTCATCTATCCCTGTGTGGGTTCAATCAGATGGGAGTTATGATTTGTTGCTCTCCTACAGGGTCTCACTCCAATTGTAGGAAAGCATCTCACCACATATGTATGAGTTTAGTGTGCATCGCTCATAAATGAACCATAAACGTAAGATATTAATTCAGTGGGAGGGAAAACAAATCTGGAAAGCTAAGGCTAAAGCCAGACTTAATTACCTAAAATAATTTTCTAAAGTACAATTAATAAGAAGAGATACAGATAGGAAAATTATAATTATGCCAGAAAAAAAAAACACACATTTTAAACTATAGTGTGTTAACTGACAGTATAGCTATTTAGCCTATAAAGTCGTACTTAATGGAAAATGTTGTTAAAGTGCTGTCAATTCCAGTTCAAAGCAACCTTACATACAGCTGAATGAAATACTGCCAGACCTGCCCCACTCTCACACTCTTTGAAAGATTTGAGTTCACTGCTGTACCCACTACATCAGTCCCTCTCATTGATGGTCTTCCTCTTTTTGCTGGCCAGAGAGCTCAATAATATTATTCAACTTTTTTTGGCAAAGAAATAGAATGGATGCTAACAATTTTAATTGTTAATCTATCTTATATCTTTAAAAAAGTAATTTTTTAAACGAGATTTTCTTACTCATCATTTTGAAGACCAACATATCTTGGGCTAGGAACAAGCATGACTCGAACATTTTCAAGTTTTCCTTTCACAATATGCATGAATTGGTCAAGATGACTTGAAGGTGGTTTTGTAGTGTAAGTTAAGAAAGCATCATCAAAGTTGATACATAGAGTTTGAGGTTGGTAATGATTCCCAAATGCCAAACGTCCCTAAAAAAATAAAAGGGAGAGAACTGTATAAAAGGAATATATGATTAGGTATTATTGGTGTGACAAGAGCCCAGAATAAAAGCTGGATAGTAAAATGGTCTGTGGGGGAGACTGTGTAACAATGAATGTGCAACAATGAATGAATGGAAATCCAAGTTCTTCATAAACTTACAATAAAATCTTGATTAAAAAATAAATAAACAAAAGGAGTAGTATACCATGTTGTTCTGGCCATATTTCTTTCCCTTACTTGATCTTTAAAAAAAAAATCCAAGTACTAACTAAATTATTCTACTTTAGCATTATATGCTATTCAAATTATTTTACTCATCAATTTAGCCCAGTGTTTAAAAAATTTAAACACCTGTGAATAAATAGCTTGACTGTTTAGTAGATCTGTGCTAAAATAGTATTGGGTGTTAAAATAGTTCTTTCACACATTATGGAAACAGGAACAAGAATAACAAAATAACTCCCCAAAATTACTCTTTTTCAAAGTCAAAATTACATTTGCAAAAATAAATTCTTAAAATAAAAGTTCTATGTTATTAATCCATTAAATGTTAATTGTCACAGAATTCACTTACTGTGCTCACATTGACCTTTATGACTGGAATAAGTGATCTCCATGAAGACGTGGGGTCTTGAGATTCTGATTTTACTTTAACTCTGAGGGGGAAAAGAAAATTATCATGAACAAGAAAAACTGAAAGACCTAATGATATCTTACTTCTTGTTAGGTGATGTCAAGTTGAGTACGACTCACAGTGACTCTAACAAACACTGCTCTATCCTGCACCATCCTCATACTTCCTGACACACAAGAACTGTTGCAGCTGTCACCGTGTCAATCCACCTGGTTGAGGGTCTTCTCCTTCATCAACTCTCCACCCTTCCCAGCATCATGCCCTTCTCCAAGGAACAGCACCTCCTAACAACATGTCCAAACTAACATCTGACAAATGCTCCAAACAGTAACAAAAAATCAGTGATCATCTATGGAAATGCTGATATCCCTATAATGTCTCCAGTAAGGCTACCTATCATATAATTTTTTTTAAATGGCAAACAATGATAGCAAAAGTAAGTAACTTAAAAAAGTAAGGTATAGTGACAAAATGATAAAGTGTGTTGTTATTAAAACTACCATTTGGCCATTCCATTAGCATATAGTATTTTATAAGACAGTCATGAATATTAACCAAACAAATTATTTACAGTGTAAGTAATATTTATGCTTTCTACTTCTAAAAGACTTCTGGTACCCCACCTGGGCCCCACTCCTCCTACTTCTGCCACCACTGGGGAAGAAAGTGGAAGACAGGCCCAGGCTACCTGTCTGTCACCCAAGTCCTTCAGCTATAACTCCCATAAGGATGCAGAATGTTTGCATGTGCCAAAGTCACTTTCACTTTTGCTTTGATCGAAATTAGTTCCAGAATTTCATAAAGACCAATTTCTGTTTGTGTCACCTTGACCAGAAGCTAGAACTGACTAGAAAGGGCTCAACAGTATTTAACATGCCCTGAATGGCGTCTCTTCAGCTAATTCAAAGGGAGTTTCAGGTCCACACAATCAAGAGACAATGCTGCACTAATTTTATTGGTGCAGGTGCTTCCATATTAAGAGTAGCTGATTCTAGTGATGGTACAGAAACAGTCTTTGAAAGCCTTCTCACGGGCTTTGCTGAAATCTTTCACTGCAGTAGTAGCTGTTCCGATGAGGTACCCTGGGCTTTAGCTTATCTAATGGGTCACATCTCTTGGATGGTTGTATTCTTGATATTGTTTGCCATTAAAAAAAAAAATCAAAGCTTGAGATACTGGCATTCCTGTTAATTACAAAATGGATACCATTCAGTGTATTATACTCCGATGCCAGAAACTGGATGTCATGGAAATACACATTACCTCAAAAGTTATTTCCTTAAAAATGAAAACTTTAACAGAATCCAGATGGTTCCTTTGTTTTATGTCCCCTCATTATCTAGTGGCAAAATTTTCCCTCAATGAAATAAAAACAAGATAGGTTAAGTAGAGAAAAAAAGAAATTTAGCCATATACAAACTACCTAACCTTTAGAAAATGAACTGACTAAACACTTCAGAGAAAGCCAGAGCACATCTCTTCAATAAGCAGAAGCCTCTCAAATCACTATTCTGAGGCCATCTCTATTCAAATATCCCTCAGCACATAAAACTGCATTCAAAACTGCCTTTACCACCTCCTTCTTTGTCTCTTCCTTCACTTCTCCAAGGTTCTCTGACTTAGCATTATCACTGTTCACATTTGAAGATTACTTTCTTGACTCATCCTTACTCGCTTCAATAATCACTCACTGACTTCTGTAGATTTTTATCTTCTAAATAGCTCATCCGTGGGGAAAAAAAGATGGACAATCTCATACTATGCAATTTACAGTCTCTGAAAACTTGCTGGAAGTTTGGCTATGAGTTGGTTCTGACGCAACAGCACATAACAGGAAGTAGCAATCTTGAGTCCATCCACTTCTGTCCTCCAATATTAAGCTAGTGGATTATTGCCTCTTCTCTGTTATAACAGCCTTCTAATTTATCTCCCATTTCTAGTCTTATCCTTTCCCAACCACACAGTATACTCTATATAAAACCAAATTCCAACCACATAGCCCTAGCTTCCTCTCAGTCTAATTAATCCTCACTTCAAATAATTCACTCCTGTCATAATAGAGTATATTTCAATTTCCCTATTCCATATGATGTTTTTCTTCTATGTGGTATACCTTAATTTCTTGTCTGCCTATTTAATTCGTACATCCTTTTGATCTTTGTCCTCCTTCATCTTAAAGAATTCTATTCTATTCCATGGTAACATTTCTGAACTAGAATTACCCATTTACTGATAAACTGTCTCAGGACAGAACTGTTTCCATGCTTCCAGTTCTCCTAGTACCTTAGCTCCACAAATATGAAGGGTCTAATACATATGTATTAAATATCTATATTGCCTAACAAAAAGGCAACAGTTTTGTTTAGATTATGTTTTCTTCAGGCTCAAAACAAGGTCTTCCAAGTTATTTCATAGCTAAGGAAATAAAACTGTAACAAGACAAAACTCTTCAAATTTGGGTGAACTGGATCAGTAAGTGAAATGGGATTAAAGTCCTATTAGAACTTAGAACACACGGGAAGCATGTATATTACAAAGCAATTAAATTTCTTGTCTCATATTTTCAGTAAAATTGAAGATGAGTGATGCTTCATTCAAAGAGGGTGGCTGACCACACCCCTTTGAACTATGTGTCACTCTCCACATTGCTGTAAATAATAATCTAATTTAATGCATCAAGTGCCTTTTAGGCACTAATTTGTAATGCTTTGGCCCATAAATTTTCCCTGTTACAGTTATTGTTAGGATCATCCGAATTTGGAAAATTTGGTTTTGTTCTGGCTTACCTTTATCAACTATGACTAAATCAGTTCAAAGCCTGGTTTTTTAAGAGATAGTTTGGTTAACATAAATGGTTGAAGTATATATAAAAAGATATTTGGAATACTATAGGCAACATAATGTTAGTCATAAATCCTTTGCTTTAAATTTCAAATTACATTCAAAAGGTTCTTTATGCAACTACAAATTTTTCAACTTCAGTATTAGTTTCAGTTTTTTAAAAAAAATAATTTTAAATATAGATCCTTCAATTCTTGTTTCTTTCTGTTTCTTCTAGCTTAAAGGTGGTCTAGTCTATCGGAAATCTCTGTTAACCAAAATGTCAGGCCTTTCTGGTAGGTCAAATCTACTAGTGGCTCCAGAGAAGAAAGACAGGCAATCCCCTTCTGTTTCATTTATGGCCCTAGAAAACCAATAGTAGGTCAGCTCTGAGTCATTTCTGACACCAGTACTGAGAAAAGAATATCTAAAAATTATTAAAGACATTTTCATTTTCCCATACTGGATATATAATGAATCATTCCATTTGATAATGAATATCTAATGTTATATTCATGGCTATACTGTAACAAATGTCTAATATTTTAATTAAAATGTTTATGTATTGAAATGGGATTTAGTGGAACAAATTAAATGCTAGTTGTCAAACAAAAAGGCATTGTTGTTTTAAACATGACAAAATATGCCTCAAGAAAAAGACCTTTAATCTGCTCCCATAGATATTACAACCTAGAAAACTGTTTAGGGCAGTTCTACTCTGTCCGACATGGGCTCACTCTGAGTCAATGGGACCTAACAAAATTTGGGTGATTAAAAAGTTGGAAATGTGATGGTTGGACAAGTTTGTTACTGTTGCTTTGTGCAATCAAGTAGATTGCTACTCTAATAGCTACAGTATGCACAACAGCTCTGAAATCTCTATCCTGAGCCAATCTCACTGCCTCTGACACACCTAACCTCTTTACCCCAATTATTGTATCAATTCATCTCATCTGAGATCTTTCTTTCCTGTATTGTCCCTCCAACATTCCAAGTATAATATTCTTCTTCAAGGGCTGGTCTCTTCTGACAACATGCCCAAAGTATATGAGACAGAGGTTCGAAATTCTTGACTCCAAGGAGCATTTTGGTTTCACCCTCTCCAGGCCAGACTTGTCAGTTCTCTTGGCAGTCCACAGTACGTTCAATATTCTTCTCCAGCACCACAACAGCATCAACTCTTCTGTCATCTTTGGTTACTATCCAATTTTCTGATTCATGGCAAGTTAACTGTAAAGATGCACCTAGATAAGGTACATCTCAGTCTCGAGACTGACATCTTTGCTCTTCAGCACTGTGGAGAGGTTCCTGAAAGTAGATTTTCCTAATGCAATTCATCTTTTTATTTCCTGACTGGTGGTGTCAAGAGTATTGATTCTGGACCTGAGAAACTTGAAATTGTTAATAATGTCAATCCCTTCTCCATCTATCATAATGCTGCCAATTGGCCCAGTGATTAGAATCTTAATTTTCTTACTGTTAAACTTCAAAATATTTGGCAGACTACAATCCATGACCCTCTGCAGCAAATGCTTCAGGCCTTCATCAGTTTAGCAAGGCTATGTTATTTGCATAACCAGGTTGTTTACAAGTCTTCCTCTAATCCTGATGCCACATTTTTTCTTATAAAGTACAGCCTCTCAAATTATTTGTTCCACATACATATTGAAAAGTGTGGAGACAGGACTCATCCTTGAATACTCCTTTCCTGATTTTTAACCACACAATGTTTCCTTGCTCTTTTCTTCTTCCTGGACCACGTAGAGGTTTAATATGAGCACAAACAAGTTTTCTGAAATCCTCATTCTTCTCAAGATTAGCCACAATTTATTGTGATCCACACAGTCAAATGCCTTTGCTTTGCATAGTCAATGAAACACAGACATTCCTCTGGTAATTGCTACTTTTAGCTAAGATCCATCTGACAATGGCAATGATGCCCCAAATACCACAGCATCTTCTAAAACCAGCTTGTATTTATGGTAGTTCTCTGCTGATGTACTGTTGTTCCAGTTGTTTTTGGATGATCTTGAGCAGGATTGTGCTTGCATGTGATATTAGTGATATCTTTTGATAACTTCCATAGTGTCAGATGATCTATTTTTGGAATGGGAATAAATGAGGATCTCTTCCAGTCAATCAAGTGGTTGTCCTCTAGATTTCTTACACACCCTGGTGAGCACTTCCAGGATTACATTTGATTATTGAAATATGTCAATTGGCATACTATGAATGCCTAGGGCCTTGTTTTTTGCCAGTTCCTTCAGAGCAATTTGAACTGCGTCTTTTATCACCATTGCCTTTAGAACATAAATTATTTCTGCATCAACAAATTATTGCGTCTTTTATCACCATTGCCTTTAGAACATAAATTATTTCTGCATCAACAAATTATTTTAAGCACCGTAACTTTGTGTACTCCTTCCATCTTCTTTTGATGCTTCCTGGACCATTCAATATTCTGTTTATAGCATCCTTAAGCACTGCAACTCAAGGTTTCAATTTCTTCTTCAGTTCCTTCAGCTTAAGAAATGCCAAGCGAGTTCGTCCCTTTTGATTTTCTGACTCCAGCTCTTTGCACATTTCATTATTAATACTTTCTCTTCTCAAGCTGCCCTCTGAAATCTTCTGTTCAGCTCCTTAGTTTTATGATTCGTTCCCTTTGCTTTGATTCTCGGTGCTCTACTGCAATATTCAGAGTCTCTCATGATTATCCATAACTCGGTCTTTCCTTCCCTTTCTGTCTTAGTAATGATCTTTCACATTCTTTTTCTTTTTTTTTCTTCTGTTGTTTTTTTCAGTTTTTTTTTTAATTTCAATAAACACCTGCAGAGATTTCGGAATTCCATTCATTCATTGTTGCACTTTTCTCCCTGCCCAAAAATATGGAACGCTTCACGAATTTGCGTGTCATCCTTATGCAGGGGCCATGCTAATCTTCTCTATATCATTCCAATTTTAGTATATGTGCTGACGAAGCGAGCACGA